>NC_133172.1:44157549-44466143 GCF_040802235.1 Manis javanica
ACGGAAGACACTTGACATGGCCATAGAAACTACTTCTGTCCTTTGATGCTGGCTCTTGTCCCATGGAATGGAGTCTGTCAAGCAAGTGTGACACAATGACATTAGTGTACGAGGAAGTGTGTTCCCAAGGAGTTGAGGCTGACTAGAAGAAACAGACAGATAAGACTGGAAGATTGAGTAGGAAACAGAACAAATGGGAGTAAAATGAAAATTAGCTCCAAACCCTCACAGGAGATCAGTCAGGCAATGGCAAGAGGAGACTTTCATAGAAGATAGAGGGAAGTTCAGGAAAGGTTTTATGTGCCATGGTTAGGAGTTGGGAATTTTATCCTGAATAATTGAAACAGGAACCTGATGTAGTTCATGTAGCATTTTTGAGCACTCATTCTAGCAGATTTGTCATCTGCATTTCCTCTGCTTATTCTTTCTTACGAAGCTGATGCCTGGGAGTTCTTCATTCTCTTTTATCCTCCCATGTTTGCTCTTTTTGTTTAAGCATAAAAATTGGAGTTACCTGAAAGCAGATATTTTCTTCTTTCACAATATTCCCTACTAATATTCTCAAATTCAGGATGATTTGAATATATACATATATATATGTGAGAAGTTCATCTAAGCAGATGAAGCAAGCCCTTGCAGAGTCTTAACTGTGGTGCTTTTGCATTTGTGTACTTCTAGTTTGAACTCTGAAGTCTTTGAGTTTGTCATCAGTCTAATAGGAGTCTGTTCCAATCAGACCACAATCAAATAATGAGTGTAGGAAGGTGGTTTGCGTTACCTTCCATTTCTACCCACTGCAACCACGATTAACTACTACACATAAACATTTAATTTGAAATCCTATAATCATTCCCTGTTTACCAGAATACATTTCCCCAAATCATATTACGAGCAATACTAATCCTAACCCCCACAAACTGTTATCCCGGATCAAATATATTTCAGAAACACTTCCTGAAACAAAATATTCTCTTAGAAATTTGCAATTCAGAGGATACTTTAGTGCAATCTCAGAAGCAACACTTGACTGTTTTTACACAGAATTTTCAAACACTTTTGACAACAGAACCTTCCTTACATTAGTATATTTACATACACACAAATACACACATCAAATGATAGCATGGAAATCCATTTTTAGTAAAATTGACCTAGAAAATACCACAATTTACAAATTTGTTAGCATGACATTCAAGACTCGCATAGACGTTCCCACTTGTGTAACCTTGCTCCCCCTGAGCTTTTAAACTCTGGGGGAGCAGGTTTCCCTGTGTAACTCTCTAAGTTTGTCATTTATACCTCAGCTCAGCCTCCGACCCCCCTTTTGACACTCCCCAGCACCCCAGTGCTCCTCTGCAGGCTCCAGAACCTTGGTCTGCCCCTTGTTTGATGCCTCAGAAACACACCACTGACTCTTTATTAATTATTCAGGAGAAAGAATAAGTAGGAAAGATCTTGGTGTAGGAATACTATAGGAGGCTATGGCAGGACAGCTATAGAAAAAATTAAAGTTGATTTGGTGATTCCAAAAATTGTGATAGAGAAGCATATGCTCTCAAGTATGGATGAGAAATGGCGTGGTATAAAATAGAAAAAAGGAGTCTTCCCCCTGGGTTCCAGGGCATATCTTGCCATATCCTACATAAATGATCAAGGTAATTGTGTGTGTGTGTGTGTGTGTGTGTGTATTTACCATGTTTACATTGGGATAACAGTCTTCCTCAGAGAGATGGTCTGAGAGTCAAATAAAATCAATGGTGTGAGGGGGACATCTTAAGTTCAAAACAAATATATTACATCACTTCAAAGCAGAAAATTAATAACAAGTGATAATAATTAGCATGTATTATGATTCACTATGTGTGACATGACACAGTGTACTATACCAAAAGAACATATAATACAATGTGTCACTAAGTTCTGCTAGTCACCTTCCTTATTTCACAAATGGAAAAACTAAGTTTCAGAAGCTAAAACACCTGGCTCAAGTTCATGGCTTAAGCTAGAGATGGAGCTCAGATTCAGAGATCCTCTTCTAAACCAGTAAGCTTTACTGAATGCTCCTAGAGGCGTCCAATCTATTGTATGAATCTGTTTGTCTTCACCAAGCCCAGCAGAGCATTGAGCACATCCTAGTTAGCGAGGAAATATTTATTCACAGAGATGTAATGTCTTAATGGAAATTCTAGCCAATGAAAGATACAATTGATACCTACATAGTCAGCTATTAGTTCTAATTTAGCCAATATTGGAATACTAAATCCATTGTGTTCCATCACAGCCTATTAGTTTACAGAGTAGAAAAATTTGCTCTTATGGTACATTTAAATTGAATCCACAGTATATGTATTATCAAACACATTTATTAGGATATGTATGGTGCCAAAATTGATATAGCTTGAGTCTTCTTATTTTTTAATGTGGGGAAAGAGGCTATTTAAAAAGTTACTATTTTAAAAGTTAGTGTAACCTTCAAAATTACTTGGGTCTAATCCAACATAGATGTGAAGACCAGGACACAAGGAGAATAAATGAAAAATCTAAGTCCTAACAATAGGCTAGTGGCAGGGCAGTAGTAGTCAGTTCTGTGTCTCAGAAAAACATGTGGGCATAGTTTGGCTTCTGGTCTTTGGAATGCCATATTTTGTGAGGAACTAGAATTTTGAATAAATTATTGGGTACTTTATAATGGATAGAAATTTTAGGTCAGATGCAACCATGAAAATGAACTGGAGGACAATCAAAACTGAACAATCCAGCACCTCGAACCATATTCTGTACAAGTTCTTTCTTCATGAGAGAGTTTTGTTATTATTCTGTTGCTATTGTTTCATTGTGCAATTAAGATGTTGAAATTCTGTATGACAGAATGTCTCCCTGTCCTGACCTTTCTTCAACTCAAAAAGATATCAAACCTTCAGGGAGAATTTTCTGGAGCCAGTGTTAAAAGGAAATTAAGACGTGCCAGAGGAGGGAAAAAAATGTTTGAAGGGCACGTAGAGTAAGAGAGACAAACTGAACTCAGATTTTGTAATGCTCATTTTCATGTACTTTTTTCTTTTTACAGTATGAAGGTATATATAACAGTAACTCCTTTTCTTCATCTTCCTTATCATTATATTATTATTATTATTATAAATACATTGAGTGACTTTTAAATGTATAACAACAAAGTACTGTTTTTAGATTTTGTTACTATATTTATTATTATTTAATATTCACCCCTACTCTGAGAGGAAACACATAGTGTAACCATTCTGAAGTTCAGAGAAGTTAAATACACAAAATCTGCAGTGTCCCTGGATTCTCTTTAGGTTTGGGTGTTGCATCCGGAGCCAGCCAAAGTCCAGAGGAGGACTCCCAGAACTAGTATAATAGGGAGCAAAAGTGGTAAGGACTTGAAAGGTTTCTGCAGCTTAGCAAGAAGCAAAGGGAGGGCGATTCAGCCAGGAATGGCCACGTCCAGGGTGAAAGTATTAATTAAATCATCCACCAACTAAACATCAGGGGCCAGTAAGAACAGCAAACATCAAGTGCACAGCAATGTTGCCCTGCAGACTAGATGGGATGCAGAATATGTCCTCAATCTGTGGATGATTTCACCCTGCTCCAAAAGGCCATATGATTTTCCCTCACCTGGACATCTTGGAAGAAGTAAGGATATGGTGCAGAAACATTTTGTTTCTCATTTCTGTGATTTCGTATCTATCCTATAGGACAGGATTGAGAGAAATAGATGTAACACATTGTAGTTTTACAAAAATTGCATAGATTTAGCCCAAATTTGAAAACAGGGCAAGAAAAAGGTTTCACTGTTTTCTAAAAAAAAGGTGAGAAAACAACAGCAATGAACTAGAAAGGCTCACAGGCAGTCTTGAATGACATTTCATCTCAGCTGCTTTAGGGTTCACAGGTCCTGCTCAGGAGCCCAGAGTGCAATCTGAATTTGCTCCCTCACTGCACAGACAACCCACCGCATTTCCCATATGCTGCCTTCAGCTACGGTGTGGTGTTTCCCCTGGATGCTACTGAAGACACCATTGCCAGTTACCATTGTATCTACAAATGCCATCTTCCTACTGAGAGTACTTTTGAGATAATTTTGAAGAACATAGTAGGAGAACATACATAGAGTCGGAAGTTGAATTAAAATGAACCAAAAAACTGATCATTACAAGGCATCCCTTTTCAATGAAGAAGAGAGGCTTCTCATCAGAAACACCCTCCTTCCACTCGGCCTTTGATTTTCTTACTAATTAACAGGGAAGATAATAGTGACTTAGACTACTGTTAATGGAGGTTGAGGGGGTCTTAAACAGGCTAGACTTTATAAAGTGGCCTCTTCAGGTCTTCATCAAATAATATAAATGAAATGATGTTTGGTTAGCATTTTTTGAGTACTTTCTATGTCCTAGGCACTATTTTAATGCTTCAGATATAGCAATTCATACAATATTCTTAATAATTTCAGGAGGTATTACTAATATTATTCTATTCTATAGAAAATAAAAGTAAGGCACACAAAATTCTACTGGGGGGCAGCTCACTTTAACTGCTTGGATAACCTTTCAGAAATATCCCAAGTCTAGGAAGGAAGGTGGGCTTTGATATCCTTGCAATCAGTGAAAATGAGCTGCCCCCAGGGAAAATGAACTGCTCCAGGGAAGGAGGAAAACCTTGGGTAAGGCACTTCCTTCTCTTGAGAGCAGTTACAGGGGAAGTATTCAGCTGTTAGTACTCAGCATCCAAGAACCCCAGCTACTAGGAGAATTGATGCCTCAGTCCAGAAGGTTTATCTCAGCAATGCACTACAGCATCCCAACACTGCCTGATGGGAAGTCCTAGACATGGGATACAACCATGGATCAACTAATGAGTGAAGGGGTGGTATTTGTGGAGGTATAGTGAAGGAGGGAATTTATTTGTCTGATTTTGCATCTGAACAGCTCCTAAGGTAGTATCATATTCACTACGTTCTTATTTCTGTCTTTCATTGGAAAAGGAAGTACAATCTGAATTATCAAAAGAGAATATTCAAATACTCCAAATGATGAATATGGAACATGAGAGACATCCAGTGTAACAGTACTAGACGACCCAGGCCACCCAAGACAAACAGAAGGAAATGGATTGTCTAAATATATCACCACAAAGAATAATAATGTTGGAGACAATGCTGAAATTAGATTATAATAAAATAGAAAAATAGAAGAGGAAGGGAATTACCATATAGTGAGGTCTGTGCTGAGTGTTTTTATCAAACCTAGTATTTTACACTCTGAATATTAGGATATGACAACCAGATGAATGCAAATTTAGGTTCAAAAAGGTAAAGCTAGTTGTCTAAGGTGACACAGCTAAAAAAAAGTGATGTCCCATCATATGTGAACACAGAGCTACATAGATCAAAACTCAATCACCTTGTCTAAAGAGAACATAATTACTGTTTTTAAGTTCATAAGTTTATTATTGATCAATCATGATCGCAAGATTCAACATCAAGAGTGACTTTTTAGTTTGCTATAAAATTTTTTTGGAAATTTGTCTTGCATTTTTTCTTCATATCTGTCCACTAAGCAAAGAAAAGATAGTCTTTGCTTTACATATGAGGAGGTTTAGGCTTAGATGAGGACTCCTTTCTTTTCCATTCTGTGGGCTGCTGGGTCATTCCGTCATTCCTCTGGAATAAAGGAATCCCCGTCCTCACTCGTCACCAGAGAAGAGGGCATTCTGGGTATGTCAGTCAATCTGGGCTGCGTTTTCACCAGCTGAACTGACTGAGCAGCGTACAGAGAAGGCACAGAGTCTTGTGGCTCGTTCCTTTGGAGATGCTTTCCCTCCAAAATCACACATGGAAGGCTTTCCGAGAGGCTGACTGACCTGTCCAAAGCGACTTACTTGGAACAGTCAAAGCACAAAACCAGATTGTTTCAAATTCACCTGACACATTATTGACACAACAGCTGTAGCTCTTGATGTGCTAATAAAGCAAATTTATTAGTTGGTCTGGGCTCCTTCTGCTGTTCATGCTTAAGCTCTGCTTCTCCCAAACAGAGGGCAAGTAGGAGGAGCCAAAGTCAGATGAGACCTGGAACAATGTCCTGACCCAGATCACAAGCCTATTGTTCTCTCTGCCTCCTCCTGGAATCTCACTGAATGACATGTGACTGTATTATTTTTGGTTCTCCCACAGGAATGTAGGAGATCTTTCCCCTTGCCACAGAAGGAAAAGAAAAAAGTAAACAAAAAGAGGAAGCTGTTGTGTTTTTTTCTCTCTTCCACAGCTTTTAGTTTACATACAATTCTTTGAAGCCAGATAACATTTGCTTTGGTCACTTCCAATCCACGGCACCTGACAATTTCAACATCACCCATTCTTCAAATTTCTTTGCCAAAGGATCTATTTAATCTTCAAAGTTTCCCCAATCAGATTGCTACTTCAACAAACTTCAACCTTTTACCAGACAAGTAATTCACATGTTCTATAAAATAAGTATGTATTCTGGTATTTCAAAATGGGGAAAGGGGGTAAAGTTTTACAACTAAAGCAAATATTTAGATAAGGACACAGACAGCTGAGAATCTAAGAATCATATGCGTGCACTGGTAGCATATGGAGAAATCAGCTATAAGTTTTTTCTTCATCCTGGAGCACTATAGCCATAGAATAGGAAAATGTAATTCTTCTTACAAGCTACTATGTGACTCTATCATATATGAATTCTAAAAATGGGATTTGAGGCCAAAGCTTTTATTCATTCATGTCTCAATCCATCTATCCACCCATTTACTCATGTATTCATTCAACATTCATGAGTTCTTAACAGATTCCAGCTATTACTAGATCATTTCTTATTTTGATTTGGTTCTTACATGCATATGTCTCCCTCAGAAGATAGTACTAGGTCTTAGGCCACTATCTGACCACAGATTCTAACACGATGACAAATCTGCTAGAAGAAACATGGATCGAAACTGTTAATTTGCTTATTGTCAAGACATTTTTTTTCTTTCTGGCTATACTTTTTCATTTTTTTCATGAACTTTCTCTTTGGACACTTACTCAATTTCCTAAAATTCCAGAACAATCCATTCAAGTGAGCTGCAAAAGTAATTTTTATTTCCCTGAATAATCGTAGCTTTGTCATTTACCTGTCCTGAGGTAAGCTGCACATGCTTCTCTTATTAAATATATCTACTGATGGTTTCTTTATTAAGACTGAGTTATTCTCAATTATTCAAATTAGAGATAAAAGACAGAATGATGCACTTTACCTCAACTTTGAAACACATTAATCTTCACAAAATACGTCAGGGGAAAGAATCCTTGAACCGTTTTCACCGAAGAGAAACCTGAGCCTTTGAGTCGACCTGCACCATAGGCAGGAAGTTCATTCATGGTGGAGTTCAGATTGACCTGAGTCTTGCCCAAATCCAAAGCCTTTACTAGTTCTATCAGACTAAGGCAAGAGACGGCTTTTCACAACAGAAGGAACCACAGGGTATTGCCATAAGATCAGAGATCTGGCTGGTTTCTACTTCTCACAATTTTTATTTGTTAATGTTATTTTGTCTCTGAGCCTTCCCTGGTGGCTTTTCTAGCTATCAATCCACTGGATCATTATGTCTGTCAATAAGCTCCTCTTCTATTAAAACAGTTGATACCTCTAAGCTTAAGAGTAACCATGTATGAATTTAATACTCACTCTTTTTCCCTCTGCCATGAATCCCCTCTCCACTCCAGTTATGCGAGCGGCTGAGACCTACCACTGCAGTGGTAGCTGTATTAAATTGAGAAATAGTCACAGATCATAAACCTCCCAAATAACTGTGCTTGAATAAGATGTGCATAGAAACTCAAGTTCTAGAACACATTTACTTCCAAGTTGCACTGTGTTCAGAACTTTTTCCTCTTGTTCATGTAATGAATCCTTATTTGTTTAATGGTAGTGATTAGATGCCTTAAATTACCAGAAATAAAATCCATTTCCCTCAGCACTGGGCATATACATGAAAACCTTCAGTTAAGTATTCTCCAGGCTCTTTTTTATAATGGTACTAAATACATATAAACAAGCATCTGTCACAGTAATTTAAATGTTTCCTCCTTATGTACTGCATGTATATTAAAAACAGAATGTGTTATTTAAAATATTAGTTATGTTTATGGGTTAGAATCTTTATTTAGGGATAGCTAGCACAAGAAGATCACCAAGTGAATACAGCAGAGCACATCTTTCTGACTCGAATAGGCAAATCTTCCATTTGACTCTGTGTGTTTCACATCTATCATTCAGTATCATGTTTCAAAGTACTTGGAATCTCTATCAACAAAGGTCAGATCTTTCCCTGTTTTAGGCAATTTAAACAAAATAGCTACTTTTTCTTAAGCTATCCAGAGATTTAAACACAATTTTGACATTTGCTGCCTTGAAATGATGATGCTGATTATAATTAAAATTAGAATAGAAATTGAAACTTTAAATGACACATAAAAAGAAGACCCTAGAGTTCACAAAAATAGGGTCACAGAAGGAGAAAGTATTAGGAAAATATTATGCTCACAGTGAATTTAGGAATAAAATGTTAATAAGTATGATGGAAGTTTCTATGTTCTACTTAGAATGAGGTGACTCTTACCCTACTATTGAGGGTACAGTAATACTTGACATGTAAGAAATTAGATGCAACATGGATAAACTGTTCAAAATAAGAAAGGTCACTATATAGGCATTATCTGAGGTTTATTTCATTAATTTTACTTTCAAATTCAAGTGTAATTTCAGAATAAAGCCAATTTTATAGACATGTCATTTGACCTAAGCCCTTCAAAAAATAACCTCTCTTGCCAATCTATAATAAAGTGTTTTGCCCTTGAATTAGCCAATAAATGGCCTTCACTCTCTTCTCTACTTTGTGTATTTTTGTAGACATATATTAAATGACTATGTAACAGAATACTCTACTTTTAAGACAAGCCTCTGGATGATATTTAACTAGTGAATGATATGCCAATTTATAAATTAATATTACCTACATATAAAATATGTGGCTTTATCTAGACTCAGGCACTCCATCATTCATTGTTCAGATAATTCTTTTTAAGACTGTTAGCTCTCTTTTGCTAACAAATTACTACAATTTATAATGATAACAAATTACCACAAACTTTGCCACTTTAAAAAACACTATAGATTTATTATCTCATAGTTTCTGTAGGTCAGATTTCTAGGCATGGCACATCTTGATTCTCTGCTCAGAGTTTCAGAAAACTACAATCAAGGTCTTGCTCACAACACAGCTCATATGAAGCTCAGTGCCCTGTTCCAAGCTCAGTCACGTTACTGGCAGAATTAAGTTCCTTGTGGTTAGGGTACCGAGGTACCATTTTCTTGTTAGCTGTTAACCCAGGACCAATCTCAGTTTCTAAGGCTTCCCACAGTTCTTTCAAAGCTGCCTCTATAGCAGTTCACAGCAACACTGTTTGCTTTCTTCAAGTTTGCTTAAGGGTTTATCTCTAAGTTCTTTGTCAGGACCAGCTGATTTAGCCAAGGTCAACTAATTTGAGACCTTATTTATATCTGCAAAATCCCTTCACAGTAGTTCCTAGATTCCTGTTTGACTGAATACCTGAGATAATGTTTAAATGCTCTAGAGGCCCAGCTCTTGGAGGTATCTTAGAATTCTACCTAACTCTACCTAAACAAGATGCCATGTTCAATGACAAATACAAAAAGATAAACAAAATTAGAATCTAAGCCTTAAGGCTCACTAGATAGAGTTAGGGACATCAGAAAATTAGGAAACAAAAATTAAGAGCCATAAGTTATAAGTAAATTTTATGTTAGACGCAGAATCAGAGTGATTAATTATCTGGGGGTGTGGGGAAGAAAGCTATGTAATAGTTCATAGAAGAAAGAATTTTAAATGATTCTTAAAAGATGAACAAAATTTACATCAATGAAGAAGAAAGGGGGTGGGGCATTCTAGTGCAAAAAAAAATGAAATTAAACCCAGAGTATTGATTAGAAATTCCATGCGGAGAGAACACAGAAAGATGGCGGGGCCCAGTGACAGATTGGACCAATGGAATGAGGTTTGTTCCTCATAAAGGATTTTGATAGCTGGGCAAGGGGTCCATGTGTTTTTAACAGGTGACTGACATAATCACAGTCTGTGAAAATGAGTATAAGAGGCAAAGACTGAAAGAAGAAGCAGAGTCAGGAGAAACTGTCAATTGCATTAACAAAATAATTGAGTTGTGAGTTAAGAAAGGAGTGGTTTGAAGAAAGAGTAAAGCCCAGAAATGCAAAAAATGGAAGAATCTATCTATCCATCTATCTATCTACCTATCACAATGCAATATGTGTTGCAGAAATATCCATCACTACAGGA
Organism: Manis javanica; assembly: GCF_040802235.1. Lineage (NCBI taxonomy): Eukaryota > Metazoa > Chordata > Mammalia > Pholidota > Manidae > Manis > Manis javanica. Next base: position 44,167,945 of record NC_133172.1, read on the forward strand.
CATATGAAGGGATCTATTGAATAAAAATAGACAAAGACAACAAGGTTAGGTAATGGAAACACCAAGATTAACAGGAGGAAAAGAAACAAAATTTAATTACACACACACGGGAAAGCCATGGACATGGGTTCCAAAGACGGTCAGGGAGAATGAGGTATTTACTCATTCTGGAGCAAGGAGAAGGGGCTAGGGGTGTAAGACTTCAAAGGAAAAAAAAGAGAAACAATTTGAGACAGGGACCTTGGGGGCAGTCAGAGTAGGGTGGGGGCCTCCAGAAAGAGCAAGGCAGGATATTGATATTTATAGTCAGAGCAATGTAACAATGTAAAGAAGCCCCTATCGAAACTTTTTGTTAAGCATTATGCAAAGTTAAGGTCACAGTAATTCTCTAGGGTAAAGATACCAGACTAGGAATATATACATCTTCAGTGAGAGTAGCTAAAGGTCAAAAGGCCAGGAGCAACTTGCCCTGGAATGTTTGAGTGTGCTGCAAGGGTATCTCAGCATAACCCGTGACTTCACTGTAAACAGCCCTAGCAAACAGACAACAACCCTGACCGCCTTGAGGGCAGGACAGGTGGTACAAGTCCACACCCTAAGCCCTCAGTTCCCAAAAATCCTCAACTGCCTATAAATCCCCTAGACAATGCACCACCCCGGGCTCTCTTGTACCCTCCTGGTGTGAGCCAGGAGCTCTTTCATCTCACTTTATTTCTAAATAAAAGCCTCTACCTTCGGTGTTTGCTAAGTTCATTCTTCAACTCCACAAACAAGAACTCCGGCATCAAATTCACAAGATATGAAAGGAATAAATGTTTGGTAAACAAAATACTTGATGAATCACACAGAAATAATGGAGCATAGAGAGAAATATGAGCTGACTTTGCTACCTCCCTCCCTGTCTATACCTAGTTCACATTATGATCTAGCCATCTACGGTGGGCCCTCTTCTCCCAGAGCAGTTTTTCAAGCCTAAATTCTTCCTATGCAGTTGAAGTCTGGGGGTGGGGAGAGTCAAAATATCCTCCTGAGTCTATTGAGCCTTGACGATTTTTCAGTTCAAAATAATCTACATGTTTCAGTGGTACCTTTTGGGGTAGCCTGCCTTGGTTCGCTATGTACTCAACCTGTTGAGCATACTATTTTTCACCTCATTACTTCCAGTGATCCAGGGACAGTATAGGTTTCAGCAGCATCCTTGACTGCCTTTTTTAAACTCCTAGGAAGTGTAATGGTCTCCCTGTGCATCTGGTAACTGATACCATTAATTAGAGCTGACAAATTAATGATAGGCTATATTAACCACATTTGTCTAAGCATTTCACAGGTATCTCCTGCTTCCAGTGGGAATCATTTAGACTAAAGGAAAATATTTAGAATCCTGAACTCACTGTAAAGTCAGGTTTCCTAATCTCAGAAGTATCATAAATACGATTTAACTAAGATCCAGCTAAAAATCAGTGTATTATTTCATCCAAAAGCAGCAGACCAGCTAGTTTGGAAGTTCATTCTAATGGCTAAAGATCAATGATTTCCCATTACTTAGTGAGAAAAGGCACTTGATGTTCTGCCTTTCTTATATCTATTTCCATTCACACAAATATTCTAGTTTAGTTGAATCATTTGCTTATCCAGGAATATGTCCTGAGGGCTAACATCCATTTGAGATTGATTTCATCCAGACAAGCAAGATTTGACTGTACCTGCTTGGCTCAGTCTTACTTGATGTCATGAGAGTGGGGCAAGCAAAGAATACACAGCTCCATCCCTATGTTGCTCCAATGTCAAGAAATAGGTGGTAGTCTGGATGGAGGAGCTGCGAGTACTAGTCCATTTAACAAACTACCTGTTAGGTGCTTTGCCAAAGCCAAGGGACAATGCCAGAATGCAAGAGACTCCAAGCTCTATTTCTTAGACATCAGGTTAGGCAGTGGACATGGAAAAAGTAGGGCACGAATCAGGTTCTGTGGAATTTTGCCTCAAGAGGAGAGAAAGAGTCAACACAGAATTGAGCTATAAAGCAAGCAAACTTCTTGCCTGAACTCATGTTAGAATTTGATATTTCTTCCAATGTATACCAAAGTGAGAGCTACATTAACATGTCTTACATTCCAGTACAGGTCTCTTAAATGACTCTATGACCAAGACGTCAAGGTGTCAATACTTTCAATTGTTTTGTTTGTATAAATCGCTTGGACACAGAGCAACCTAGCACAACAGAACTGACATGAGGAGTCCACTGATGGTCCTAAGCATATAGCCACAGACCTCAAAACACCCCTCTAAATTCATCACCTATGCTGGAAGGAGCTGAGAGGAACAAATGAAGAGAGCTATGTATCAAACAATCACAGGTGGGTTTTTCAAGGAGTTCTTTTCAGTGGTACTCACAGACTAATGGTAAAGTTCTAAAAGAGGTTACCATTCAACATTTTCAGCATCTCAAATGGTAAATTAGTACTATTCAGAAAGTATGTGTAGATTTATGCATTTTTACCAAAAAAATATATTTCTCATGAATAAAATAAGGACATTAACTGATTTCTTGGAATTACCATGACTATTAAAGAATAGGGAAGGGGCAGTGAACAATGCTACTGATGCTGTACCTCGTATCCTGGCCCACGCTGTCCTCACCTGTAACTGTGGTAGGGTGTTTTCAACATGCTGGCAGCTTCCTAACTTAAATGCCTGAGTATCTCTGCTTCTGTGTCCAAGAGATTTCTTCAGCACCCCTGGGGTTTTACTAAACTAAAAGCAGTTCTCTATTTTGAAATATGTGCAATTAACATCAAGGGGGTAACCCTCTGCCATTAGGGAGTGGGAGTTGGTGTATAAATGGCCCACTGTCCAGTCTTCTGGTCTTATAAGCATGCTCTGTAACGTTTCTCAACAGGTCCTCAGTGTCTCTGAGCTTCTGTTACTCACACCAGTAACTAACACACCTTTTGTTACTTCTCTTTTTTCTCATTTTACTTAATCCTCACTGGTAGTTGCTCATCACAATTGAAGAACCTGTACTCCATGTCTCAATTCAGTATCTACTTTTAGGAAAACTCCAACTAAGAGGGGAATTTTCCTTCTATTATCCATTAACCTCACATAATGATGCTGTACCTTTTCAAATATTTAATTTCATACTTTATCATTGATTCATTTATTTATCTCTCCTATAAAAATTTAATCTCTTTACATATAAGATCCCATTTGTATTCAGCATCCTAATTTTTTAAAATATTGTTTATTAAGATACCATTGACATACACCCTTATGAAGGTTTAACATGAAAACCATTGTGGTTACTACATTCAACCATATTATCAAGTCCCCCCCATACTCCACTGAAGTTACTGTCCATCAGTCTAGTTAGATGCCACTGAGTCACTATTTGTCTTGTCTATGCTACACTGTCTTCCCGGTGACTGCCTTCATACCATGTGTAATAATCATAATACCCATCAATCCCCTTTTCTCACCTTCCCCCACCTCTCCCCTTTGGTAACCGCTACTCCGTTCTTGGAGTCTGTGAGTCTGCTGTTGTTTTGTTCCTTCAGTTTTACTTTGTCGTTATACTCCACAGATGAAGGAAATCATTTGTTACTTGTCTTTCTCTGCCTGGCTTATTTCACTGAGCATAATACAATCTAGCTCTTTATTTTGTTGCAAATTGTAGTATTTGTTTTCTTATTATGACTGAATAGTATTGCATTATGTATATGTACGACCTCTTCTTTATCCATTCATCTACTGTTGGACACTTAGGTTGCTTCCATATCTTGGCTATTGCAAACAGTGATGCAATAAACATAGGTGTGCATATGTCTTTTTGAATCTGAGAACTTGTTTTCTTCGGGTAAATTCCTAGGAGCAGAATTCCAGGATTAAATGGTATTTTTATTTTTAGTTTTTGGAGGAACCTTCATATTGCTTTCCACAATGGTTGAACTAATTTACATTTCCACCAGCAGTGTAGGAGGGTTCCCCTTTCTCTGCATTCTGGTCAGCAGTTGGTGTTCTTAGTCTTTTTGATGTTGGCCATCCCTCCTGGTGTGAGATGATGTCTCATTGTGGTTTTATTTAGCATTTCCCTGACAATTAGCAATATGAAGCATTTTTTCATGTGCCTGCTGGCCTTCTGAACTTCTTTGGAGAATTGTTTGTTCATATCCTCTGCCTATTTCTTAATCGGGTTATTTGCTTTTTGAGTGTTGAGGCATGTGAGTTCTTTACAGATTTTGGATGTTAACCATTTGTCAGATATATCATTTACAAAAATATTCTCCGATACTGTATGATGCCTTTTTGTTCTTCTGATGGTGACCTTTGTTGTACAGGGACTTTTTAGCCTGATGTAGTCCCATTTGTTCATTTTTGCTTTTTTTCCCATTGCCGGAGGAGATGCGTTCAGGAAAAAGTTGCTCGTGTTTACATTCAAGATATTTTTTCCAATGTTACATTCTGAGAGTTTTATGGTTTCATGACTTACACTCAGGTCTTTGATCTATTTTGAGTTTCCTTTTGTGTATGGGGTTAGAGTATAATCCAGTTTCATTCTCTTGCATGTAGCTGTCCAGTTTTGCCAACACCAGTTGTTGAAGAGGCTGGCATGTCCCCACTGTATGTCCATGGCTCCTTTATCACATATCAATTGACCACATATGATTGGGTTTATATCTGGGTTCTCTACTCTGTTCCATTGGTCTATGGATCTGTTCTTGTGCCAGTAAAAAATTGTCTTGATTACTATGGCTTTGTAGTAGAGCTTGAAATGAGAGAGCACAATTCCCCCTGCTTTATTCTTCCTTCACAGGATTGCTTTGGTTATTTGGGGTATTTTTGGTTCCAAATGAATTTTAGAACTATTTGCTCTAGTTCATTGAAGAATACCATTGTTAATTCGTTAGAGATTTCATTGAATCTCTGTGTTGCTTTAGGCAGGATGGCCATTTTGACAATATTAATTCTTCCTTTCCATGAGCAGTGGATGCATTTCCATTTATTGGTATCTTCTTTAATTTCTCTCATGAGCATCTTGTAGTTTCAGAGTATAGGTCTTTCACTTACTTGGTTATGTTTGTTCCTAGGTATTTTATTCTTTTTGATGTAATTTTGAATGGAATTGTTTTCTTGATTTCTCTTTCTGCTAGTTCATCGTTAGTATAGAGGAATGCAACAAATTTCTATGTATTAATTTTATATCCTGAAATTTTGCTACATTCAGTAATTAGTTCTAATAGTTTTTTTGGTGGATTCTTTAGGGTTTTCTATTTACAATATCAACAATCTGGATGCCTTTTCCTTATTTGTTTTGTCTGATTGCTGTGGCTAGGACCTCCAGTACTATGTTGAATAGAAGTTGGGAGAGCGGGCATCCTTGTCTTGTTACCAATCTTAAAGAAAAAGCTTTCAGCTTCTCACTGTTAAGTATGATGTTGGCTGTGGGTTTGTCATATATGGCTTTTATTATGTTAAGATACTTGCCCTCTATACCCATTTTGTTGAGAGTTTTTAATCATGAATGGATGATGAATTTTGTTGTAAGCTCTTTAAGCATCTATGGAGATGATGTGATTTTTGTCCTTTTTTTTATTAATGTGGTATATAATGTGGATGGATTTTTGATTATTGTAGCACTCTTACATACCTAGAATAAATCCTACTTGATCATGATGGATGATCTTTTTGAATGTATTTTCAAATTCAATTTGCTAAAACTTTGTTGGGTATTTTTGCATCTATGTTCAGCAGGGATATTGGTCTATAATTTTGTTTTTTTGTGGTGTCTTTGCCTGGTTTTCATATTAGAGTGAAGCTGGCTCCATAGAATGAGTTTGGAAGTATTCCCTCCTCATCAACTTTAGGAAAACTTTAAGGAGAATGAGTATTAGGTCTTCACTAAGTATTTGATAAAATTTAGTTGTGAAGCTATCTGGTCTAGAAGTTTGTTCTTAGGTAGTTTTTTGATTACTAATTCAATTGAATTTCTGGTAATCTGTTTAGATTTTCTGTTTCTTTCTGGGTCAGCCTTGGAAGGTTGTATTTTTCTAGAAAGTTGTCCATTTCTTCTAGGTTATACAGTTTGTTAGCATATAATTTTTCATAGTATTCTCTCATAATTCTTTGTATTTCTGTGGTATCTGTAGTGATTTTTCCTTTCTCATTTCTGATTCTGTTCAGATGTATAGACCCTCTTTTTTTCTTGATAAGTCTGGCAAGGGGTTTATCTGTTTTGTTTGTTTTCTTAAAGAACAAGCTCCTGCTTTCATTGAGTCTTTCTATTGTTTTATTCTTCTCAATTTTATTTATTTATGCTCTAATCCTTATTATATCCCTCCTTCTACTGATTTTGGGCCTCATTTATTCTTCTCTTTGTAGTTTCATTAATTATGAGTTTAGACTATTCATATGGAATTTTTATTCTTTCCTGAGGTAAGCCTGTATTGCAATTACTTCTCTCTTAGCACGGCCTTCACTGCATTTCACAGATTTTGTGGTGTTGAGTTATTGTTGTCATTTGTCTCCATATATTGCTTTATCTCTCTTTTTATTTGGTCATTGATCCATTGATTATTTAGGAGCATGTTATTAAGCCTTAATGTATTTGTGGGGTTTTTTTGTTTTCTTTGCATAATTTATTTCTAGTTTCATAGCTTTGTGGTCTGAGAAACTGGTTGGTACAATTTCAATCTTTTTAAATTTACTGAGGCTCTTTTTGTGGCCTAGAAAATGATCCATTCTTGAAAATGTTCCATGTGCACTTGAATGTGCATCCTGCTGCTTTTGGGTGAAGTGTTCAGTAGATGTCTGTTAGGTGTATCTGTTCTAATGTGTTGTTCAGTGCCTCCGTCCCTTATTTACTTTCTTTCTGGTTGATCTGTCCTTTGGAGTGAGTGGTGTGTTGAAGTCTCCTAAAGTGTGCATTGCATTCTATTTCCCCATTTAATTCTGTTAGTATTTGTTTCACATATGTAGGTGATCCTGTGTTGGGTACATAGATATTTATAATAGTTATATTGTCTTATTGAACTGACCCCTTTATCATCATGTAATTTCCTTCTTTGTCTCTTGTTACTTTCTTTGTTTTGAAGTCTATTTTTTCTGATACAAGTACTGCAATTCCTGGTTTTTCTCCCTATTAGTTGCATGAAATATCTTTTTCCATCCCTTTACTTTCAGTCTGTGTATGTCTTTGGATTTGAAGTGAGTCTCTTATAAGAAGTATATAGACAGGTCTCATTTTTTTCTCCATTCAGTGACTCTACGTCTTTTGATTGGTACATTGAGATCATTTACATTTAGGTTGATTATCGAACGGTATGTACTTATTGCCATTGCAGGCTTTAGATTTGTGGTTACCAAAGTTTCAGGGGTAATTCCCCTACTATCTAACAGTCTAATTTAACTCACTTAGTATGCTATTACAAACACGACCTAAAGTTTCTTTTTTTCCCTCCTTTTTCTTCCTCCTCCATTCTTTATATATTAGCTATCATATTCTGTACTCTTTGTCTATCCCTTGACTGACTTTGGGAGTGGTTGATTTGATATTGCATATGCTTAGTAATTAATTGGTCTCCTTTCTTTAGTATGGTTTTAATTCTTCTGATGATAGCTATTTAGCCTTAGGAACACCTCCATCTATAGCTGTCCCACCAAAATACACTGTAGAGATGGTTTGTGGGAGGTAAATTCCCTCAGCTTTTGCTTATGTGGAAATTGTGTAATCCCTCATTCAAATTTAAGTGATAATCTTGCTGGGTAGAGTATTCTTGTTTTAAGGCCCTTCTGTTTCATTGAATTAAATATATTATGCCACTCCCTTCTGGCCTGTAAAGTTTCTGTTGCGAAGTCTGATGATAGCCTGATGGGTTTTCCTTTGTATGTGATCTTTTTTCTCTCTCTGGTTGCTTTTAATATTCTGTCTTTATCCTTGATCTTTACATTTTAATTATTATATGTCTTGTTGTTGGCTTCCTTGTGTCCCTTCTGTTCTGAGATTTGTGCACCTCCATGACCTGAGAGACTATTTCCAATCTGGGGAATTTTTCAGCAGTTACCTCCTCAAAGACAGTTTCTATCCCTTTTCCTCTCTCATGTTCTTCTGGTACCCCTATATGCAAATATTGTTCTGTTTTGATTGGTTACACAGTTCTTTCAATATTCTTTCATTCCTAAGATCCTTTTATCTCTTTGTGCCTCAGCTTCTTTGTATTCCTGTTCTCTAATTTCCATTTCATTTACTTTCTCCTCTACTTCATCAAATCTGCTTTTAAATTCCTCCATTGTATGTTTCATTTCAGATACTGTATTCTTGAACATTTCTATCTCATTCCTGAATTCCTCCCTGAGTTCTTGAATATTTTTCTGTAGCTCCATGAACATGTTTATGATTTTCATTTTGAAATGTCTTTCAGGAATATGGATGAGTTCAGCTTCACTTGGCCCTCTTTCTGGTGTTTGTGGGATTTTGGCTTGAACAAGGTTCTTTTGATGTTTCATATTTGTATGTGGCTCCCTCTAATGCCCAGAAGCTCTTCTCTCTGGAGCTGCTCAGTCCCTGAAGCGATGGCGGGTTTCTCAGGGGAGCTGCCTGGGAACCGCAGCTCCACAGCGCTGGTACCTGTCAGGAGGAAAGAGGTCTTTCCTGCCTCCCAGCTACATTGCCTGTCTCCACTGCCAGGGTCAGTGGGCTGATAACCCAGGAAGAAGCCTCTATGATTTGCACTTATGGCTGCCATAGGCAGGGCTGCCCTCTGTCTGTCCTGGTGCAATGGCAGGGACACCAGTTTGCGAGCCAGTGCCTGTGTGAGGAAGGCACAACAGGCTGCGTATCATTGTGGGAGGTCTCAGAGCTGTGTAGCCAGCCAGGGGGATGGAGTACCTGCAGCTCCTGAAAGTTCCCAATCTGTTGGGCAGAGTGTGCCTGGACAATTTTGTCCACCTGTCCTTTTTCCTTAGCAGCAAGCTCTGTGCTATCCTTGTCCTATTAGCAGCCCTAGCACTGTTAGGAAGTCTCTCAGACTGTCTACCTTTCTTTTGTCCCAGAGTGCCTGATGTGGGTCTCTGTTTTCCACAAGCAGCTGGAATCTCAGTCTTTCCAAGTATTATGCCCATCTTAGCTTTCCAAACCCACTAATCTCCACAGAACCATGTAATGTAGGTTCGTGCTCCCAGAGCCTCACTCCACAGCTGGGTGTTCAGTATCTCTAGGCCTCCACCCCCTCCCCACTCCATTTCTCTTCCTCCATCCAGTGAGCTGGGGTGGGGGAAGGGCTTGGGCCCCTTCAGATAATGGCTTTGGTACTTTACCCTTTCCCTTGAGGTCCACTGGTTTCTGCAGGTGTAGACAGTCTGCCGCATCCTTCTTTCCTGTTGCTCTTTCAGGATTTGATGTATTTGCTATATTTTCACATTATATGTGGTTTTGGGAGAAGATTTCTGTTTCATCTCTCATGTCACCACCATCTTTAATCCCCTGGGTTCAGTAGATATCTTCTGCATCCTAATTTTAATATTCTTGCTACCAGTAAAAGGTTGTTAAGTGAATGAATAAGTAGATGGATAAAAATGTGGAGACAGAAATCCATGAGTTCTTCTATGCCTTAATGAATATTTCTGTGATCAATATAGCAATAACTCAGTTGACAATAACAGATGGTAATTTCCATATCCTCTGAGGATTTAAACCGTGGCTCACCATAGACCTGATTTCAAGGAGCTGAGCTGCATACTCTCCCAAAAAGTAAAGTGAACATCACTGAACTATGATAATAGTATAAATATTTGGCAATCCCAGGTTGATTCAAGCAAGTATATTCACAAGAGATCTTATTAAACCATTGATCCCATATTATACTAAAGGCGTTTGGGAGCATTTGGAAAATGAGATAAATAAGGTGGCTTTGGGTGCCAATTTTTCTACTCTAGGAAAAAACCCTCTATTTGGAGGGACTTCCTTACATCTGAAATAGTTGTTCAACAAGTTTGAACTGCCAGTAGATAAAATGTCTCACTGCCATGTGTCAGGTAGTTTGATACATTTCATGCCTGGGTAAATGCAAAATGAAATTTTAGCTGAAGAAGATGGCATAGCAAATGGCTCTTTGCAGGGCAGGGAGTAAGGAATATGTCTCCCTTGGAAAATCTCATGGTGACAATATGTCTGATTCAAATTTTAATTGCCAGACTAAAATCAAATATCCATAAGTTCAGACATGCTAATGAACAAGAAACAGAATTAGCTTTTTCTCTGCTTATTGACTTGTCTAACATTTGTTCAGAAAAGCAAACAGAGTGCTGTGGATCTAAATATTACCCCAAGGTGTCATAAGCACTATAACTTGCAGACTAACATTGAAGAGCCTTTTATAAGACCCTTTTGAAATTATACTGAATCTTCAGCAATATGGTTTCCCAAAAAAAGAGATGTTAAAATAATTTGCTATATATTGAATCTAATTAAATTGAGACATACTATAAAATAAATTTGACTTTTAATCTATGTTTTAAAAAATGGCTTGGACAAACATCGGGGTCCTGTTTACCATAAGAATTGTGTTACTGCTCCCTTTAAAAAAGATGCTGTCTACTATATTTTATTTATTGAAGAAAATTATTTTCATTTTTATTAATTGTCAATATAACTATCACCAAAAACTAATGCTTTTATTCCACAAAAGAGGTTTACTCTTCTAAAATGAGTCAGTCTGTTTTCAGATTAAAAAGCAAGCACACATTTAATATTTCAGTTTGTCCATGTACTCTAGTTGTGAGGAAAACACACAATCTTGAAATTGTAACAAAAGCTCATAAATTATATTTGCAACAATTCTCTTAGAGAATTTGGATATTACTGTTGCAATTTGTTGCTGCTTGAGAAGGGCAAAGGTAAGTTATGTTTTGAATATATCATACATTTATTCCATAATGTTAATTCTATAAGTGTTGAATTTATCTATACTATGGAGTTTCCAAAAAATCAGATTATTGATATTTTCCTCCAAAAAGATGTTCCTAAACTATGTAGGCTTAAGAAAGTACCAGAGGACAATAAAAGAACAGTACCTTGTCTGTTTACTCATATGTCCACATCCAAGCTGGAATATGGAGTGTGCTTGCTTATCCAAGTGTTATAAAGCTGAGTGTATGATAGATGTGAAAAAGTAAATGTAATTCATATTTTAATAAGGCAATTTTTTACTCTGATTTAGAAATTTTACTTTAAAATCTTATATAATAATTCCCTTATATGTTCTTATATATTCTTATATATTTTCATACATAATTGCCTATTGATACAAAAGAAAACATGGTAGAGTCTAGAATTATCATGTGCCTGTTTGTGTGTGTGTGTGTGTGGTGTGTGTACTACATCAAGCACAATACTAGATACTAGGGAAAGAGTGATTATGTTCTTTGTTTTCATGGTGCTTATATAATCTGAGGTGTGAGGTAACAAAAACAGGATAACACAAATATGCATCAAAAGTAAGATAAGTGCTGTAATGAAAATGTAAAAATCTAATTTTCAGAATGACTGGAATTTGAGAGGCTGTCACATGGATAAGAGTGTATCCGCAAGATATCCAGTTATACGAGTATATATATATATGTGTGTGTGTGTGTGTGTGTGTGTGTGTGTGTGTGTGTGTGTAGTGTGCATATATATATATATAAAGAACCGTATATACTTAAAGTGTGCAACATGATTTTTTGTGCATATACAGAAATGATCACTACATGTAAGCTAATTAACCTATCATCTCATATGGTTAGCATATATATTTTGTGTATGCATGGTGAGAGCACCTGAATCTACTCTCTCAGCATATTTCTATTATTCAAAACAATATTAATTATATTTATCATTCTTGTACTTTAGATCTCTAGACACTCATCCTACATAAATGCAATGTTGTACCCTTTGACCAACATCTTGTCATTCCCAACCCTCCAACCACCCAAGTCCCTAATGAACATTGTTCTACCTTGTTTCTATGAGTTTAACTTTTTTTTTAATTGCCTCATAAAAGAGATCATATAATACTTGCCTTTCTGTGTATGGTTTACTTCATTTGGCATAATGTTCTCCAGGTTCATCCATGCTGTTGAAAATGGCAGAATATCTTTCTTTCTCGTGTCTGAATAATATCCCATTGTCTGTTGACAGATACTTGGATTATTTGCATATCTTGACTATTGTGAATAATTCCGTGATGAACATGGAAGTGCAGGTATCTCTTGAGACACTGATATATCATTGTCTTTAGATATAGACTCAGAAGTGGAATTGCTGGGTCATAAGTTAGTTTTATTTTCAATTTTGGGAGGAACCTCTGTACTGTTTTCCAAAATGTCTATACTAATTTACATTCCCAGCAACAGTATATAAAGGTTTCTTTTCTCCACATACACAAAAATACTTGTCATCCTTTATCTTTTTGCTACTAGCCATTCCAACAGTTCTGCAATGATAACTCATTGTGATTTTGATTTGCATTCCCCTTATGACTAGTGAAGCACCCCTTCTCAGATGTATGGTTCACAAATAATTTTTCTCATTCCTTCGGTTCTCTCCTCACTCTGTTGATTATTGCCTTCGCTGTGAAGAAGCTTTTTTATATTGATGCAATCCTAAGTCTCTATTTGTGTTTTTGCTGCCTGTCCTCGTAAGGTGTATCCAAAAACCATTGTCCGGACCAATGTCAAGAAATGTTAATTCTATAATTCTTCTCTAATAGTTCCATGGTTTTAGGTCTAACATTTAAGTCTAATGCACTTTGAGTTTATTTATTTTTTATATGGAAGGAGATAGGGGTCTAATTTCACTATTCTGTGTGGGGAAAACAAGTTTTCCCATTATTGTTGAAGAAAAACATATTAGTTTCACATGTATACATAATTCTATATAATTGTTATATCATATTGATTGGTTGAAACTTTTATAATTAGAAATACCCCTCTGATTCTCCAGTAACATTTCTCTCTTAGCTATTTTCTCTGATATTAGAATAGCCACTCATATCTTCCTACTGTTGCTGACTGAATAATATAACTTTTCTTATCCTTTTACTATCAATCTTTTTGGATCTTTAAATCATACGGTTCAATCTTTTTGGACCTTTAAATCATAGGATTTTCTTTTTCACCCAGGCTGAGTATATTTTGATTGCATAGTTTATTCTATTCATACTTAAGGTCATTATTGATACAGTTTATTGATTTATACAGTTTTAAATTATCTGTTTATTTATATTTCTGTTCTTCAACTGATCCTCTTCATTGTAATTATCATTTGGTGTCATATTCTTATAAAAACACATCTTTGTTCCCACCCGTCTTCGTTGTGCGGTTATTAGGAAACGTGCTACGCAGACCTTAGAATATTATTTTGTGAATATTATTTTACATAATTGTTTAAATAAGTAAAAAGGATAATTATTTTTTCATAGAACTTGTCTTTTACAGTTAAATAATTACCTTTACCAGCACTCTGGTTTTATTTCTTTTCTCATGTTGATTTAAATTTACTATCTGGGTTTACTTATTTTTATCTGGAAGAAATTGCTTTAGTGTATCTTGTATGTTGAGTCTACAAGCAATTCATTGTTTTTCTTTACTATGAATTGTCTTTATTTCATCTATATTTCAGTGTATAGTTTTGACAAGTATAAGCGTCTTAGTTGATGTTTTCTCCATTGCTTACATTATTTTGAATATATCACATCACTGCTTTCTGATGTCTATTTTGTATGATGGGAAGACAGCTCCTAATTTCATCAGAGTCCCATTATATGTAATGAAGTGGTTTTATCTTGCTGATTTCGAGATTTTCACATAGTCTTTGCATTTGTTTTACTGTTATTTGGATTGCATCTTTTCTATCAATCTATATTTAAATTGGCTGATTATTTCTTCTGTCAGTTCAGATCCATTTTTGAACTCTTTTAGGATTTTAATTGCAGGTAGTATAACTTTATATTTTATTACAGAAATCTCAGCCTGTAATTTCTTGGCTAGAACCTCACTATATAAATGGGGGTTAGGTGAAAAAGGAGAGTCTCTGAACTCTTGGCTGCTCTCACTTAAAATTTAAACTTTAAAATAAGAAGCTGAGATGAGTAAGAAACTGGCCTATTCCTCCTTGCAATTCTGGGAGCTGGGTAACAAAACCTCACCCTCCATGCTTGGAGTTAAACTTCTGTAATACCGAGTTGGAAAGATGAGTGAGGCTCAACTTCCATCAACTCTGTCCTCTTTGAGATTTTGTAGGTTTTCTTGAATAAGTCTGTCTTCATTTGTTGTAACCTAAGGACAAATTTTACGTATTTTGTTTATTTTAAAGAGTTTTCATCAGTTTGGTAGTTTTGCAGAGGATGAGATTCATGGAGCTTCTTAGACAGACATTACAGAAGTGTCTCAAAATAGTTACTTTCTGTTGATATCTGATTTCTAAATGTTTATATAGCCTAGCACTTATCGGATGTTTAATGAAAGCCTTTGCAAATAGATAAATGAATAAATGAAATTTTAAGTGAATAAAGCTGAGTAATTTCAATATGTTGGACAGCACTTAATATTAGTGAAGTTGACTGGTCCCACATATAAGGGCTTGATATTATAGATACATAATGCCAGGTTACTTTTTATTTATTTTGAAAATGATATGTAGAACATATGCCAGATTTCCTTTCTAAATATTCCCTTTAGTTCAGAACCCCTTGTGCCAAGGAAGTGGATTTGATCACCATGGAAACAAGGTATGTCTCCCAACTAAATCTTGTTCAACCAATAAGAATCTTTCAATATAGATTACTCTGTGCCTTCTAGGGAATCTTGGTCATTATAAATTCAAGATGGAAAATAATGCATGAAAGGGAAGGAAATTACAGCATAGGGAATATAATCAACAAAAAAGAAAAAGGTTAAATGCCACCTCCTCAAATATGTTAAGCAAAACTTTACAAAGTATTTTTAAACAGTATTTCAAGGGAAACAACACTTTATTTGTATTTCTTAAATTAAAAGAGTCTGTTCTCCTGATAGGTGTCTGATAGTACCTAATAGTGACAAAGACTGAGAATTGAGGTCCCCAAATAATAAACAATTCAGCTTATAAATTAAGAAGTCTGAGTTCTATGTCAAGGATGTCTGTAGTTAAAATGTTTGCTCTTTTCCATGGTTACTGCATGTCCTTTCAATGGTAGCAATAAAATAAATCCTTAGTAACTTAAAATATACATTTTATTCCTCATCTTTTGCTTCTGTTATCAATGTATAAAAATAGGCTCTTTCAACCATGAGACTATAACACCCTTAGGCTAAGTAGTATTTACTAAAACTCTCAGCTTTTTGCATTCCTTTTTTGTTTCATTAAGTATTTTTCATTTTTAGTTTATCTGAAATCTGGCATTTAAATGGCCAAAGAAAGGATAATTTTCTTCCTTTAGATGTTTAAAAACAAAACAACTCAAATTTTTTATTATTGGCCCTGCTACAGTAATGAAAGAAATATGTTTAAAAATAACATAGTGTAGTAGAAAATGGGCTTGATACCAGATGTCTCACAAATCTCAGCCTGCCTACTCTGAAAGCAAAGACCTTGGATAATTACCTTTTTACAACACTATAAAAAGGCCTTTATTATACTTGCATTAATTTAGTTTTGGCTTGTTTGTCTTATATGGGGAAACTTTATCCATGAACAAACTACATTCATGGGGGGAAATGGGTCAATAAAAATGTGAAGCATCTTCTTATAACTATTTCTTAGTTACAACTGCAATGAGAAAGATTTATTTAAGTCAATCAGCTTCTCAGAGTCTGTGAAATCTAAGGATGTGGCAATAATGCTTATCAAATGATCATCTCTCAAATAATAATTGACTGTGAGAAATTCTGCTTTTTACTTACTTCTAATGCAAAATAATCACATGAGCTTTGAAGAAACTATGATCAAAAATACCCTGGTAAACACATGTGTAAGCACTATTATTTTTTTCCTGCCTTTTTCCATTAGTAAAAGAGGGACAGTGTCCGACTTTTGAGGCATATTAGAACAAAAAATTTCCCTACCTCCTTCATATAGTACAGTGAAATTCATTTCTAAATTCACAGTAATGGTCATTTTCTAGAATTTTGTAATAAAACTTTAAATTATAAGAGTAAATCACAAAAAAGTCTTCACAATTTATATTTTGAAGTCATAATATCTGAGGTACATTCACATCATAAATAATGAAGAGAATCTGTACTGAATACATTTTGTAAATCACAATGATAGTTGTTATTGTTTACACTTTGTAAATCACATATACGTTTCATGTTATTCAATTCGCCTGGAGCAAATAGTGCGTATCCAAAAAAAGGATATTATGATGTGAAGAGATTTCTAAGTGAGTCCTCTAAGCAATCATTGAAAGAGACTTTTTCCTTTTTCCTTTCCTTAAGAGAGAAAAAAAGAAAAAGAAAGAGAGAGAGAGAAAGAAGAAAAGAAAAGAAAAGAAAGAAAAAAAGAAAGAAAGAAAGAAAGAAAGAAAGAAAGAAAGAAAGAAAGAAAGAAAGAAAGAAAGAAAGAAAGAAAGAAAGAATGAATGAAAGAAAGAAAGAAGGAAAGAAGGAAAGAAAGAAAGATTACATATTATAACTATTGAGCACTGTTTTCTAGTACCAAAATTCTTTTATTTTCGTTGTATATGTCACTGTGCTGGGAAGGAGGGAAGGAAGGAGGAAGGAAGACCGGTGAAGGATTGTAACTTCCTTAGAGCATCACAAAGATTTTCATGAGAAAGAATAACAATGTTTTTTTTTGTGTGTGTGGCTCCAGAAAAAGTGGCATATGCCCTGTGTACACAGAAAATATTAACCAACAGAAAGTAAACTCTTAGAACAACAAGAATGGGAAAACTAGATGGTTGAAGATGCTGTTTAAAAACATTGGATGGTAGGGTTTCAACTTGCTAAGGTCTAGAACTTCCTTTGCCCTTTTTTTTAAGTGAAAATATCAATGCATTATTTTCTCTAAGTACCAGTTCTGGGGCTGAAATGATATGTTCTGCAAATCCAGACTTAGATAAATTCATTACACATGTTTGTCCTCTTTTTCCTTTCCTTCAGATATTAATTTTTTTTCTCTTGCTTCTTGATGTGCTTATGAAATTTCCACTCAGGGCTTCTCTCTCTCATTTCCTCTTTTCTTTAAATAACATTAAAACTTAGGAGCTTGATGGTAACTTGATTTCATGAGCAGATTATGGAAAGAGAGTGACCGAGGACCTGGCCACAGATACCATGGGATGTCACTTCTGCTATATTAATTAAGGCTATTACAAAAGGGAGAATAAATAAACTTCCCATTGTGGACATTTCAGAAAATACATTCTGCCACAAGTTTATTCATGACTTTCTCTGACTATTCTGAATTGTTTACTCCCCCGCCCCCCACCCACTTGCTGATATGGACCTTGGAGAGTGAGCAGAGCCTAAAAGCATTCTGGAAGTAAAATCAGGTTTCATTAGGGACAATTATTAGTTCTTTGGGAATTTCCTTAACAATCTCACTGACCTTGGAACAGCCAGCACAGTACCACATAGAGTTGTTTAGAGATGACTGGATTTGCACTGAGTGTCCAAGAAAAAAACAGACAATGCCATTTACTCTTCTACAATATAATATGATTGCCCTGCAGCAAAGTATTTGATGTGTAACAACAACTATAAATTTCTGTAATTGTGTAAATGTAACTGAAGTACATTTATAAAATATGTTGTCATTTGGCAAATCAACAAAACATTTCTCCTTAAATGTATAATCATATATATATGTATATATATATATATACATATATATATATAATTTTATTTTTGACTTCTCTTTTTCCTTATTTTCTTTAACATCAGTTCTGAAAAGATGGTGGTCCTTTCTTCACACTGCAGATGTTTTCAAAATAATCAGTGTGCAATAACTAAAAAGTATGAAGTATCAGGGCTGATATGTTTAAGAAAAAATGAACAAGTAAAGCAAGCCAAGGCCTACATTATGAAGTTTACGAAGCAATGGCAGACTCTGTCAAGACAATCTACTCATCATTTGCAATCAATATAACACATTTATAAATTCCTAATTGACCATTTGACCCTGGAAATGTTTGCCATGCCTGGAATTCCTTCAAACATCTTTTTCTTTACTTACCTGCATTCTAATACTGATCATCCTTCTTGAGTCACCACAAAGAGCTCCTTCAGGAGTTTATATCTCATGGAAATGTATATATTTGAGACATCCATTTCCTGGAAGATGAAGTATGTGTACTTTTCCCTATTTCTCCTGCTAGGATAACTAAAAACTTATGATATGTGTGTGTATATAAGGAAATTCTGGAAGGTGGAGAGGAAAAAGATGGCTAAATATGGAACTTAAGGCCCTAGGATTGCCACATTGGTGAGATCCTTGGGTTTCCTTTTTGCCTTACATATCCCAGACTTGGAGTTGAGAACCCCAGCAACCGAGAAATGGGCACAGCTAAAAGTCATCCATTAACACCTATTCTTTCAAGCCAAAACACCAGTACAGGGGCAGCTATCCAGAAATAAATCTGTTAGACAATAACCCACTCTAGCAAAACACCATAGCCAAAATAGTGGCCTCCCTCCTATCCACATCATCAAAGAGTGAATGATCAGTCTAAACGCCCACCCTTACCAGTCTGTAATGAAATGTTCCAACACCTCTGTCATGTTGGTGTCACAGAGGCTAAGCAGGGACAAGTTGTACAATCCCTGACAGGTGGTTCCTGTTTTCCAACATGGTATCAGCTGAGACAGTGTGAGTAGCCTAGATTTTCAGTCCTGTCCCTCAGCAGTAACAAGCATTCCTCTCCCTCGCAGCTGGGGTTGATATCAGTGGAGACCTAGCAGAGGTTCAGGACTTTCACCAACACTAAGTGGTATCACATATGATACACTTAAAATACCAAGAATTAGGAATTTCACAAACTGAATTTTAAAAATGCAATCAATAAATGTCAATACTGAGATTACAAGGATGTTGGAGTGATCTGAAGAAAGATTTCAAAGAGTCACCATGAAAATGATCCAACAAGGAATTATGAATCCCTTTGCACTTGAAAAAGAGTATTTTTTTCATAATGAAAGATAAAATGCATTTTTACTACACTCATAAACAAGACAAAGATCTCTTCTCCTATTATTCTTATTCAACATAGTGCTGTAAGTTTTAGCCAGTGCAATAAAGAAAATGAAATTAAAAGCATGTGGATCATACATAAAAACTTTCCTATATGCAGATGATATGATTGCCTACATAAACAATCCCAAGAAATCTACCAATAAAAAAGGATACCCAGAAAATAACAGTGAGTTCAATAAAATTGCAAGATACAAGATAAACTTACATAAATCAACTGACTTTCTATATACTTAACAATGAACATGTGGATACTAACCTTGTATAAAACAGTACCACATGCAACTATTCAAAAACAAAATACTTAGGTGTAAATATGAAAAAAACATATAGAAGCATTGTGCTAAAACTACAGGATGCTGGTGAAAGAAGTCAAAGAAGATCTAAGTCAATAAAGAGATACATATGCATATTAATGGATTAGAAGACTCAGTAATATCAATTTTCCACAAATTGATATAAAGGTTTCATCAAATTGCTATTAAATTCTCAGCAAGGGTTTTTACAGACATAAACAAGATTATTCTAAAGCACATATTAAAAGCAAAAGATCTAAAATGGCTACAATAATTTTTAAAAATAAGAATAAAGTGAGAGGAAGAAATCTACCTTGTCTCAACTCTTCTTTTATAGTAATTGTAATCAAAACTGTATAGCACTGGCGGAGAGGTAGACACGTAGACGGAGGGCACAGACTAGGGAATCAAGAAACAGACCCACACAAATGCGCTCAACTGCTTTTTGGCAGAGATGTAAAAGCAACTCAGTGGAGCTATCAGAGCCTTTCAATACATGGTTCTGGTCCAATTAGACCTCCATAATTAAAGATGAACTCTGACCTTAGTTTTACATCTTATACAACAGTTAAATCAAAATAGATCACATATTTAGTGAAAAAGCAAAAGAAGGACAATTTTAGTAAAAATAAAAAGGAGAAAATCTTTGGAATCTAGGGCTAGGCAAGGGCTAAGGACAGAATTCAAAGTCTTGATACCAAATTCACAACCAAAATAATGAAAAATTGTTGAACTATATTTCATCAACGTTAATATATTTTGTTCTATGAAACACTCTATTAGAGGATTGTGGGTAAGACTGCAGTATTTCGAGAATCTCTCACCTGGCCTTAGCGCAGCTCCAATTTAATAGATTTTTCCAAGGGGTGGAGAGAAGTAGTTCATCTCCATGTCAATAGGTGATTACAAAGGAGGCAGATAAAAAATGAGCACCTGGACCGGAGAGATATTTTGGGGGTTGTTTTTGCAGCTGGGTTGCGAGGGAACATAGGCAAGCAGAAATAGATGATGCTTGTATGCAATAAACAGGTTTCTCTTACTTTATTTCTCCCTTTGACTGATTTTGGCTTCAAAGGTTATTGCCCTGGGCTGGGAACATACCCCCTCTGGCAGCAGTGGAGGGCACAGCTTCACTCAGGAGGCCCCTATGTGTGGGGCTTCAACTTGGCAGCCCCTTGAGGGAAATTGGTCTACAGCAAAGTACCTCCTAGATGCGGGGGTGTGTAGGGGGGACTTCCCAAGAATTGGGGAAGGGTAGAGACACCAGATGTTATGGAATTAGCCCTCCATGAGGTAGAAGACTGCTTAAGAGGCCCTGAGTGGTTGTGTGGCAGCCGAGATTGGGAGATGTTTATTGCTCAAGATAGTGGAAAGGGTTATCGCTGAGGAAGACACACTTTGGCATCACTTGGAGGAGTTTGGCGATGACTTATGGGATGCTCTTAAGACAGAAAGTTCTTGAGCAGACAGGTCGTGCTCCTGGAAGACACATTAGCAGTGAGGGAAGGGGCATCAGGAGAATCTGTGTTTCAGGAGGTCATGGGGGAGAAGGTGGAAGGAGCATTGCCTTCAGCCCCAGAGAAGGCAGAGAAGATATCAGGGGAGGTTGAAGGGGTGGGGCCAAGGTCTGAACTGTTGCTGAGGCCACTGCTTGAGGCACCAGTCCCTCCTTTATTAAAGTTCTGCCAAGTTATAATTAAGAAAATAAAAATGCAATGACCATGGGCTTCTCAGGGAGAGGAGCATCCCCCCTCCACAGGTTGTGGAACACTCCATGCTCCACCACTAAATCCAGAATGAGCTGGTGGACATGAGCATTCAGTTTTGGCAGAAGCTGTCAGATCCTTTGACTACATGGCTTTTTCACCTTTGAGATACGGGGGTGGAAAACATTGTGTCAGGTTCTGAAATGGCTTCCCTGACTACTCACCCTTCCCTGCAGCAGCAGTTGCAAAGTGCCCATCCCACCTCAGGGAATTGGGCGCTTCTGGATTGGCCATTAGGGCAGTTTGGCCTAATCAGGGTGACTTACGATATATACCCAAAGCTGGAAAATGTATGCAGATCTCCAGCAGGTGTTACAGGAGTTGGGCATTAAAAATATCATCTTTAATATGGACTCCCAGAGCCCCAATGAGGAGTTGTTCACTTTAGGAATGAGAAATCTGATGATCCATACAGCTCTCCCATCTCTCTTTTGGTCCCTAGTGACTATTCTTGCCTCCCACATAGGGCAACCCATAAGTGAGGCTACTCATACTTTAGCAGATCTGAGATAGATTGAAACAGTAAGAGCACAGAAGGAAGTACGGGCTACGACTGAAAGGAGAGGTGCAAAGGGCCCAGTGAAGGTCTCAAGCACCCAGATGTGGGTGGATTTGATAAAGGATGGGGTAGTGAAAGAAAAACTTGATGGGCAGCCCAATAGAATCTTGTTAGAACTGTGGCACCAATTAAAGCCAGAATAGCAGTTCCAGCAGCTGAGGCCCAGGACACAGAAGATGGAGGAAATGCCCCATGTCTGGCCTATGCTCCTACAAGACTTCCTGGGGGACAGTACTCAGGCTCCACCTGGGCCCTCACCCCCACAGGATGTTTGACTGAGTGGGAGGGCTGAGGTTCCCACCTTGGGGGACATGGTGGGGACCAGAGGCCACATGTAGAATTAGCAATTCATTGGCCCCCATGAATGTACAATGTGTCCTGGTGCTGGTGGACACAGGAGCTGAATGTTCTCTGATTTATGGCAACCCTGAGCATTTTCCTGGGACCCCTGCTATGACAGATGGCTATGGGAGTAAGGCAAATAGAGTGAAGAAAGCCCAAATTCACTAGGGATAGGGAATTTACCCCCAAAAGAATACACTGTGTACACTTCTCTCATTCCTGAATATACTTTGGGGATCTGTATCCTGTAGGGCCTGTGGTTACGCAGGTGAGTTCAGACTGAGGGTACATGTGGTATAGACAGTTTTGAGGGGACATTCTAAGAACCCACCTGTAGCTCTGCCTGTACCTCGGTGAGTGACAAACACTAAGCAGAATAAATTGCCTGGATACACAGGGAAGTTGGAGAAACTCTACAGGATTTGGAGAACGTGGATACCATAAAGCCCACTCATGGTCCTTTTAATTCCCTGGTGTGGCCAGTGAAAAAGCCAGATGGCTCCTGGCATATGACCGTGGATTATAGGAAACTGAAAAAGTTACACCCCCTTTGCATGCTGCTGTCCCCACTATAGCAGCCCTCATGTACACCCTCAGTCATGAACTAGGATTGTATCATGTTGTGGATCTTGTTAATGCTTTCTTCTCTATTTGCATAGCACAGGAAATTCAGGAACAGTTTGCCTTCACATGGGAAGGCCGGCAGTGGACATTCACTGTCCTTCCACAGGGATACCTACACAGTCCCATCAGTGTTATGGACTTGTATCCCAGGACTTGGCCACACGGAAGAAACCACAAACAGCATGGCTGTATTGCTACATTTATGATATTATACTCATGCCTGATTCTCTTGCAGATTTAGAAGGGGCAGTTCCTAGACTGGTGCAATATATACAGGATAAAGGGTGGGCTGTGAACAGCACCAACTTTCTAGGACCTGGTTTGTCAGGCAAGTTCTTGGGGATTGTCTAGTTGGATAAAACTAAAGTTATCCCAGAGCAGTCATAGACAAGGTCCAGGCTTTCCCTGCCCCTACCACTGTGGCAGGATCACAAGAGTTTTTGGGTCTTCTTGGCTACTGGAGAGTGTTTATCTCACACTTGGCACAAATTGTAAAGCCCTTTTACCAGTTGCTATTAAAGGGCATCAGGTGGGACTGGGATGAAAAATTTTCAGCTGTTTTTACTGCTGCTAAGTGAGCAGTCAAAGCCATATGGGCCTTGAGTGTAATGGACTCATCAAGGCCCTGTGAGCTAGATGTTCATGTGACTGAAGATGGTTATGGATGGTGCATTTGGCAGTGGCTTGAACAGACACGCCAACCTATTGGGTTCTGATCACAACTATGGAAAGGAGCAGAGGTCTGGCACAACTTGATAGAGATGCAACTGACTGCTGTGTACCACACCTTGGTGACTACAGAGCCCATCACAGAGGCAGCTCTGACAAAGGTAATAACCACCTATCCCATTGAATGGTGGGTGTGAGACTGGACCCAAAGGCCATGCATGCAGTGCCATGAAACAGATGCCTACACTGGCCAAATGGGGTGTATATTTACAGCAGTGTAGTGCTCTCTCCACTAGCTCCTTAAGTGAAGAACTCCAATGACTACTGGGGCCAGTGATGAATACCAGTGGAAAGCAGGAAGAACTTGCTTTTGAGCCACTGGTAGCCAAGAGTCCTTATCAGGAGAGAAAAGTCCCTATACCTGAATATGCTTGATATACAGACAGCTCCAGTTGTGGGAAGTCCCTAAGTGGAGGGCTGTGGCTTTCCATTTTAAGGCTGAGACAATAGGGATGGAGGACAGAGAGGAGGATAGCAGTCAATGGGTTGAGTTGCAGGCAGCATGGCTTGTGATCACCCAGGAGCCCTCCCCTATAACTGTCTGCACTGAAAGCTGGGCTGTCTATCAGGGCTTGACCCTGTGGCTACTGATATGGTACCATGCAAACTGGACGGTTGGTCACCAGCCCCTTTAGGAGCAAGAGTTGTGGCAAGACCTATGGGCCTCTGGTCAGACTAAGACAGTTACCATATATCAAGTGACCGGCCATTTGCCTTTAGCATCACCAAGGAATAATGAAGCAGACACATTGGCCCAGGTGCACTGGACTAGAAGGAAATCCTGCCTCTGATGTAGCACAATGGCTACATCAGCATTTGTTACACTTGGGGCAAAAGACAATACTGGCTATAGCCCATCGGTGGGTCTTGCCATTGACCTTTGCATAGCCTGGAAGGAGTTCCTTGTTTGCTCTAAGAGGGACTTACACCAAGTTCCACAGCAACATAGGACAATAGTAAAGAGGCCGATACCCCTTGTCAGGTGGCAGATAGACTATATTGGGCCTCTGCATATATCAAAAGGATATCGGTATGCCATGACTTGTGTGGACACAGCTACTGGACTGTTGGTTGTTTTTCCTGAACAGCATGCAGATCAGCAAACCACCAAAAGGGATCTAGAGCATTTCTTTGCATCCTATGGTCGGTCTCAGATGATTGAGAGTGATCAAGGCACACACTTTACTTACATGCATTATAAGAATAGGTGCAGCAATTAGGAATAAAGTGGAAATTTCATGTACCATTTAACTGTCCTGGGATAGGCATGATACAGAGGTACAATGGTTTGTTGAAATCTGGCCTCATGTCAGACACCAATAGTCTACGTGGCTGGTCAGTTTGCCTATGGACATGCTATGGTGTTTGAATGAGAAGTTCCAAAAAGGAGCCTTGAGCCCTGTGGACATGCTAAGAAACATTGCTGCCTCTCTTATGTAACTGTATGTGCAAACCAAAGAGGAGTTGTTGAAGCCAGGGTATGGCCAGCAGACCAAAATCCTGCTTCCAGCCTCTACTGCATTAAACCCTGGAGACACTGTTGAATGGATGTGGCCCTGGACATTCTGACACATGGACCAGTGATGGCTGGCCCTTCTAGAACCTTTGGGGAAAGGCCCAGAAGCTGTCTCCTGTGTGTTCCTGGAGTAACAGCAGAGTGACCCCTAAAGAACAGAGTAGTATACCTAAAATGGCTGGGAGGTAAGAGTATCTATTAGGGAACTTTTCTTTTATCTGTATGGCCAGTGCACATACCTTCCATAGCCCATATATTGACCCATCTGTAATTCCCACAGGGATGGGAGTGAAGGTCTGGTGTACTGGACTAGGATGAGATGCCATTCTTGCACTGTCCTATCACAGGAGCACTCTTTTGCATGCATCCTACTTGATGAACAAAATGTGCCTATGCTAGTGTCATTAAAATATGTATCTTCTTGCCCTTAAGGTTATTTTCTTCTACAGTCCCTATGGCCTGGACCCACCTGCTGGCAGTAGCTGCCATGTGATGATTGCTCTTAACTCCATATATGTTCAGCTACTGGAACCTGTGGAATGGGCAAGCTATGGACTTAATCTGCATAGGATTTTGAATTTACATGAATCCTCTGGCTGAGGATTATCATGATTTCATTGTTGTTCTTATTGTATGTTGTTAGTCTGGTTATATCGCCCTAGTTTTCTTACACAGGGGCTACTGTGGAAGATGGGGAGCAAGTAGATTATGAGGTGAGATTTCTGGAGGGGTGGGCTGTGGATAAAATTGTAATATCTCCAGTATCTCTTTCCAGGCCTTTGTACATCTCCACATCAGTAGGTATTTCCAAGGGGTGGAAAGAAGTAGTCCACCTCCATATGAATAGATGATTACAAAGGGGGCAGAGAGGAAAACATGCACCTGGACTGGAGACCTTTGAGGGATCCTTTTTTGCAGCTAGGTCGCAAGCAGAAGTAGATAACTGATTGTAAGCCATAAATGGATTTCTCCCACTTTCTTTCTCCTTTTGACTGATTTCAGCTTCAAAGGTTATTTGCCCCAGGCTGGTATCATGTTTTCTGCCCCGGAGTTACAAGGATAAAAAGACAAGTTACAGACTGGGGTAATATATTTACAAACAATATAATCATCAAAGGACTAGTCTCTTGAATACATAAAGAACTCCCCAAACTCAATATTTAAAAAATCCAATTAGAAAATGGTCAAAGGAATAAAGAACATTTCACCAAATAAATATACTAAAATAAGTTCAATATCATTAGCCATTAGGGAAATGCAGATTAAAACCACGTGAGTTATCACTAAACATTTGTTTAAAAGGCTAAATGAAATAAAAAGTATACTGATGACAGCAAATGATGATTAGGGCACAGAGAAATTAGCTTTTTCATATTTTGCTCGTGGGAATTTAAAATGACACAGCCACTGTGGAAAACAGTTTCTTCAGTAATTAAACATGCAACTACCATATGACCCAAGTATTATACTCATAGGCACATTTCCCAAAAATCTTACGATCACACCAAATGTGTACCTAAATGTTTATAGCAGCCTTATTTGTAAGAGCCAAAAATTGGAAACAAGCTAGATATCCTTCAATGGATGAATGGTGATATTAACTGTTGTACATCTATGGGATAAAAGTCAACAATAAAAAATATCAAACTGTTGATAGATGCAACAATCCAGATGCATCTCCACAGAATCACTTTCAGTGAGAAAAGTTAATTCTAAAAGGTTACTCACTGTGTTCTTCTACTTATATAACATTCTTGAATGTTACTGTAATATTTTATAGGATTTTGTAAGATATCTCCATTGGGGAAAGTGTGTAAAGACTATTTGTGGTCTTCCTGTATTATTTCTTATAACTGTATACCAATCAACAACTAAGTCAAATTGAAATGCTTGATTAAAAATTCTATTCTCTAGTACTACTTCCTATGCAAAACTATTTATTTCATTTTGTATATTACCTGTTACCTCTAACTTACCAGACTAAAACTATTTTGAAGGCAGGAAACATTTTTTAGAGCCCTCACCAATTTTTTTCCTGACCTCTTAACACAACCAAAGAAACCTAAAAACACAACCACTGAAGGGTCTTTAAAAAAAAAAGCAACCCCCCTTACGCTGATTTTAAAGATTAGCATAGACTTTTTGGAATCATCCCTTATTTCTTCAATAACATCTTATTTCTCATTATCAAGTTTTTGGTGTTTCTGGAAAGTTGAACAGTTTTCTTGATCATGTCAAAGTAGTTCCCAGTGTAGGTTTTCTTGGCTCAGATTCTAGCAACACTGGTCTCTCTTTCCAGAGTGACCTTTAAGAGACCACAGTGGGAGAAAAATAGTTGCACACTATTTAAGGATATAAACAGTGGATAATGGAAACTTAGAGAATATTGCTAGGGAGACAAGCTTATTAGGAATATATTTGCATCTGGCCTTAAGGGGTCTGTCTCATAGCAAAGCTCACAATCAGATAATACTTGAATAGATGAAGAAGAGTGACACAATTTTATCCTTTAGTTGTACAAGAGAGGGATGCATTTTAAAAATTTTGCTCATGTCTCTGAAATATTATGAATATATGAAAGCCTATCAGTTTTAGAAGTGGGCCAAAAAAATTAAATGCCAGGAACGCAGTAACTTGAATTGGTGAGATTTTTAAAGGCCAATATATTTAAGTGACCTCTTTTTAAAAGTGAGGCATTATTTGAACAGTGAAGGTCCTCAAGCCTTACAAGACCTCACCACTTCCTCCGTCACCTGCTTCCCCAATCATTGTAACATGTAGTCCATGAAAAAGTGCCTTTTTCATTGTACATTTCTTTCCACATTATTTCCTACTTTAATTGTACCAGGAAAATCCCGTTATAACTTCACCTTGGATCTGTCAGCTTTCCCAGGAGGTCTGTGTGGTTTTAGAATTCGAGGGGCGGTAGAGGGAGCTCTCACAGCAGCAGTTCTGAGGGCGTACATTTTTTTTTTCCCTTTCAGTGAACTGGCAATCTCACAGTTTCAATGAGGATCTCACAGTAACGCCTTCTGAGATCCACTGTGATTCGTGAGGACATTTAAGATAATCCATGTAACACCAAGACCACGGAAATACTTTTAATATCTACATTGTGTCCCATTTTTATGGAGATCTTTGAAATCGTTGTTGATAAAAGACTACCCTACCTGACTTAGATTTTCACCCATATATTTTCTGTCATTTTAAATGCATAGATTTCAGAATAACCACCTAAAAATATTTCGGTGCAGCACTGAAAAATTTAATTTGTCTTTTGAAGGGAATGGGAACAAAATAATACTCCTCCTCTTCTACTAGTGGCCCCCACTTATTTGTCCTTCTGATCAATAGTGTTTTTAATTTCCTGGTCTTGAAGCTTAATTTTAATTTAACTCTCCTGTGTTCCCCCAAATCTTCAGTTTACCATTCCATTGACTTGCCACCTGCCTTTTTAAATTACAGGCCAGTAGTTTGATTACAGGAAGAGCCAGTGACCTTCCCCGGAAGAGGTCCCTTGAAAACCTCCCTCCTGAGGTTAGTGTAAGTGACAGGAAGAAATTCACAGCGATTGCCACCACTGGCATTGCACAGGAGCATTAAAGAAGAAAACCCCTTGGCACAGCCAACCAAGGTCACTCAGAAAACACCAGTACCAGCTAGCAGCAAATACTAGAGTTGCTTCTCATCCAAAACCCTATTACTCATTCCTCCTGTGTCTCAGAGTGTCTGTAACTATTCACCGGCAACTGTTCTTGGACTGCGGCCACCAATAGCTCCATTGTTCTAAAGTCAGGAGAATGACTTATTTCATGTACTTAGACCTTAAATAAAAAAATAAAATAAAATAAAACGTACTGAACCTCACTCTACAAGGAAAAAATGATGCTCATGATTCTGCCACGTCTAGTCATCTAGACTTGGGACATCATTTTAACTGACTCTGAAACTCAATTTCTTCATTTACAGAAGGATGGTGGTGCCCATATTTCAAGGCTTTGTAAGAATCAGAGATGACTTATGTGTTATTTGGTACAGTTTTTGGCACAAGGAATGCATTTTATGAGGATAGGAATATTATGTTTACCGTGATTTCTCAAGTGCTCATTATACTGAGTATTTTGGCAAAGTCTTATGACATCTATTTAATTAGCGCTATTAGATGAAATGATTTTTTTCTTACATACCCTTATTGAGAGGTACAAAATCCTAGTGCAAAGATTGTCATCAAAACATATCTCTAGTTGCAAACTATTTACAATAACTGGTCACCAGTTATTCTTCAGCTAGCCAAAGGACTTAAGAACAGACATGGCTGGAGTTACAAAAGAAAGAGTATAATCAGTGGGGAAAATTAAAGAGATCTATTCCAAGATCTACACTGGAAGAATTATGATACTCATCCCAGTTATTAAAATCAGAATCCAGAAGTTTGTTTTCCTAGGGAGTCAATGTCAGGGAATACATTTACAAAACCTTTGCTAGGTTACAAAACCATTATAACTCACCCACATATGATCATTTTATTACTTTAAATTTATCTATTTGAGGTTATCAATATAAACTATCTGCAAAACATATGTAAATGTGGATTTTCCATTAAGTGGATCTTATAAATGGGAAAAATTTGGTAGTTGCTTTGAATAAATATAAACTTAGCATCTACTTTTTGTGTTATGTTTAGTTCTGGGGTTTTGAAAGTAAATAAGGCATTTCCTCAGTCTTAAAAATGTTCATAATTTAAAGGGAAGGCAGACATTGCAACAAATTGTTTAATAACACAATTATTAGAGTGGAGTGAAATAGTTATGGTTAAGGGTGAACATGGAACGCTTCACAGACAGTTAATACTTGAGAAAAGGGTCAAAAGATGGGTAGGATTGGCCAGGTATACAATTTGTGTGAGGATGGAGACTCCACATCCAGGATGGTAATTAGGGAGGTGCTAAGAATGGGAGGAGGCAGCTACTGGGCTGGTCTGAGATGCTGAAGCCAGCTGCAGGTAAAAAGAGGAGTCAAACTACTGGCCAAACATTGGGAAATAAGCCACAGTGGGAAGTGGAAAGATCTATGGCTTTTGTCACTATTTTTCTTTTCTCAAATTCATAACCTTCTTGATTACTCAGATCCATAAAAGATCCTTGATTTCTCTTGGTAAAGTTGATTTCAACAGCTTTTTAAAACTGTATGAGAACACAGGGCAGTGTGGGCATGCTCTGTGGGAGAGTGGAACAAGCTAGCTATACTGAGCAACTTTCTGAACAACCGATAGGAACTCCTGACCCTGTGGCGTAGACCATGTGTCTGTGCACTGACTATGCTGTTCCCTCCTACTAGACTGACATCTCCAAGGGTCAGAGTTTCATTTTACTTACTTTGAATGATCAACATGGGGGATCTTACTAGAAATCTGAGTACCGATACACAACTGGAGGATAAGCATCCAGTGATGAGGAGAGTTCTGAGGCAGGGTGTTCATTCCACAGAGACAGAGAATAACATAGCCAAGGCTGAAGCAGAGACAAAGTCTAACGTGTTACTATCAGGAGTTCTTGGAAAGCATGGTCAGGGGAAATTTTGAATGTCAAGCAATGGAAGGACCAGGTATTCTCAAGGAGCGCTACATCTGGGTGGAAACATCAATACCAGATTGGGAACAACTATTTAGCCTCCAACCATCACTAATTACAGAAAAAAATAGTGCTTAGTGGGTGTTAGGCACTAAGTAAATATTTGATAAAACAAATGAACTGATACAGTCACTCTTCAATATTAGAAGGACCTGAATCATTCAGATTTGGTGTGCCCTTAAGAGGAAGTCTTTTAGAGGTGGTTTACTCTATTGCTCTCTTATGTAGAGGAAACTGTAAAAAAAAAAAAAAAAAGGAGAGACTAAGCATCTACTCAAGACAACCAGTTAGAGGCATGGCTGACATTTAAACCATGGTGTTAGTTTTTGTTTGTTCTCTTCATATCATTTTGTTTTATTAATTAGGTTAAGTTGAAAGGATAATCAATGAGATCCATGGAGAACTTTTTATTCTTGATTTGGTTCCAATAATTCAATGACTCTTCAAACCAAAGGTTCTCAAATCATACTATGCAACACGAAAACACACAGAACATATCCCTGGTATGATGCTTTACTTTAATTTTATTTTTTTATTAGTTTTATTTTGGTATCATTAATCTACAATTACATGAAGGACATTATGTTTACTAGGCTCCCCCCTTCACCAAGTCCCCCCCACATCCCTGTTCACAGTCACTGTCCATCAACATAGTAAGATGCTGTAAAATCACTACTTGTCTTCTCTGTGTTGCACAGCCCTCCCCGTGCACCCACACACACTATACATGCTTATCGTAATGCCCCCTTTCTTTTTTTTCTTGCCCTTATCCCTCCCTTCCCACCCGTCCTCCCCAGTCCCTGTCCCTTTGGTAACTATTAGTCAATTCTTGGGTTCTGTGCTTCTGCTGCTGTTTTGTTCCTTCAGTTTTCTTTTGTACTTATACTCCACATATGAGTGAAATCATTTGGTACTTGTCTTTGTCCGCCTGGCTTATTTCACTGAGCATAATACCCTCTAGCTCCATCCATGTTGTTGCAAATGATAGGATTTGATTTTTCCTTATGGCTGAGTAATATTCCACTGTGTATATGTACCACATCTTCTTTATCCATTCATCTACTGAAGGACATTTAGATTGCTTCCGTATCTTGGCTATTGTAAATAGTGCAGTGATAAACATAGGGGAGCATCTGTCTTTTTCAAACTGGAGTGCTGCATTCATAGGGTAAATTCCTAGAAGTGGAATTCCTGGGTCAAATGGTATGTCTATTTTGAGCATTTTGAGGAACCTCCATACTGCTTTCCATAATGGTTGAACTAATTTACATTCCCACAAGCAGTGTAGGAAGGTTCCCCTTTCTCCACAACCTCACCAACATTTGTTGATGTTTGTCTTATGGATGGTAGCCATCCTTACTGGTGTGAGATGATATCTCATTGTGGTTTTAATTTGCATTAATCTGATGACAAGTGATGTGGAGCATCTTTTCATATGTCTGTTGGCCATATGAATTTCTTCTTTAGAGAACTGTCTATTCAGCTCCTCTGCCCATTTTTTAATTAGATTATTTGCTTTTTGTTTGTTGAGGTGTGTGAGCTCTTTATATATTTTGGATGTTAACCCTTTATCGGATCTGTCATTTATGAATATATTCTCCCATACTGTAGGATATCTTTTTGTTTTATTGATGGTGTCCTTTGCTGTACAGAAGCTCTTCAGCTTGATATAGTCCCATTTGTTCATTTTTGTGTTTGTTTCCCTTGCCCGGGGAGATATGTTTAAGAAGAGGTCACTCATGTTTATGACTAAGAGATTTTCGCCTATGTTTTTTTCTAACAGTTTTATGGTTTTTTGACTTACATTAAAGTCTTTGATCCATTTCGAATTTACTCTTGTGTATGGGGTTAGACAGTGATCCAGTTTCATTCTCTTACATGTAGCTATCCAGTTTTGCCAGCACCATCTGTTGAAGAGACTGTCATTTCCCCATTGTATGTCCATGGCCCCTTTATCGAATATTAGTTGACCATATATGTTTGGGTTAATGTTTGGAGTCTCTATTCTGTTCCATTGGTCTGTGGCTCTGTTCTTGTGCCAGTACCAAATTGTCTTGATTACTGTGGCTTTGTAGTATAGCTTGAAGTTGGGGAGTGAGATTCCCCCCCCCTCACTTTATTCTTACTTCTCAGGATTGCTTTAGCTATTCAGGGTCTTTGGTGTTTCCATATGAATTTTTGAACTATTTGTTCCAGTTCATTGAAGAATGCTGTTGGTAGTTTGATAGGTATTGCATCATATCTGTATATTGCTTTGGGCAGGATGGCCATTTTGACAATATTAATTCTTCCTAGCCAGGAGCATGGAATGAGTTTCCATTTGTTAGTGTCCTCTTTAATTTCTCTTAAGAGTGTCTTATAGTTTTCAGGGTATAGGTCTTTCACTTCCTTGGTTAGGTTTATTCCTAGGTATTTTATTCTTTTTGATGCTATTGTGAACGGAATTGTCTTCCTGACTTCTCTATTAGTTTATTGTTAGTGTATAGGAAAGCCACAGATTTTTGTGTGTTAATTTTGTATCCTGCAACTTTGCTGTATTCCGATATCAGTTCCAGTAGTTTTGGGGTGGAGTCTTTAGGGTTTTTTATGTATAGTATCATGTCATCTGCAAATACTGACACTTTAATCTCTTCTTTACCAATCTGGATTCCTTGTATTTCTTTGTTTTCTCTAATTGCCGTGGCTAGGACCTCCAGTACTATGTTGAATAACAGTGGGGAGACTGGGCATCCCTATCTTGTTCCCGATTGCAGAAGAAAAGCTTTCAGCTTCTCGCTGTTCAGTATGTTAGCTGTGGGTTTATCATATATGGCCCTTATTATGTTGAGGTACTTGCCC
Organism: Manis javanica; assembly: GCF_040802235.1. Taxonomy (NCBI): domain Eukaryota; kingdom Metazoa; phylum Chordata; class Mammalia; order Pholidota; family Manidae; genus Manis; species Manis javanica. The sequence continues at coordinate 44,201,449 of NC_133172.1, forward strand.
TCTATTCCCATTTTGTTGAGAGTTTTTATCATGAATGGATGTTGAATTTTGTTGACTGCTTTTTCAGCATCTATGGAGTTGATCATGTGGTTTTTGTGTTTCTTTTTGTTGATGTGGTAGATGATGTTGATGGATTTTCAAATGTTGTACCATCCTTGCATCCCTGGGAAGAATCCCACTTGGTCATGGTATATGATCCTTTTGATGTATTTTTGAATTCGGTTTGCTAATATTTTGTTATTTTTGCATCTACGTTTTCATCAGGGATATTGGTCTGTAGTTTTCTTTTTTGGTGGGGTCTTTGCCTGCTTTTGTTATTAGGGTGATGTTGGTTTCATAGAATGAGTTTGGGAGTGTTCCCTCCTCTTCTGTTTTTTTGGAAAACTTTAAGGAGAATGGGTATTATCTCTTCTCTGTATGTCTGATAAAATTCTGAGGTAAATCCATCTGGCCCAGGGGCTTTGTTCCTTGGTAGTTTTTTGATTACCTCTTCAATTTTGTTGCTGGTAATTGGTCTGTTTAGATTTTCTGTTTCTTTCTGAGTCAGTCTTGGAAGGCTGTATTTTTCTAGGAAGTTGTCCATTTCTCCTGGGTTTCCCAGCTTGTTAGCATATAGGTTTTCATAGTAGTCTCTAATAATTCTTTGTATTTCTATGGGGTCCGTCATGATTTTTCCTTTCTCATTTCTGATTCTGTTGATGTGTGTTGACTCTCTTTTCCTTTTAATAAGTCTGGCTAGAGGCTTATCTATTTTGTTTATTTTCTCAAAGAACCAGTTCTTGCTTTCATTGATTTTTGCTATTGTCTTATTCTTCTCAATTGTATTTATTTCTTCTCTGATCTTTATTATGTCCCTTTCCCTCCTTCTGCTGACCTTAGGCCTCATTTGTTCTTCTTTTTCCAATTTCGATAATTGTGACATTAGACCATTCATTTGGGATTGTTCTTCCTTTTTTAAATATGCCTCGATTGCTATATACTTTCCTCTTAAGACTGCTTTTGCTGTGTCCCACAGTAGTTGGGGCTTTGTGTTGTTGTCGTTTGTTTCCATATATTGCTGGATCTCCATTTTAATTTGGTCATTGATCCATTGATTATTTAGGAGCATGTTGTTAAGCCTCCATGTGTTTGTGAGCCTTTTTGCTTTCTTTGTACAGTTTATTTCTAGTTTTATGCCTTTGTGGTCTGAAAAGTTGTTTGGTAGGATTTCAATCTTCTGGAATTTACTGAGGCTCTTTTTGTGGCCTAGTATGTGGTCTATTCTATAGAATGCTCCATGTGTACTTGAGAAGAATGTGTATCCTGTTGCGTTTGAATGTAGAGTTCTGTAGATGTCTATTAGGTCCATCTGTTCTAGTGTGTTCTTCAGTGCCTCTGTGTCCTTACTTATTTTCTGTCTGGTATATCTGTCCTTTTGAGTGAATGGTGTGTTGAGTCTCCTAGAAAGAATTCATTGCATTCTATTTCCTCCTTTAATTCTGTTAGTATTTGTTTCACATATGTTGGTGCTCCTGTATTGGATGCATATATATTTATAATGGTTATATCCTCTTGTTGGACTGAGCTCTTTATCATTGTGTAATGTCCTTCTTTATCTTTTGTTACTTTATTTTGAAGTCTATTTTGTCTGATACTAGTATTGCAACACCTGCTTTTTTCTCTCTGTTGTTTGCAGTGAAATATCTTTTTCCATCCATTGACTTTAAGTCTGTGCATGTCTTTGGGTTTGAGGTGAGTCTCTTGTAAGGAACCTATGGATGGTCACACATTTCTCTTAAAATTCTTTCATTCCTGAAGATCATTTTCTCTCTCTCTGCATCAGCTTCTCTGCGTTCCTGTTCTCTGTTTTCTAGTCCATTAATGGTCTCTTGCATCTCGTCCATTCTGTTTTGAAGTCCTTCCAGAGCTTGTTTTATTTCTGTATTCTCCCTTCTTAGTTCTTTCATATTTCTCTGCAAGTCTATCAGCATGGTTATGCCTTTTGTTTTGAATTCTTTTTCAGGAAAATTGGTTAAATTTATCTCCCCAGGTTCCTTCTCAGGGGAAGATGTAGAAGATGTTGAAGCTGTCTGGGTTAGTCTTGTCTGGATCAAATTTTTTTGCCTTTTCATGTTGATAGGTGCAGTGGAGTGCTATTGACGGGTCTGTCAGCTGGGAGAGTCAAGACTCTTTCACTTGGCTCCTGGCCTTTCTTTACTGGGACAACTGCAACCCCTAGTGGCTTGTGTGGGGCAATTGCATATAGATTGCGTCTCTGTATTTTGCCCAGCCAGTATGGAGGAAGCTCCCTTGCTGAGGGCGTGGCCAGCCTCAGGCTGCTGCCCTGCTATGGCGGAGCCCTGGAGGGGTAATGGACGGGGGGCTGTTTGGCTGTTTACCTCTGGGAGGGTCTCAGAGCTGTTGCCCAGGGGATTAGTGCACCTGGAGTTCCCTGGAATTTCCAGCTGCTAGACTGTGACCTGGGATGCTTCTGTGCAGCTGTGGGGTCCCTGTCCCTTTAAGACTTTCAAAAAGCGCTTGCTTTTCTTTGTCACAGGGGCGCTGGCTTCAGGACCTGTTCACAGGTCTTACTCTCCTGTTTCCCTAGTTTCCAGCATCCCACACATGCACTGGGTGTCTGCGCTCTGGTGCGGATGGCTAGGGCTGGGTGTTTAGCAGTCCTGGGCTCCCTCTCTCTCCCCGTTCCAACTCCTCTCCTCCCTCTGGGAGCTGGGGTGAGGGGGCTCGGGTCCCGCTGGGCTGCAGCTTGTATCTTACCCCTTTCACCAGGTGCTGGGTTCTCGCAGGTGTGGATGTAGTCTGGCTGTTGTCCTTTGTCTTCTGGTCTCTCTTTTAGGGATAGTTGTATTTGTTGTATTTTCAAAAATATATATGTTTTTGGGAGGAGATTCCCACTGTCCTACTCATGCAGCCATTTTGGCTCCACCCCAGATGATGCTTCTTTTGTGTGTGGTGTGTACATGCACACAACAGTTCCTCTCACTAGGCTTACTTCTCATAGGTCTTGATTAATTTTATTTGAAGTAGGACCAAGACATCTATACATTTATCTGGAACAAAGGTTATTCAGATGCAAATTGTGTTTTCTGCTCGAGAAATACTGCTTGTATCCTTTCCTTGGTTTATTTTCTAATCATTTATCCACTCACCAATTATTTAAAAATTATAAGAAACATGTGAGTGCCACAGCCTAATAAAATTGTGCACTTTTTTATCATTGGTTTCATGGTTACTCAAATATAATTGAAGTTTATTTTGCAAGTTTTCCCTGATTCTATTCCCATTTCCCTACTCAAAAATAAACACTCTTCTGATTTTTTTAATGTTTCATTTCCACAAATGTTTATTATACTATTATTTACTTATGTAGTTATAACCTATGTTTGTAACTATCACACATTCAAACTTTATATAATGTTATCACATAGCCTGAATTATTCATTATCTTGCTTTTTTTTGGTAAATATTATGATTTTGGGATGTAAGTACATATAATTTCAGGTCAGTCACTTTAATTTCAGCACAGGATCCTCGTCCATGAGAATCTCATTTTTTTTAACCTGTGTCCAACACATGTATATTTATATTATTTCCAGTTTTCGCAATTAAAAATAATACTACAATTCAAACTTCTGGTATATGATTTTCTATCTATATGCCTAGAAATAATATCTTTACCAGATCTTAATACATGGATAATATCTTTAAAAAGTACTTGGCATAATAGTGAGAATTTAGGGCAATTTAGTTAATCTAACCCAGTGTAATTTCTCTGCCTGAAAATGAGGGCAGTAATTCTTGTGAGATTTCATAAAGATTAAATGAGTCATCTTTTATGAAAGTCATGACAAATTGGCAAATTTTGACAACAAATAGTCTCTTTAGGTTTTTTCTTTTCCATTTTAAATTGTGTTTATAGACAGAGAACTGAAGACAAGACTGTAATTAAGAAAAGCAGCATTTCATATGTTTATCTAAGAGAAGCTACCTATATGAATGAGAAACATCTGTATTCTGAGTTTGTCTAAGTAACTTCTACTTTGATATTCAGAATCATCATTTTTTGAATTTCTGAGTTTGTGACCTGCATATGTGGGTGGTGTGTCTGTTCCTCTGATTTAAAAAAAGAAAATAAAAAAGTGCCACTGAATATATTTCTTATTCTGCCCCTTTCTCCTCTTCTACTTTATATTCATTTGCTTGTCCTTGCTGAGTCTTCTCAGGCTTTTCAACCAAATGCAAACATTAAATGAAGGCTTTCCTGCAATTTCAAAGCAAAGCAAACCAATTACCCTGAAGGGAGAGAAGACAGTTGTTGATTGTCCACAGACACAGTTATGCTCAGCATGGACCTTTAGAAGGAAAAAGGAGGCCCCAGCTAAGAATAGAAGGCCAGGACAATGGTGCTTTCTGATACAAGTTGTTGGCAGTGGGACGAAGGGCAACCAGAGCAGGCAGATTTTACTCTAAGTATGTAGCAGGCTGTGTCCTGGGTAGCCTCATCACTTTCACAAGACAGGGCGGATGACCACCTGCGTTTATAGATTTCAAGACCATGGAGAAGGTCAATGCTGTTCATCCACTACCCCTGCTTCAGAGTGCCTCATTTTCTCTGATTGTTGATTTTTTTTTAACTTGTGCACCCCACAACATAGTAAAGCCAATGTTTTAGTTGGCTAAATTTACATGCATAAGTACTATTTACAATAGCCAAGATATGGAAACAACCTAAGTGTCTATCAGTAGATGAAGAAAGAAGAGGTGGTACATATACACAATGGAATACTATTCAGCCAAATCCTATCATTTACATGTTGTATCATTTACAACAACATGGATGGAGGTAGAGGGTATTAAGCTCAGTGAAATAAGTCAGGCAGAGAAAGACATACCAAATGATTTCCCTCATTTGTGGAGTATAACAGTGAAGCAAAACTGAAGGAATGAAATAGCAGCAGACTCCAAAAAGGTACTAGAGGTTACCAAAGGGGAGTGGTGGGGGATGGCGGGTGAAGAGGGAGGGAGAAGGGGATTGTGGGGTATCATGATTGGTGTACATGGTGTGTGTGGGGTCTCAGGGAAGACAGTGCAGCTCAGAGAAGACAAACAGGGACTCTGACATTTTACTACACTGATGGACAGTGCCTTCAATGGGGTATTGAGGGGGGATTCGATAATAAGTGTGAATGTAATAACCACATTGTTTTTCTTATGAAACTGTCATAAGAGTGTATATCAATGTTAACTTAATATAAAAAAGCAATCCAAAGGATTTATTTTAGATAAGATATAAGCTGTTAAAATAATAATTTTAAAATTACATGCATAAATTTATAGAATGGACAATTTTCCTGAACAAGTGCAACATAAATATAATGTTTCTGTTTGATCCAGATATTCTATCTAAAAGTATATACTACTATTACGAAATCAGGAGAAACATTTATATGAAAAGATATTTATTTCAACATTCTTGAGATTCACACACACACACACACACACAACGGAAATCATTAACTGCTTGCTTACTGAGGAGTAAGGAACAGAAGTAGCATATACACTATGCAGGTATTAAACGGAGGTCTATAAAGAATTTGTAAACATACAAAAAGAAAAAAGTCACATAGAGCTAAGGAAACAAAATATAAAAATGCAGTTGGATTTCAAGTGCAGAAATACAGGCGCATTACATAAGGAAAATACATTAAATGACAAAAAATGCAATTAAAAATAAAAATTGCTTATATTTCTCTTTTGATTATAGTACCATAATATTATACATAGTATCTTTTTTCATGTTTTTGTATGTTTTTCAGTTTCTACTATAGGTATGTATTGTTTTTGTACTCAGAAAAAAATACCTCAGTTATGGAGAATATAAAATAATGCCATTATTTTCAGGCAGTTTTTTTTGTAAGATTATAGGACTTGGAGAGTAATAAAAAAAATTCTGCTAGTCAAAGATTGGCTATAAATCCAGTGAAATTATTTGAATCTAGGGCCTCATTTATAAAGTGAGGCTATATAAGAAGACCTGCTCATGGTCCAGTGGTGTCAAGTGAAAAAGGAGATGCTTTACAAACAGATCATTAAACTAACATGCACACTGCATTTTGCCAAAGCAGTCCTTTTTTTTTTTTATATGGGAAAAGAGGTCATCTTTTTTTTCCCTTAAAATCCCTCCCTGGCCTAAAGGTGTTGAACAGATGAAGGGCAGAGACAGTCTCTTGGGAGTGGGCTTCCGCTAGCAAGTAGCTGTGGAAAATGAGTGGGCTTTCAAGTGAAACAGATCCAGTAATTTGGGGAAGTCTGATTCCTTTTAATCCTCTTCCTCACATACAAGGTAAAATTAACATCATTCCTTTCACAGGGTTGATTTGAAGATCAATGTTGCTGACAATGCCTTTAGGGCATGGCCTAAAACAGGGGTTCAATAAACATGTGGCTCTATCTCATCTAATGCCAAGTTTTCCAAGCAGTGGCAAGCATTCTGCATTTTCTGTTTCTACTGGTGGAAGTAATGAAGCAATATGCAATCATGTAAATACAGTTTAACTAAAACAGTAAACAAAGAATCAGGCATAAGGTGGTAAATCATAACACCAAAAAGAAACAAGTAAACCTAACCAAAATCTTAAAATAAAAAGTGTCACTTCCTCTGTTCATCACTCTTAAAGCTGGAACAGGTAATTTCTCGTTGGCAATCATAACTTGTCATGAGTAGCTGCCAAAAGATCAGGAAAAAACAATGAAAATTACTATGGTATCTTTCTTATTATAAAGCCAATAGGGACAAAATACACATGTGTGGACAGGTGAAAGGGGTTTGGGATTTCTTTTAGGTCTATTATAAGGACATAATTCTCATTCATGAGGGTTCACCCATTGTCAAGGACCCACCTCCTAATACCATCACATTTGGCATTAAGATTTCAACACATGACTTTTGGAGGGGCATAAATATTTAGTCTAGAGCATGGGCATATAAACAAAAGAACTAAAAACAGGATCTTGAAGAGATATATGTATACATGTTCATATCACCAATATTCACAATAGCTAATATTTGGAAGAAATTCAGGAATCTATCAATGGATGAATGGATAAACAAAACGTGATTTATACATATACTGTGTAATATTATTTGATCCTAAAAAGAGAAGGTATTTTGACATACACTAAAACATGGATGTTGCTTGAGGACAGGTTTCCTATGACAAAAAAGCCAGTCACAAAAAGACAAATACTACATATTCCACTTGTATGAATACTTAATAGTGGTCAAAACCATAGAGATAAAAGCAAAATTTTGGTTGTCAGGGGTTGGGGGATGGTGGGTTATTGTTTAATGGATATAGAGTTTCAGTTTAACAAGATGAAACAGTTATTAAGATGGATGGTAGTGATGCACAATTTTATGAATGTATTTAATATCACTGAAGTATAGACTTAAAAATGGCTGATGGTTCTCGGGAGCTAACATGGCGGCGTGAGTAGGACAGTGGAAATCTCCTCCCAAAAACATATATATTTTTGAAAATACAACAAATACAACTAATCCTAAAAGAGAGACCAGAAGACACAGGACAACAGCCAGACTACATCCACACCTACAAGAACCCAGCGCCTGGTGAAAGGGGTAAGATACAACCCCTGGCCCAGCAGGACACGAGCACACCTCCCCCCAGCTCCCAGTGGGAGGGAGAGGGAGCCCAGGACTGCTAAACACACAGCCCCAGCCACCCGCACCAGAGCATAGACACAGTGTATGCATGGAGGGCTGGAAAATAGGGAAACAGGGCAGCAAGACCACTGAGCGGGTTCAGAAGCTGATGCCCCTGTGACAAAGAAAAGTGAGAGCATTTGAAAGTCTTAAAGGGACAGGGACGTAACAGCTGGACAACACAGGTCACAGCCCAGTGGCTGGAAATTACAGGGAAACCCGGGTGCACTAACCCCCTGGGCAACAGCTCTGAGATCTCTCACGGAGGTAAACAGCCAAACAACCACCTCCCCCTCCCCCCCGTCCATTAACCCTCTGGGTGCTGTGAAAGCAGAGAAACAGACTAAGGCTGGCCTAGCCCTCAGAAAGGGAGCTTCCTCCATATCTGCCCGGCAAGACACAAAGACCCAGTCTACACACAATTACCCAACACAAGCCACTTGTTTGTTGTTTGTTGCAATTGTCCCAGAAAAGAAAGGCCAGTAGCAAGGGAAAAGTTTGGCCCTCCCAGCTGACAGTCAATAGCACCTGTCAACATGAAAAGGCAACAAAATATGATCCAGACAAGACTAACCCAGACAGATTCGGCATCTCCTACATCTTCCCCTGAGAAGGAACCTGGGGAGATAGATTTAACCAGTCTTCCTGAAAAAGAATTCAAAATAAAAGGCATAAATATGCTGATGGACTTGCAGAGAAATATGCAAGAACTAAGGAAGGAGAATACAGAAATAAAAAAGCTCTGGAAGGACTTCAAAACAGAATGGACAAGATGCAAGAGACCATTAATGGACTAGGAAACACAGAAACAGGAACGCAGAGAAGTTGATGCTGACAGAGATAAAAGGATCTCCAGGAACAAAAAAATTCTAAGAGAGCTGAGTCACCAATCTAAACAGAACAATATCCACAATACGGGGGTACCAGAAGAAGAAGAGAGAGAAAAAGGGATAGAAAGTGTCTTTGAAGAAATAATTGCCAAAGACTTCCCCAAACTAGGGGAAGAAATGGCCTCTCAGACCACAGAGGTACACAGAACTCCCATGACAAGGGATCCAAGGAGGGCAACACCAAGACAAATAATAATTAAAATCGCAAAGGTCAAAGACAAGGACAAAGTATTAAAGGCAGCCAGAGAGAAAAAAAAGGTCACCTACAAAGGAAAACCCATCAGGCTATCATCAGACTTCTCAATAGAAACCCTACAGGCCAGAAGAGAATGGCATGATATACTTAATGCAATGAAACTGAATGGCCTCGAACCAAGACTAATGTATCCAGCACGATTATCATTTAAATATGAAGGAGGGATTAAACAATTCCCAGACAAGCAAAAGTTGAGGGAATTTGCCTCCCACAAACCACCTCTACAGGGCATCTAACAGGGACTGCTCTAGATGGGAGCACTCCTAAAAAGAGCACAGAACAAAACACACAACATATGAAGAAGGGAGGAGGAGGAATAAGAAGGGAGAGAAATAAAGAATCATCAGACCGTGTTTATAATAGCTCAACAAATGACTTAAGTTAGACAGTAAAATAGTAAAGAAGCTAACCCTGAACCTTTGGTAACCACAAACTCAAAGCCTGCAATGGCAATAAGTATATACCTTTCAATAATCACCCTAAATGTAAATGGACTGAATGCACCAATCAAAAGACACAGAGTAATAGAACGGATAAAAAAGCAAGATCCATCCATATGCTGCTTACAAGAGACTCACCTCAAACCCAAAGACATGCACAGACTTAAAGTCAAGGGATGGAAAAAGATATTTCTTGCAAACAACAGAGAGAAGAAAGCAGGTGTTGCAATTCTGGTATCAGACAAAACAGACTTCAAAATAAAGAAAGTAATAAAAGATAAAAAAGGACATTACATAAAGATAAAGGGCTCAGTCAAACAAGAGGATATAACCATTATAAATATGTATGCATCCAATACAGGAGCACCAACATACATGAAACAAATACTAACAGAATTAAAGGAGGAAATAGAATGCAATGCATTCATTCTAGGAGACATCAACAAACCACTCACTCCAAAGGACAGATCCACCAGACAGAAAATAAGTAAGGACACAGAGGCACTGAACAACACACTAGAACAGATGGACCTAATAGACATCTACAGAATTCTACATTCAAAACAAAAGGATACACATTCTTCTCAAGTGCACATGGAACATTCTCCAGAATAGACCACATACTAGGCCACAAAAGGAGCCTCAGGAAATTCCAAAAGATTGAAATCCTACCAAACAACTTTTTAGACCACAAAGGCATAAAACTAGAAATAAACTATACAAAGAAAGCAAAAAGGCTCACAAACACATGGAGGCTTAACATGCTCCTAAATAATCAATGGATCAATGACCAAATTAAAATGGAGATCCAGCAATATATGGAAACAAACGACAACAACACAAAGCCCCAACTACTGTGGGACACAGCAAAAGCAGTCTTAATAGGAAAGTATATAGCAATCGAGGCATATTTAAAAAAGGAAGAACAATCCCAAATGAATGGTCTAATGTCACAATTATCGAAATTGGAAAAAGAAGAACAAATGAGGCCTAAGGTCAGCAGAAGGAGGGACATAATAAAGATCAGAGAAGAAATAAATACAATTGAGAAGAATAAAACAATAGCAAAAATCAATGAAAGCAAGAGCTGGTTCTTTGAGAAAATAAACAAAATAGATAAGCCTCTAGCCAGACTTATTAAGAGGAAAAGAGAGTCAACACACATCAACAGAATCAGAAACGAGAAAGGAAAAATCATGACGGACCCCACAGAAATACAAAGAATTATTAGAGAGTACTATGAAAACCTATATGCTAAGAAGCTGGAAAACCTAGAAGAAATGGACAACTTCCTAGAAAAATACAACCTTCCAAGACTGACCCAGAAAGAAACAGAAAATCTAAACAGACCAATTACCAGCAACAAAATTGAAGTGGTAATCAAAAAACTACCAAAGAACAAAACCCCCGGGCCAGATGGATTCACCTCGGAATTTTATGAGACCTACAGGGAAGACATAATACCCATCTCCTTAAAGTTTTCCAAAAAATAGAAGAGGAGGGGATACTCCCAAACTCATTCTATGAAGCTTACATCACCCTAATACCAAAACCAGGCAAATACCCCACCAAAAAAGAAAACTACAGACTAATATCCTTGATGAACATAGATGCAAAAATACTCAACAAAATATTAGCAAACCGAATTCAAAAATACATCAAAAGGATCATATACCATGACCAAGTGCGATTCATCCCAGGGATGCAAGGATGGTACAACATTCGAAAGTACATAATATCATCCATCACATCAACAAAAAGAAAGACAAAAACCATATGATCATCTCCATAGACGCCGAAAAAGCATTTGACAAAGTTCAACATCCATTCATGATAAAAACTCTCAGCAAAATGGGAATAGAGGGCAAGTACCTCAACATAATAAAGGCCATTTATGAACAACCCACAGCCAACATTATACTGAACAGCGAGAAGCTGAAAGCTTTTCCTCTGAGATCGGGAACTAGACAGGGATGCCCACTCTCCCCACTGTTATTTAACATAGTAGTGGAGGTCCTAGCCACAGCAATCAGACAAAACAAAGAAATACAAGGAATCCAGATTGGTAAAAAAGAAGTTAAGCTGTCACTATTTGCAGATGGCATGATACTGTACATAAAAAACCCTAAAGATTCCACCCCAAAACTACTAGAACTGATTTCGGAATACAGCAAAGTTGAAGGATACAAAATTAACACACAGAAATCTGTGGCTCTCCTATACACTAACAATGAACCAACAGAAAGAGAAATCAGGAAAACATCTCCATTCACAATTGCATCAAAAAAAAAAAAATACCTAGGCATAAACCTAACCAAAGAAGTGAAAGTATTATACTCTGAAAACTACAAGTCACTCTTAAGAGAAATTAAAGGGGACACTAAGATGGAAACTCATCCAATGCTCATGGCTAGGAAGAATTAATACTGTCAAAATGGCCATCCTGCCCAAAGCAATATACAGATTTGATGTAATCCCTATGAAACTACCAGCAACATTCTTCAATGAACTGGAACAAATAATTCAAAAATTCATATGGAAACACCAAAGACCCCAAATAGTCAAAGCAATCCTGAGAAAGAAGAATAAAGTAGGGGGGATCTCACTCCCCAACTTCAAGCTCTACTATAAAGCCATAGTAATCAAGACAATTTGGTACTGGCACAAGAACAGAGTCACAGACCAATGGAACAGACTAGAGAATCCAGACATTAACCCAGACATACATGGTCAATTAATATTTGATAAAGGAGCCATGGACATACAATGGCAAAATGACAGTCTCTTCAACAGATGGTGTTGGCAAAACTGGACAGCTACATGTAGGAGAATGAAACTGGACCATTGTCTAACCCCATATACAAAAGTAAACTCAAAATGGGTCAAAGAACTGAATGTAAGTCATGAAACCATTAAACTTTTGGAAAAAAACATAGGCTAAAAACCTCTTAGACATAAACATGAGTGACCTCTTCTTGAACATATCTCCCCGGGCAAGGAAAACAACAGCAAAAATGAACAAGTGGGACTATATTAAGCTGAAAAGCTTTTGTACGGCAAAAGACACCATCAATAGAACAAAAAGGAACCCTACAGTATGGGAGAATATATTTGAAAATGACAGATCCAATAAAGGCTTGACGTCCAGAATATATAAAGAGCTCACATGCCTCAACAAACAAAAGACAAATAACCCAATTAAAAAATGGGCAGATGAACTGAACAGACAGTTCTCCAAAAAAGAAATACAGATGGCCAACAGACACATGAAAAGATCCTCCACATCACTAATTATCAGAGAAATGCAAATTAAAACTACAATGAGGTATTACCTCACACCAGTAAGGATGGCTGCCATCCAAAAGACAAACAACAAATGTTGGTGAGGCTGTGGAGAAAGGGGAACCCTCCTACACTGCTGGTGGGAGTGTAAATTAGTTCAACCATTGTGGAAAGCAGTATGGAGGTACATCAAAATGCTCAAAACAGACTTACCATTTGACCCAGGAATTCCACTCCTAGGAATTTACCCTAAGAATGCAGCTATCAAGTTTGAGAAAGACAGATGCACCCCTATGTTTATTGCAGCACTATTTACAATAGCCAAGAATTGTAAGCAACCTAAATGTCCATCGGTAGATGAATGGATAAAGAAGATGTGGTACATATACACAATGGAATACTACTCAGCCATAAGAATAGGGCAAATCCTACCATTTGCAGCAACATGGATGGAGCTGGAGGGTATTATGCTCAGTGAAATAAGCCAAGCAGAGAAAGAGAAATACCAAATGATTTCACTGATCTGTGGAGTATAAGAACAAAGGAAAAACTGAAGGAACAAATAGCAGCGGAATTACAGAATCCAAAAATGGTCTAACAGGTACCAAAGGGAAAGGGACTGGGGAGGATGGGTGGGTTGGGAGGGATAAGGGGGGAGAAGAAGAAAGGGGGTATTAAGATTAGCATGCATGGGGGGGAGGGACAAAGGGGAGGGCTGTACAACACAGAGAGGACAAGTAGTGATTCTACAACATTTTGCTATGCTGATGGACAGTGACAGTGAAAGGGTTTATAGGGGGGACCTAGTATAGGGGAGAGCCTAATAAACATAATATTCGTCATGTAAGTATAGATTAATGATAATAAAAAAGAAAAAGAAAAGTGGGGTTACTCCCTGATAGGATAAAACTAACTGTAAATCAACGATTAATGCATGCTTTAAATATCCTTAATTTTGACCACTTAAAGGGTGTCAGAAGATCGGCTGTGGATGTACTCTTTTTTGAAAGTATTGCTTTCTCTTAAAAAAAAAAAAGCAGTGTCTGTGTGGTGACCTCCAATGAGTTCTACACAATGGTATAAAGGGCATATCAAAGTGTGGGCAAAGGGTCTGTTTGTGTTTATACAGAGGGTCAAAGCCTAATTTGGCTACCCAGAAAATGAACTAAGATACGATATGAAAAAGAACTTCCAACATCTGCACTCTCTGGAAGACTCATAACAGAAGATGATCATCAAAAAACCTCCACAAAGATCTGTGCTCTGCTACAGCTGTAAATGCACTCATCCCACTGGTTCCTGGACTTGCCATGGGAATGAAGAAGGAGATATCTAAGCTGGCCTGTGCATACAGTAAAACAACAAATTTGACTGGATCTATACTGTTGGAACTCAACCAAGAATTAGGAGAAGTGCAAGTTGCAGCGCTCCAAAATCGTGCGACTATAGACTATCTACTGTTAAAAGAACACATGGGATGTGAACAGTTCCCAGGAATGTGTTGTTTTAATTTGTCTGATTTCTCTCAGACTGTTCAAGTTCAGTTGGACAATACCCACCATATCATAGATAAGTTTTCACAAATGCCTAAGGTGCCTAACTGGTTTTCTTGGTTTCACTGGAGATGGCTGGTAATTATAGGTCTGCTTTGGTTATGTAACTGTACTCCTATTATGTAAATGTATGTGCACAATTTAATTAGTAGTTTAAAACCTATACATGCTTATGTTACTCTACAAGAAGATATGTCAAAGAAATTATCAATCTTCCCATGTTTTCTTCCATCTGCTACTTCTATAGCTTTTCTTCTTCCTTCCTAATTACAACTCTTTAGTAGAATTAGTGCCTCATATAGAAAATTACCGAGTATCATAATTCTTCCAAGTGGTAAAGATACCTCATGACAAATGCTGGGCATAGAAGTCACAGGGCATAAATCTGCAAAGAAGTATAAAGCTAACCTTTTCAAACAATATTGCTTCTCTCTCACTTACCAACTTTACATTTCCCTGTATGGCCCTGGAAGATGACTGGTTAGCCAGAGACGGGTAAGATTCCTCAAGGGAGGAACATCCTAAGACAGGCACAGTCACAGGGGGCCCATCAGGTGAGAAATTGGGGATCAACAGAGGTGAGGCTTAGAACCTCACCCCCGTGTTTTGAGAGAAATCTTCTGCATCCGTGAATGTTTCATTGCCCTTGACTAGCTTGGATTAACACTTAGTCTACAGGCACACACCTGATCATCTACATTTGCTCTCTTACAACACCAAACTATGTTTTCTACCTTTATCTTGCATCTACCTACCACTTCAGCATTTTATTAAAAATAATAATAATAAAGAGAGAAATGTGGTATCCACATATAAATCAAGTATAAAAATCAAACGAATATTCATATTTGAACTGATTGTTTATAGTTCATAATGCATGATCAAAACTGAAAGTTTCTGTGATGACTGCCCTTGTACTGTTCACCATGTAACTTATTCACTATGTAAGAATTTGTTCTCCATCTAAGAACTTGTTCGTTATGCTTCAGAAGATTGGAGACTGATGAAAATTAGGCTTGGGGTGGATTAATGATTGTGCATTGAGCATTGACTCCCCTATACAGAATTTTATTGTTGTTAACAACCATTTGATCAATAAATATGAGAGATGCCCTCTCAAAAAACAAACAAACAAAAAATGGGTGATGGTAAATTTTATGTATGTGTACTTTAAAACAATAAAAGATACATAATTAACAATCTAGGGGGAAAATAAAACAACAGAAAAGTAATAGAGGAATCCAAAAGTAGGCAAGAAAGAAAAAATAAGCATAAGTAAAAATAAGTGGGATAAACAAATATTAATGAAGTAGATTTAACCTAAATCATTAATTACACTAAATACATGTAGATTAAGTTTTCCATAAAAAGACAACATCTGGAGGTCGGATAAATAAGCAACATGCAATGATAGGCTGTTTATAAGAGAGATTTAAATATAAGAATACAAGTTTGAAAGCAATTGAAAAAAGTTACACAATACAAACACTAACAAAAACCTCTATAGCTGTACTTCCACTAGACAAAGCATCCTTCAAGATAAGATGTATTGCAGGTTGTGTAGAGGGGTATTTCATAATGTTAAAAGAATCAATCTATTATGCAAATATAATAATTGTAAATTATATTTGTCTAAGACCATAATTTAAAATATAGGAAGCAAAACCTAGCTGAGTTAAAAAGAGAAGCATATGCACACTCTTAGATAAATATATTATCATGCCTCTATGAAGATGGAATGCGTTATTTGATGAAATAATCTGATAATTTTTTAAGGACATAAAATTGTTTAGCAAAATGATTAACAGAGTTAAGGTGATACAGGACACTGAAAAAATGGCAAATGCTATTCTTTTGAAATGTGTGTATAAAAATTATCAAAACTGACCATATGCTAACCCTTAAACTGAGTCTCAACAAACTTTAATGATTAAAATCACGCACAGTTCAGTGTCTTAATACAACAGAATCAACTTAAATATCAAGAAAAAAATGTACCTAGGAAATCTCCAAATATCTGAAAATAAAGCAGTATGCTTCTAAAGAACCCATGGGACACAGAAGAAATCACAATGGAAATCTGAGTGGCTGTTAAATATATTAGGGAGAAAGAAATGATGAACACAAGAACAAGATACAATGAAATGGGAAACATTCATCTTAAAAAAAATCTACAAAAAAAAAATTGGATAGAGATTGGTCATGGAAGAAAGAAGGCACAAATTACCAGTATTCGGAATGAGAACATGATTAAAATCCTACAGATACTTAAAAATAATAAGTTTTATAACAATATTATGAAAACACAGTTGAAAATTTAGGTAAAATAGACAAATTCTTTGAGAAACATAAGTATCAGACTGATCCAAGAAGTAGAAAATCTAAGTGTATAGCTATTAACTTAATAAAATATTTATGTAAGACCTTTCTACAAATAAAGCTCCAGGTCCAGATGGCATTACTTGTGAATTATTCCAACACTTAAAGAATAAACATCATCAGTTTTACACAAAGTTATATAGAGAATAGAATATGATGGAACACTTCCTAAGTCTTTATGAGTTTATTATATATATATATATAGTCTTGATCCCAAGACCAAAGACATTTCAAGAACAGAAATTCTTAAGGCAATCTATTGCATGTACAAAAAGGAAAATATCTTAATAAAATATTTAAAAATGAGCTCTACATTATTTAAACAAGATTATATACCACACCCAAGAGGAGATTGTTCCTGTATGCTAGGTTATTTAACATTTGAAATCCAATCAATGCCATTATCCACACTAAAGAATAAAGGAGATATGATTATATCAGTACATGAAAAAGTACTTTATAAAAATCACCACCCATGTATGAAGTAAATTCTCTGTGACCTAGGAATAAGAGAACATTTAATCTTATAAAGAGATTCTATGAACAAACACTTGACAGGTAATATTGTACTTTGGTAAATTACTTTAAAACTTTTTCAGAGATCAAAAATCAGAAAAAAAATTTACTATTACTACTTCTGTTTAAGAATTGTTAGGTTCCAAATATGTGTGTTCCCCCAAATTCATATTGAAATCTTAATTCCTAAGTGTGATGGTATTTGTTGAGTGGGGCCCTTGGGGAATGATAGATGCTAAGGGTGGGGCATTTATGAACGGACGAGTATCCTTATAAAATTAGACCCACACAGCTTCCCAGCCCCTCTCCCCATGTGAAAATACAAGGAGTGTGTAACCCGGAAGGGATCCCCCCGATCATGACCCCTGATCTCAGATTTTCAGCCATCAGAGGCTAAGAAATAATTTGTGTTGTTTATAAGTTGTCTAGTTTGTGGTATTTTGTTATAGACTCCTGATAGGACTACGACAAGGATCTAACCAATATAGCAGATAAGAAAAATAAAGAAAAAATATATGAAGATGGGAAATAAGATGGGGAATATAGTCAATAATATTATATAACTTGGTATGGTGACAGATGGTAACTGCATTTACTATGGTAAGATTCTGTAATGTACATAAATATCATATCACTGTGTTGTACTCCTGAAACAATTATATTATGTCAACTTCAATCAAAAAAATGAGAACGAAAGAAATAAAAATTTCTATGGTTGTTTATATTAAAACTTTTAAAAAGTCATGCAACATATGCTATCATTAATATGCAAATTAAGAAATGGCAATATATATGCAATTATATATCGCATTTCCTATGCTAGTTAACAACTACTAAAGGTTAAAATTGAAAAAGGTAACATTTATAATTGTATCAAAATAACATCATATACAAAGGGAAATGTAACGTGACATATGCAAGATCTTTACATACTGAATGAGAAAAAAGAAAACCTAAGTAAATTAATAAATACATAATAGGATTGAATAATCTATTATTAAAAATATAATTTCTCAACAGGATTTCAATTTGTTTCACCTTGTCTTTTTTGTTTTTAATTTACTAATTGTTTTACATATTATATGTGAATGCAATGGATAATAACAATCAAGATTCCCTAAAAGAACACCACACAGGATAGTTCAACTACCAGATTTCAGGACAATGTAAAGACATACTAATTAAGATAGTGATATAATGTTGGTCCAAAATTAGACAAAAAAGAAGAGAACAGAATGGACACCTAAAATTTCTCTTTAAAAAGAGTCTTTAAAAAATGGAACATCCTAGACAGGTCAGAAACAGACCCACATATGTAAAGTAGTATTATGATTCATAACAAATGTACCACTTAGTGCAGGAAAAATGTGTGTCTTTTCAATAAACAGTAAACATGCACTTGTGTACCCATAGTGGGAAAATGAATTTGTACTCCTCCTGCACACCATAAACAAAATCAACCCCAGATGATTTACAAATCTAAACGTGAAAGGTTTTAGAATGCAACATATAGCATAATTAATTTACTACTTAGGATGGGCAAAAAGTACTAACACACAGCATGCTACACATAAAAACTTAATCAAGTAAACTACATCAAAAATAAAAATTTTGACTTTCATCAAAAGATATCTTTAGAGAATAAAAATGGAAGCCACCAAGTAAGGAAATATATTTGCAAAACATAAATTTGGCAAAAGACTCATACCTAGAATATATATGGAAGCTCACAAATGAATAATAAACAGAGGTACAACCCAACAGGAAAAAAAGACAAAGAAAGAGGAGGAGAGAGGAAAGGAAGGAGGGAGGGAAATGACAAGTCCTTGAATAGGCATTTTATAAAAACTATATATGAATGTTCCATAAGTACGTGAAAAGTTACTTAATAGCATTGGTGAATAGAGAAATAAAAATAAAAACCATGATAAAATTGCGTTACTTAGCCACTAGCGTGACTAAAATTAACATGATAATTTAAAGCGTGCAAGGACATCAAGCAATCTGAGATCTCATACTGGGACAACTTCTTTAGAGATATGTTTGAAATGATCTGTTAAAACCAAACATATCATGAGATCTAGCAACGGCACTCCTACATATAAAAGCAAGAGAAATGCCTACATATGTGCCACAAAGGGCATGTAAAAAATGTTTACAAAATGGTACTCTTCATAGCCCTAAACTGGAAACAACCTAAATGTCTATGAAAAGTATACATTTATGGTGATACAGTCATACTTAAGTAATATGTAGCTATGAGACTGCACAAACTAGGTAGATATTTGTATTTATATAAATCTCACAAACATAAGGTTGAGTGAAAGAAGCTAGACCAGAGTATCCTATATCATGCCCATCAGGCAGGTATCCTAAGCTCTGTTATGCTTAGTATCTTGATCAGGGTTGTGGTTACATGGATTATTATTTTACTTTTGGAAGAATTTACCAAGTTGTATACTTATACTATTAGCTTTATTGTACAATATACTTCCAAAGTTTATCTAAAAGGAGAAAGCACATTTAGCACTATACACACACACATACGTACATATTATATATATACATATATATATACATACATCTACATACCATATCCAAGTCAGTAGATGCTGGAATTTGACTGGACTATATGCAGAGCTTTTAAGTTGCAGGAAGGTGAACTGTTTGCGTGTAATGTAATAGCTTGTAGTCAATAATTTAGCTGGCAGACTAAACCACTAAAAATGTGATCTTAATATCCTGATTCTGTGATGAGGGTGGTCTACTTAGTGTTTTCGAACTATTGTCTCATTCATAACAACACAAATGTTCATGTTTCTAAAATTACAGGATCAGATGAAGCAAAATAAATATATACATATACATATGTGTGTGTGTGTGTGTTTAAGATTTTATATACAACATTGAGATCATTGATGTAGCTTTCAATCAAAACATTTCTGCCAAGGAGGTCTTGAGTTTTCTTTCCAAAACTTACATGTGATATTTTGAATCTCTTGGTTAATAGCAAATATTTGAAACATGAGAATTTTATTTTTTACAAATTTTCAGGAACAAGAAACTGTTGTTAATATCTAATTTTCTTCCCAGTGGTTGGACCATTTTGTAATATATTACACTTGTCCACTAATAAGATCCATAATATGTAAAATTAAATATGCACAACTAAAATATAGTGAAAATATATTTCAGATTATGGCTCTAGCCTGACTCTGAAGTAATGTCCTAAGATGAATTCCAGAAAGTATTTGTAAAATAGTGTTTTCAATAGACTAGGATATATATATATTTGTATCTTTGACATACTGACACATAAATCACACACTGGTTTATAGTGTGGATACAGCATGTTGTCCTTGTAAATTCAAAAATTTTTACAGCAAATATTGACTGGATTAGTTGTCATTTCTTCCCTAAATGACTTTGGTCAAGTTATTTAAATAATCTGAGACTCGGTTTTTCTATCGATAAAATGGTTCTATTAATATAATTCACATTTACAGAGTGCATACATTAGATTCTGTAAAATACTATAGAATATAACATAGAAATGACTTTACCTGTGACTTCTGAGTACAGCTCTTAACTGAGACTACAGAAATAGAGTAGGTCATATCCCTGAGTACCTTCTTGTTCATTATTGATTAAATTCTATACCAAAATCATTTGCTGATATTATAGCAATCCCCTGATTCTTACATTGCTACATGTATTACTTATTTATATTCCACAAGTCATTACTGCAGGACTTCAAAGTTATAAGAAAAATTTGGCAGGCTAGCAAAATTGAAGACAGTTGAGAAGAAAAACAATAAAGGAACTTTCAGTACTCTCAGGTATCTTTAGTCCAAAGTCGGTTCACAGATTAGAAAACTGAGGCATAATGCCACACAGTGAGCAGGATAAAAATGGAATGAATCAGTGAGTCCTCTTTTTTTTCAACATCATGCATAAATAATTCTTAATCTCATTGCATGTATACTTTTTAAACAGACCTAAAATCACTCTTTATCCATCAGGGTGGTATTGGAAGAATACTTGGTGAATTTTAGCTTCTTGATAATAATAGTTGTCATAATCAGGAATTTGTTTATTCATTCATTCACTTATTTATTTATATAGATTTTATTTTTTAGAGCAGTTTTGATTTCACAGAAAAAATTAAGCAGAAAATACAGTTTCCAGGTGCTACCTCTCTAGACATACAGTCTCTTCATCATCAACATCCTAGGCCAGGTAAGTGCATGTGTTACAATCGATGAACTAACACCCACACATTATTATCACACAAGTCTATAGTTTCCATTAGACTTAACTCTGTGTTGTACTCCCTATGGGATTTGACAATTGTATAATGACATATGTCTACTATTATAGTATCATAAGAATAGCCTCACTGCCATAAATTTCCCCTGTGTTCCACCTATTCATTCCTTTCTTTCCCAGTACACTGGTAACTACGGACCTGTTTACTGTCTCCATGGCTTTTCCTTTCTCAGAATTTCACATAGTTGGAATCATGCAGTATGCAGGCCTTTCACATTGTATTTTTTTTCCATTGCATTATACATATTTAGGATCCTCCCACTATGTCTTTTCATGGCTTGCTAGCACATTTCTTTTTATCATTGAATAATATTCCATTGTCTGGATGTACCGCAGGTTGTGTATGTGTATTTGTTTTTCTATTCATTAACTTACTGAAGAGTACCTTAGTTTCTTCTAAGCTCTGGTAATTCTGAACAAAGCCCTTGCAAACATCTGTGTACACGTTTTGTTTGAATATAGTTTTCTATCTATTTGTTAAATTCCAAGGGACATGAATGCTGCAACGTATGGTAAGGCTATGTTTGGTTTTCTAAGAACTGCCAATTTCTCTTCCAAAGTGACTGTACCATTCTGCATTCTCAGCAGCAATAAATAAAATTCCTGTTGCTTCACATCCATACAGCATTTACAGTTGTCAGTGTTTTGGATTTTAGCCATTCTAGTAGGTATGTAGTAGAACCTAAATGATGTTTTCTTCTTTGTTTTTTTCTGAGTTTTAAGAGTTTTGGGTATATTTTGGATAATACTCTGTTGCCAGATGTCTTTTACAAATATTTTCTCCCAACCTGTGGTATGTGTTCTAATTTTCTTGATTGTATTTTTTTTTTTTTTGGTTTGCTTATTTTTTTCATAACAAGATTTTGTTACCTTTTTTTCTTTTTTGGCTTTAATTTTATTTATTTATTTATTTGTTTATTTCCTTATTTATTTTTAATTAAGGTATCATTGATATACAGTCTTATGAACGTTTCACATGAAAAACACCGTGGTTACTACATTCACCCATATTATCAATTCTCCCCCATACCCTATTGAAGTCACTGTCTATCAGTGTAGTAAGATGCCATAGAGTCACTACTTGTCTTCTCTGTGTTACACTGTCTTCCCCTTGATCCCCCAAACACCATGTGTACTGATTATAATACCCCTCAATCCCCTTCTGCTTTCCTCCCAACCCACCTTTCCCTACCCTTCCCTTTTGGTAACCACTAGTCCTTTCTTGGAGTCTGTGAGTCTGCTGCTATTTTGTTCCTTCAGTTTTGCTTTGTTGTTATACTCCACAAACGAGGGAAATCATTTGGTACTTGTCTTTCTCCACCTGACTTATTTCACTGAGCATAATACCCTCTAGCTCCATCCATGTTGTTGCAAATGGTAGGATTTGTTTTCTTCTTATGGCTGAATAATATTCCATTGTGTATATGTACCACCTCTTCTTTATCCATTCATCTACTGATGGACACTTAGGTTGTTCCACATCTTATAAATAGTGCTGCAATAAATATAGGGGTGCATATATCTTTTTAAATCTGAGAACTTGTATTCTTTGGTAAATTCCTAGGAGTGGAATTCCTGGGTCAAATGGTATTTCTACTTCTAGTTTTTTTGAGGAACCTCCATATTACTTTCCATAATGGTTGAACTAGTTTACTTTCCCATCAGCAGTGTAGGAGGGTTCCCCTTTCTCCACATCCTCACCAGCATTTGTTGTTCCTAGTCTTTTCTATGTTGACCATCCTAATTTGTGTGAGGTTTTAATTTTCATTTCCCTGGTAATTGGCAATGTGGAGCATCTTTTCATGTGCCTGTTCACTATCTTCTTTGGAGAATTGTCTGTTCATATCCTCTGCCCATTTTTTAATAGGGTTATTTGTCTTTGGGTATTCAGGCATGTGAGTTCTTTATATATTTTTGATGTTAACTCCTTGTCGGATTTGTCATTTACAAATATATTTTCCCATATTGGAGGATGCCTTTTTGTTCTACTGATAGTGTCCTTTGCTGTACAGAAGATTTTGTTTGATATAGTTCCATTTATTCATTTATGCTTTTGTTTCCCTTGCTCAAGGAGATGCATTCAGGAAAAAGTGACTCATGTTTATATTCAAGATATTTTTGCCTATGTTTTCTTCTAAGACTTTTATGGTTTCATGACTCACATTCAGGTCTTTGATCCATTTCGAGTGTACTTTTGTGTATGGGGTTAGACAGTAATCCAGTTGAATTATATGTAGCTGTCCAGTTCTGCCAACACAAGTTGTTGAAGAGAGTGTCATTTCCCCATTGTATATCCATGGCTCCTTTATCATATATTAATTGGCCATGTATGTGTGTGTTTATATTTGGGCTCTCTATTCTGTTTCATTCATTGATCTATGGGTCTGCTCTTAT
The DNA here is from genome assembly GCF_040802235.1 of Manis javanica. Lineage (NCBI taxonomy): Eukaryota > Metazoa > Chordata > Mammalia > Pholidota > Manidae > Manis > Manis javanica. Next base: position 44,225,211 of record NC_133172.1, read on the forward strand.
GCCAGTACCAAATTATCTTGATTACTGTGCCTTTCTAGGAGAGCTTGAAGTTGGGAAGCATAATTCCTCCAGCTTCCAGCTTTATTCTTCCTTCTGAGGATTTCTTTGGCTATTCTGGGTCTTTTGTGCTTCCATACGAATTTTAGAACAGTTTGTTCTGGTTTGTTGAATAATGCCATTCGTATTTTGATAGGTATTTCATTGAATCTGTAAATTGCTTTAGGCAGGATGGCTTGTTTGTCAATATTAATATTATACACAGGATGTATTTCCATCTATTGGTGTCTCCTGTAATTATTCTCATGAGTTCCTTGTAATTTTCAGGATATAGGCTTTTCACTTCCTTGGTTAGGTTTATTCCTAGGCATTTTATTCTTTTTGATGCAAGTTTTTTTAACTTTAATGAAGACCAGTTTAATTATTTCTTTCATGCCTTTGGTGTTGTATCTATCTAAAAACTCATCACTAACCCAGGGTCATATGGGTTTTCACCTGTTATCTTCTAGGAATTTTATAGGTTTCATTTTATATTTTGTTCAAGGATACATTTTGAGAATTTTATTTATTTTTGATCTGGGTTTTCCAAATAATGAAGCTCAAAGTTTAAAACCCTAACCATTCTGCAGAGATGTTAAGAATATTTACTAGTGAAGATTAGAGAGGAAATACATACATATATTTTCACTCCTTGAAAGTCCAAATAGAGTCTGGTAACATACCGAATCACATGGGAAATAAGTCAGACTATCTTAGAATACATCATCTGGAAAGAGGTCTGGAAAAGTGTTCCTTTTTGATGTAAATGCATTTAATGGATCATTAGTAGATATTATAGAAGGTAGACAAAATGGATCTCTGTGTGAAATAAGTTTTGAAAAATTTTACTTAACATGCAACATATGCCTTTACCATCAGGAATTTTAGAGCTTTTAAATATACTAATGATTCCTGTGACTTTCCAAATAGGCAATACCTTCACCAGAGTTTCCCCCAGCTCATTTTGCTGAACATACAATATTTTTCTTGGGAAACTGATGTTTTTAGTGAAAAAAAAAATTATAGATAAGAAAAATAAGCTTTTGACAGGAAGTTCAGCATTATGCCAAAGGTTAGTCAGCCAGTTATTGGCCCATTTGGGATTGGCACAAACTATCTAATTACAAGCCAGTGTTGATTTTATTTCCATCTATTCTCCTTGAAGGAAATGAAGACTCATTCATTAAAAAAGTATTTATTGAGTATCTATTATGGCATGCTGGATTTGGGGAAATGTCATTAACAATTTCCATGCCTTTAAATGAGCTCTAGTGTTATAATAGGAAGAATTTTTATCATAATATATTATGATTAAGGGAATAACTGTATTCTAATGTTTTAGGAGTTTATATCTAAATGTATATATACATTGCTAACTCTAGTCAGTCTTCTATAGCATGGCATCAAGGGTAACTGAGTACTGTGTATATCATTTGGGGGCATACATAGCTTATCCTAGTGACCTCATCATGGTAACTCTATTTAGGCTTTTTTTGTTCATTGACTTTGTGAATACGCTATTTTTGTGACTGGTGGTTTAGCAGTCTGAAACATCTGTACATTCATGATGAGTTTATCTTCATCCTTAAAAACACCATTAATTAAATTCTGCAGTCCATTTCATTCCTTGTGCACTCAGATACATGCAACGTTTGGGCACATGTATTCTTCAGAGACTCAAAGACTTGAGGTGACAGCCCTCAGTGAGAATTCTGAGCAAAGATTAGCATTATGAAAGAACTTGTCCATCTGTTAAACAAAATCAAATCAGAATTGGCTTGAATGTAACACATCTATTTCCTAAGTAAAGCATGCCTTCAATGTGTCTATTTAACAGTTCAGGTAATACAGGGTTTACTATTACTGTCACACTACAAACAGGAAACTCATCTTAATTTCTTTTGATGTCTTATAGATTCACAATTCAGCTTTAGTAAAATAGCTGTGCCTAATCATCTATTCAGGTATATCAAGAGTAACAGTGGATATATTTGTACAGTTCCTTTGTGTGATACTCACCTGCCAAGGTTTTCCATGTGTACTACAAAACAATTTCAAAATACACAGGAAGTTTTCCTAGAGAAATCTTATATTCATTAGTTAATTTTGCAAAGGCTTATGAAAAACATTTGTTAATTTTTTTATCATTCTTAGCATAAAAAAAATCAAATGACCAAATAAAAATTCCTGAACAGCTCATGGGGCTCACCTGAGGAAAGGACAATAGCTTCATCCAAAATGATGATACTATTCTGATTAATATGGAGAAAAGAAGCAGTATAAGCCTTAATTCCTTCACTTACTAGTCATTTGACTGTGGTTGATTTAAGCACCTTATATGATCTCAGTTTTCTCATCTGGTAAGTGAGGACAATGAAAATTGCAGTATCATATCTACTGAAAAGTGAATAATATAATATATTTAGGATAGTGCTTAGGATTATATAGATATACAGGATATGGGTGTTTCTTTCACAGAAAATTGTTCCTTTACAAATGTATAACATTTGCTATAGAATTCAGGGCTAGTGAAAGGAAGCAAGGCCATTTTTTCTGATCTCACTAATTACTGAACCAAAGCTAAATATCTTATAAAATATATTGTGAATTATTCAAACATGGAAGACTGAACAAGATCTGAAGAGGCTGGGGAATCACATATGACTAGAAGATTACTGTCTTGAGAATTTTGGGGGATGTGTTTCAATTTAAAAAGTAAGCAATACTGGAGAAAGTGTAAGATAATTAAGAACCTTGGTGTTTTGGGGTTACAGCATCACAACCCAAAAAGAATACAATTTCAAAGCCCAAACCATTGCTAAGTAGAATTAGGAAAATGCTGAATCTATTGCAAGTATTATAGTGGTAGTAACTCTATCAATTTTCTATACAATCATGGATACATGTAAGATTTGGGTCCTCCTTCTGAAAGATCAACTGATCCACCAAATTAAAGAAACAAATGAGCAGAATAAAGTTTCCTTCTGTGTGCTTATGACTATTAAGGTGGCCCTGAAACATAAATAAAACAAATACCACCTGAAATCGGACTTCTGGAAATACCAGTGTAATTGTAAGCTATTTTTCTATTAGTTTATATAAAAAATAGACAAAGAGACAATCAGACAAACAAACCTACTAAAATTCAATTGGATACCAAGATACACATTTTTGTACCATAAAATAAAAACAAACTCAGACTGGTAAACTGACTCTAACTTGATAAATTGAAGAAATCCACAGAAATTTCTGGAATCTCTGCAAAGCCACTAAGCTAAACTGACCAAAATTATGGAGTATTTTCCACAATCCTCAATTTTCATGTGAAGATGGAAACACTTATTCTCTGGCTACTTGATGAAAACTCCAAACTTATTCCAGAGATAATGGAATTCAGTGGTTTTGAAATCCCTAGGATGGTTTAACATTTGCTCAGGAAATTAGAAGTGTTTTCCTTTATGAGGTAACATAAAGGTCTGGAGAAAGTACTTCTTTGGAAAAGATGACAGAAGACAATATGAATCACAGGCTGTGGATTCTAGATCTAGCTTTTCCCCTCACCTAACAAGTACAAGTTGTTTCATACTCTTAGTTCCATAGTTTCATCATGGAAGAAGAATAAATAATAAAGTTTACTTCACATGGGAAATATAAAGATAAATATATTCTAAGTTTAAATATTGTTTTTGGAATTAATATAACAAATAATGTTTGTTTATTTATTAATATACTTAACAAGCATTTATGGGATCCTCACTATGTGAAGGCCAAATTTTATGGTGATGGTTAAGATAAAAAAAAAATCCTTCTGTATGAGGATGTTACATTCAAAATAGGGGAAAAAAAAGACACTAATCAGCAATTAAGTCAACAAAAATATAATGGAGGAATATAAAATATAGTGAAATAGACTTATAGAGGTGAATGTGATATATTAGATAAGTTGGTCATGGTTGTCTCCTCCAAAAAAACCTGAATGAAATGAAGGATCAAGTCATACAGCAGTCTGGAGGAAGAACATATCAGCTGGAGCAAAGAGCTAAGGCAGTGGACTTGAAATAGAAGCCATTTTGGTGCCTTCAAGTTAAGCTGAACAATTTCAGTGTGTAGTAAACGTACAGGACATCCAAAGGGGACAAGGAGATCTGTTAGTATTTGACTGCGGTAATTGAAACAAGATGATGGGGCTTTAATTCAGGTAGTGGGAATGTATAAGGAGAGTCTTATTTCTATTTTGAATGCTTTCTTTCTGATGTTAGAAGAAACAGGTTATGAGTTGGCTTACATGCATGTATGAGAAAAATATAGGAATAAAGGTTACTTAACAGATACTTGGATTTAGCCAAATTGTGCGTCATTTAATAGGAGGGAGACTCTTTAGCTAACCTCACAAATAAATACTCATGGTTAAATTTGATAGTATCCAACATCTCCTGGGGAATTAAAATGTTCAGTAGACATTAGATAATGCTATATAAAAGCTAAATGCATAGTTCCTCAAGGTACTCTATAATTTAAAAAATAGTTATATAATCAATGTAAGTTAAGTGTACTAAGACAGAAAAAAATAAAAGAAAATAAACATAAATTGGCCTCTCAAATACTATTAAGAAATGGATAGAAAGATAGATAGATGATAGACAATCTGTAGATATAAATATACTGTAACATTTTCAGGCATTTGCTTCGAGTAAAATATGCATAAAGGCATGCAAACAAATATGTTTAAGAATAGATTAATATCATTTACATCAATTCATTAACCCCTCTTTGGTCACCTATATTTCTTATTAAACCAATTTAAGTTAATTAACAATATGGCAATTTTTATTGTCAGCGCATTCAAAGACAGGACTTTTGAAGCATCCATATGACTTAATAATTAGTAACTCTGTCTTCTCCCACCCCAAAGATTCATTCCATATGTTCTTTGCAGAATAGAATGACCTTAATGAGGACATAAAGTAACTGACAGAGACAACTTCTAGCAGAAGATTTATTTATTTATTTACTTAACATAGCCATGTCTTTTTTTTTTTTGTTACCATAAACCTGACCCGAGAAATTCACTGTAATATGAAAATTTTCAATACCCTACAGACCTTGAGGGAGGAATTTCATTAAATGCTTCTGTTCACATAATAGCACATACAAATAGAATACATGCACTTGTGAAATATTAAATATCAGTGCAATGTATAGTTATTCCAAAGTCATTCATTTTATATAAGATGTTAAGTTCTTGATCCCTATTCCAATTTAACTTTGCTATTCTGCTCCTGATAGAATTTTTTTCAAATAATGCTCTGGATGTGGATAGAACAGCAATGTAGATCTTAGCTTCACACTGCATGTATTACCCAAGTTAGGCTCACAGTGAGTTAAAAATAAAACAACATAAAATACAATACTTTAGTATTTTAGGTAAGTATTCATTTTCATGTATTTGTTGCATTATATACATATTTGTGATTAACTACTATAAAATTAGAATTTTGAAAGTTTAATTGAGGCAAAATTAATGTCACAGAGCCTAAAGAGTCAAATCCAATCCTCTGCTGCACAGTAAGGAACTAGACAGGCATTGGAGAAACGTGGAGACTGGGCTTAAATGCTAGCTTCATTCTGCTATAAATGGCATCTTACTTAAATTCAGAGAACTGAAGTTTCTTCACACGCAGCATGAGAGAACTAATTAGCTCAAAGGCATTGAGATGAAAATATGAATTGTATAAATGCTGTCAATTCCTTTAGCAAACAGATTATGAATGAAAGCATCTAGGATTTCAAACAGAGGCCAGCCTTCTGGAGGGAGGTCCAAAGTGTTACGGCCTTAAGGATGATTAGAAATCAGCTTGGTTAAGGAAGCAGCAGCCCAGTTTCAAAAAGACAGATGCACCCCTATGTTTATCGCAGCACTATTTACAATAGCTAAGAAATGGAAGCAACTAAGTGTCCATCAGTAGATGAATGGATAAAGAAGATGTGGTACATATACATATGGAATATTATTCAGCCATAAGAAAAAAACAGATCCTACCATTTGCAACAACATGGATGGAGCTAGAGGGTATTATGCTCAGTGAAATAAGCCTGGTGGAGAAAGACAAGTGCCAAATGATTTCACTCATCTGTGGAGCATAAGAACAAACCAAAAACTGAAGGAACAAAACAGCAGCAGACTCACAGAACCCAAGAATGGACTAACAGCTGCCAAAGGGAAAGGGTTGGGCGAGGAAGGGGTGGGTGGGAAGGGAGGGAGAAGGGGAATAAGGGGCATTAGGATTAGCACACATAACGTCGAGGGGTGGGACACAGGGAAGGCAGTATAACACAGAGAAGACAACTGGTGACTCTATAGCCTTACTATACTGATGGACAGTGACTGTAATGGAGTATGTGGTGGGGACTTGATCATGGGGGGAATCTAGTAACTACAATGTTGCTCATGTAATTATATATTAATTGATACCAAAATAAAAGAAAGAAAAAAATTATAATAAAATAATAAAATAAAATAAGAAAAGAAATTATCTTGGTCAATAAAAATAATGAATTATGATGGTATCATTAGTTTAGTAGGATCATTCATAAGATTCAGGACCCTGGAGAGACTTCAGTCATAGGAAGGAAACTTACTTAGAATGAGATCTGGACCAAAGTGGACATTTTATTAGACACATTAGTTTAATTTAGTCAAGGTTTTACAGCTGTGTAATATAAAAGCCAAAACTGGATGAAAAGATGACCTTCTTTGTCTTGAAGTGTGTTTGTCTTTAGTAATACTCTTGAGCCTGATATTAGAGCCCTAGTGTTTAGAAATTAACTAAACAGGATCTTGATCTGTATTTTTCTGTTAATACCCTAGGGTTCTTGTAAAGGTGTCTTAATGTCTATAGATTCTAAGTGGTGTGTTACTGGACATGCACATCACTCCTTCTGGTTAGATCCTCTACTCTCTGTGAATCTAAATTAGTCTTTCTTGGACTAGGTAAAACAATTATTCCCAAACAAAATGAACTCCCTCCAGCAATATCTTACTCAATTCCCTTATCTTCATCAAGACTTCTTTCTCTCTCATTTTCTCTGTTTTAACAGAGGCTAGAGTTTGAAGGGAGAAATAGATTCCGTCAACATTTGCACCTAAAGGTCACTTACTTACAGAGACATATTTCAGGTGCTGTATTGAAATTTTCAAGCCATTGTACTGTTGTTTCTGCTTTTGTTTATTTTTGTTTTGTTTTTACTGAGAAAATTCCAAAGAAGTAATGAGAATATTAAAATAATTAAATATACTAAAGTTTAAGTGATGATTTTAGGGAATACTTATTCCCTAAATTGTTTCTTCCAATACATGTTGATGAAATGTCACTGTAATGAAATGGAACAATTCATCCACAAACCAATATTGTTGAATTGAAAGACTCTACAGAGGAGCTAGAAAGCACTGTAGGTTGGATGTCCCTCCATTTTTAATAACTTAAAATTGGTCAAAATTTATTCCATAGATAGAGGAGGTTTCTCTGTCTTTGTATATTTTATAAAGACAAAGATTTGGCAAACTACTGAGATCGGGCAGGGACATGGGATAAGCATCAGGATTAATTTTTCCTGCCTATGATGAAAAATGCTGAGATACAAACAGTGTAGTAAGAACAGAGGGACCCCATCTTAAGATTAAGATCCTATTTTAAAAAGCAGAGAGTTGAAGATTCCTAGCATATTCTCTGGTAATCTTAAAGCAGGGCATCTTAAGGCAGTCTTATCTTAAGGCAGGGCAGGCAGCCTTAACTGGTATGTCCCCACTGCCTGACAGTAACCACTATCTTGGAGAACAGTATAAACAAATTCCTTGTGTTGAGTTTATTTAGCAGAATTAGCAGAAGAACTGATAATAAAAGAAAGGAGACATGGTGTCTCTCACCAGAGATAAGCACCTTGAGACCATAGTCAAGCCTATGTCCAACAACACCCCCCTGCCCTTTGTCCCATTCCTGAAAGCCTTAAAGACAGAACCCCCAGACTTTCAGTGTGCCTCCTGTCTGAGGACACCCACACTTTCCTTTCCTTAAGTGTGTACTTTCAAATAAATAATCCTTACTGTTCTAATTATTGCAGTTTGTCTCTTTGCTTTTTTATTTTATTTCCGTCTTCACTCTGTCTCGGCTTAACTCCTGATAAGTAGGAAGGGGCTGCTAAGAGCTCAGATTTACGCCTGCATGTTCCCATCACCTGGGTGACCCGGACAAAACTACAGCTGTGCTATCTGCTCTTGGTAGAATGCCTGAAAATCTCCTTCCTTTCAGAAGTTCTTAGAACATAATCTCACTCCATCCTGCACTCCATGGCTCCCCCAAATCCTGGAGTGGAATGGGCCAGTTCCCACGTCAGATCCAAGCAGACACAGGATGCCAGGTGACCCTGACTTCAGGAGGTAGCAAGGGAGTCTGTCCGAGGCTGAGAACATTCCCTCTTTCCCTCTGCACTTCCCTGTGCTGTGGTGTCTGTAAGGCAGTGGCCATTCCCTGCTGCTCCTGCTTCAGTGAATTCCTTCCTGACCTACACTCGTCTGACCTGCTCACGAATTCTTTCTCTTTCCATCGGGAACCCTCCCCTGTCCAGGCTGAGAATTCTCCTCCTGCTTCACCAAGGCGCAGGGGGAGGCCTCCCCAGATGCAGCTGCAGCAACACTGCTAATTGTTATGTCTCCACTCAGTCTTTATTCATGATTTACTCAATGTCTCCAGGGTCATAGAGGATAAAGAAGGAGAGCTAGACTTTACCAAACTGAGAGATTCTGCATTACATAGTTAGGACTCAGACTTTTTTCCTGCACAGTGAGACAACTGGGACGTTATAACAAGGGGGTGAACTTCTCATTTGTTGTTTCTCAGTCAGCCCCTCTTGCTGAAGAATGAAAAGTAGGTTAAGGGACCTGGAGGTGGGGATGGAGGGAAAATCGGTTAAGAGAAATACAGATTAAGAGAACATGAGATTTTACTAAAGGTGAAATAATGAAGTCTTAAAATAAGGTAGTGACAAAATTGTTGGAAATGATGACAGCGTTAAAACACTTAAATGGTAGAAATTATATAATTTGGAGCTGTGTCATGAGAGAAGAACAATCAGCTTTATGAGATATTTTTCCTTCAAATAAAAAAAAAAGAAAGTATCTCTTTTTTCCATAGGCAGACCTATGGAATGCTGCTGTTTATTCTATAAGACTGTGAGGAAGGATTTTGTTGTGGAATAAAGTAACTTGATGATTAATCAATACTGATTTGAGAATCTTAAAATCTCAGGCTATGGAAGAAAAATATTTCACTTCGTCATATAAGAATAAAACTTAGGTTAGAATATGTTGGGTGGGTCAGGAGACAGTGTCATCACACCCTTGAAGAACTTTCTCCTTTAACTGCAAAAGAGCCTCATTGGGGTGGTAGTTTTGTAAACTCAGTCATGCTTGAATGTGGTTTGAATTTTAATGAGAGTATGTCACCCAGCTTGGTGGTATGAATTCTTTAGGAAACAGAAAATGATAATCTTGATGCAAATTTGCAAGAACTGAAAACTTTTAAGAGAGGAGAGAAACTGAAGGAGAACACAAATAAGACCAGACCAGGATTCTGTCCATTTCTAAAATAAGTTCAATTCCCGACTGGATATTTATATAGATGGTTTCAAATTATCAAGCAATCAGAACCCATGTGGTTCTGGGTAGTGTGTGTGTGTGTGTGTACACCATCTTTGAAGGATTGAGTAATATGTTCTCATATTCCCACCGTGATCAATTACAGAAGTAGCCAACCAGCCCAAAGACTTAGAATGGCATAAAGGCAACTGCGTTTACTCCATTTCTGAGAGCTGTGTTCATCTACAGAGCCACACCACAGCAGGATAGCACCACTACGATTCCTGGTGAATAGCAAGCCCTCTCATAATCGTTTCAGTAGTGGTTAGCTCCATACTTCACATTCTTCACCTCCATGCCAGACAAAGATGAGATGGAAATCTGCATACTGGTGTCTTTTAGCTTCATCCTATTTAAGCACCTGGACTATTGAAACCAGCTATGGATTCAAGCAAGGCTGACACAAGTAGCTTTACGCAGAGGTGGTAGTGACATAGAAAATACATGAAGAGGCTGAGGATGTATTTCATAGTAAAAACCAAGATCAGTTCTTCAGTATGTGATCCATGTAGTCTAACATTGAGACAATGGACAGAATTTAAGTTTTATTTACTGGTTTTGAGTACAAAGCTACAAGGAAACTTCATCTGAACTGGCGTCATGGATACGGGGTAGGCCAGATATTAGGTTTCTAATTAGCAAGTGTTCAAAGGTCCAAATAAGGTATTGTTTGGCATCTGATCATTTGATATCTAATTGTATAAATGATCTCCTTTGTCTCCAAAACCCTATTTATTCTTTTATAATTTTGGGGAAATATCAACTAGTTTGAAAAGTACACTGCATTTGTATTAAAAAAAAAAAGGGGGGGAGCTATATCTTATTATATGGGAGTTTAGTCAATTTAACTTGAATAATCTGAACCCTGGTTTCCTCATCTGTAAACTGAGGGTGATAACACCCAGCCTGTCTCTTTCTTGGTGTTGTTTTAGAGATATTTGGTTTATAAAGGGGAAAAAAATGATGCAAGTATGACATCATTAGCATTACTGAATTATCCTGCTTTATTTTTTCTAAATTTGAATGCTGGAGCTCTTTTTTAAGATGTAGTGAGGATACTTGGCAAATCCAAAATCCTATAGGCATTGCAGTGCTAGTTTCTGTATATGGTGGGACTTAATTCCTTTTAAAATATTAAAACCTGTATTAATCATAAAATCATTTTAAGATTTTTAGGTTTTAAAACCACAGCATAAAAATGGAACTATTCAGAAATTTCATGTGTGGTTGGGCTGTTATCAAGCACAAAACATTCTCCTGAAATTAAAAAGGTGCATTTATGCATGTAGCATAAGTGTGTTTGCACTGATATATGTTTTGCATATGATGAGTGTATGAGCGTTCATGTGAGTTTTCAGTGTACAGAGAACTCTTTTAAAGTCTGTGCTAATGGAAAGATTGACCTAATATATAAACATGTGCCTACCCCCATTGACAGTGCTTTTAAAATTTTTATAGAGGGCTTAGAAAGTTGTTAAGAATACTTAAAACCATAGAATAAATGTGTATAATTACTCAGATGGTATAAACCTATTGAGAGGTCAATCACTGCTGTAATTAACTTATAATTGGATTATTAACTGATAATTGGCTCATTATATGAAACTAAACATTTCTAGCTGGATCATGTATGCCCTAAAGAAAGACTATTTTGAACTAACAAGTATTCTAATGCCACACCAGTTAAATATTGCATGAGCATCATTCAAAGGTGCTAGTTCAGCAGGAAGCCTGGACAGAGGAAATGACTTCCTTAGGTAAAATGATGAGCTCCTCTAATCAGTTTCCAAATATTCGACAAGGATTAATCTTCCATTAGCAAAGCAGGAAACTTCTCTAAAGCAAACACATGGTGGGGAAACTATCTGCCATTTTAGCATAGAGGTTTTCTTTTTACTGCAGCCATCCAATGGCTTCATATTAGCACTTCATATTTTCATAGTCATTTGCAGCTGTATCAAAACTAAATTATATTATGATGATAATAATAAATAGCATTTCTTGAGCATAAACTATATGTTAGGCACTATGCTAAGCACCTTGCATGTCTAATCGTATTTTAAAATAAACCAAGTGTTAGGTGGTGTTAATATATTAATCTTAGCATTGATTTGCCAAAGGTTACAATGCTAAAATGTGGCAGTGTTGGAATTTAATCCCCTTCAGGTCACTCCAGAAGTCATATTCTAATTAGGTTGTCAGTTTTTCTTATCTACTTTCCTCTTTGTGATTCCAGGGCATAATGAGAACAACTCCAGAACTGAACTAAAAAAACCCTGGGTTTGTAATCTGATTTTGTCATTCTTCAATTCCATGACTTTAGTTCCTTAATGTTATCAACTTAGATTCGCTTGTAGAATGGTACTATAGAAGAAACTCTTGCATCTATATGTACATATTTTTACACACTGTCCATCCAGTAACAACATGCCCACATATTTGATTTGTGCAAATTACTTAATTTCTCTAATAACATTTCCTCACTTTTAAAATGTGCACTAAAAATGTGTCTTGCAGATGTGATGATATATTCAGTTAATGACTATGAAAGGACTTAACTTGGTACCTGGTGCATAGCTCTTACCAATGAAACATTAGTTTACTTACCACCTCCTAGATACAATAGACAAAAAGATAACCTACAATCCATCCATGCAGAGATTGGCAAACTAACAAACCATGTGCTCCAAAGCAAGAAACAGAGAGATAATCATAGGGCATGTGGTCAGAATCAAGGTGTTGTCGCAACACAGATCTTTAGCTTAAAAGTAATAAAAACTCAGTTTTAGAAGGAAAGGAAAACTATGGAGAGACTTGTGTAACCTGAGCTTCAGCACATTAACCAGTATTTGTGTCAGAGTTCTTGAGTAAAAACTCTTCCTAGGACACACTGGGGCTGCAAAGTATAGCAGGGGTCATCTGGATGCCCCATAAGGACACAGTGGAAGACAGATTTCTGATAAATCTCATTATTATTTTTCTTGAATGATGCTTGGAGTGATATTCACAAATAACTAGTTAGAATGCATGTTTCATTTGCGCTTAGCTAATAAAAAAGTTACATAATTATCGCTAAAATTTCTATAATCCCTATACCTCAACACTATACTCTCTCTCTCACACACGCACACACACACACACACATGTGAATTCACACATATACATTAGGGAAACAATCACTAGCAAATCGATTCTAATACTTTAAAAGACCTTGATGATAGCATGGCACATGTTGAGCCAAGAGGGCATCATGTTGCCCCTGCTCGGCCCTAAGACAGAAACAAAAGTCATTGCCAGGATAGAACCAGCGAGACCAGTGGCTTCCCAACACATGGAGAAAAGACTCTCTGTGCTCAGGTAAATGTTCCTGGATGCCAGTGTCCTAGAGTAGGTTAGGTCTCTGTGCTATGCTGCGCAGCACCTGAAGCCCTGTTTCTGAGCTCCAATTCATTTAGACAAGAATTTAGGTACTGATCTATCCATTAGTTAATGGATTCATTTGGTCAGGATTTACTGAATACCTACTCTAGTCCAGGCACCATGCTAAATAAGCATCTCACCCTGCTTAGACTCACTGGAAAACAAAACAGATACTTCTCATCCTCATGAAACTTTTGACTCTAAGGGAACATTTGGTCCACGACTCCCTAAAGGGCAGAGGCTACATGTTTTTCACATATGAGTCAACAGCGTCAATTCCATTGTCTAACATCTAGAAAATGATCTTTATAAGATGATACAATTTAATTAAATGATCCCTTAGGACTGCCCAAGCTCTATTATTCTAAAATAATGAGTATAATGATGATGATAATAATGACAACAATGATGATGACAATTGACGATAATAGCTAACAGATTTTATTGTTCATTAAATAACAGGCTCTCCACTAATTACTCTACATGAATTAGCTCACACAATACTTAGACAAGTGCATGAGTCGATATTACTATTCATATCATTTTCCATATAAGAAGAGTGATTCCTAGGTTAGTGAATGTGGACAAAATGTTGAGAAGAGAAACTTGCACAAGTAGGGTTCAGGTCCAGGAGGTCTGACTCTAAAACTATCATATGACACTACCTCCTTTCTGCAGAAGCATCTGCCAGTGATAGATAAATATTACTGTGGGTAACAGCAGCACTGGAGTACAAATGCATTCCCCTGTAAAAAAAGATTTTAAAGGCAGAAAAAAATGTCTGCTAAATACAATTTGGAATTTCTCTTCTATCACACTCGCAGTTAAAAATACAGGCAACTTTTCACAGCATCCCTTGCCATTTAACTTACCTCTCCATTACTTTGGCAAAAGGATCACCATGGCAACCAGTCTCTTCCAATGGTGTTTACACTAATGTTTCCATTTTAACTACTGACTTTGAGAGTACTTTGTTACTGTGGTTTAACTCTCAGCTAGGAGGACACAGTTGTAAATGGTAAAAAAAAAAAAAAAAAAAGAATACAACCGAAAGGACTTCAAGCCGAGCGCTTGAGCTAGAATCACTAGCTGAGAAATAGCAGTACTACTGACAGAAAGAGTAAGAACAAAAGCTACTATTTATTAAATTTATATGATATACCAAGACATCAAGGAAGACCTCTACACATGTTATTTCATTTCTCCATATAGTCCTGTGAGATAGATTTCACAGATAAAGAAGTCACAGAAGGTTAAATAACTCTCCTAGTACCTGGTACAGCATATTTAATACAGTAAATTTGTCATACTCCACAGACCACACAATTTAAAAAAATTCTTAATGGCCTTTGCAACGTAATTTTATGGAAACCTACATTTGCCTTGGAGCAGGTTCATCTCTGGTAATTTCCATGTCTGCTGATTTAGAATGACTTTTCTAGAAGCACAGCCTGAGACTGGAATTCTTGTGCAAGGATTAAAGGTATGCTCCAGGAAAAGGTATTAACATGATACTTCAAATTCATTCTCTCCTCCTTTCTTTCTTCCCTCTGTCAATTTCAAACTCTCCCTCTCTCTCTTTCTCTCACACACAAGCACATACTCACGCACACACTCATGTACGCACACATACACATACCATATATATACAAAGCTTTGGCCCCAACACTAAATCCCAAGAAAGAAAAGCCTGCATCATTTAATTAGGATCACGCATCCACCTCAGGTTCCGTGAAATCTGGCCTAAAGGACAGAAGCATACACTAAACACACTGATGCCAGCACTTTAGATAAGGGTTAATTTTCAATAACAATGGACAGACAGATATCTCAAAAATATATTCTTCATGTGTAGTCTGAAATAAGTATCTATAAAACACAGCAGATTAAAGCTGCTGGCATAATAGATTGATAAAACTCTGTTGATAGCTTTAACGCAGTTTGTATTATTTAACCACCAGAGTAGCCCTGTGAGGAAGGTATTTTCCTCATTTCCCAAATGAGTAAAGAATGGAGAGAGTCAAATAATGTGCCTGAGGTCACAGAGCTGCAGCAGCAAAGTCTCATTTCAAGTGCTTTTGACCCCTCCACGCACCCTCACATCCCGGCGGCCTTAACAGATACAGTATTTCTAGGGGAACTTCTGTGGGAGCGTGAGGGTGTGTGTTCCTTTTACAATTCTCCCCATTCTTCCTCCTACATTAAAACGAGGTCAAGAAGGCCAGCTCTGGCCACAGCAGGCTCCTTTGAAGGGGCAGCACCAGGGTTCCCCAGAAACCATTTACCTTCCCTCCCATACCTGGAGTCTATCCACCACCTGCCACTCTCACTGCCAGACAGTTTAGAAAAATATCTCACAGATAATCTTTTTTCTCCCTCTCTTTTCTACTTGCATCCCCTATCCTTCTTTCCTCTGCAATTTCCAAGGAATTAATCTTAGATAAGGGCAAGAATCTTTAGACTGGAAGGAATTATAACAGATTCATTAACATCTAAATAAGTCTCAGAAATCAAATCTCATCCCTATATATAGAGAAGCTGCTATGGTCCAAGTAACAGAGTAAGATCTGAAGATGAAAAAAAATGGGGTGACTTAAAGCAGAGAAACATTAAGTACATACTAAAAAGTAAAACTTTATAATAAGAAACACATGAGTTTTTAAATGGCTAGGAGCTGCTGAGCACTTACTCTATTCCTGCTACTGTACTCTCTGTTTCATAAATGTTTTCTGGTTTAATTCATTTAATATGTCTGTTAGGTATGGATTATCATTGCTAGTTTACTAATGAAATATTGAAGTCATGATAATATGGCTAAACAAGAGTCCCCTGTTGGAGTTAAACATGCATTTTTTTCTGACTCTTTTCAATACCTTCTTTTATCTGTTCTGAAGTTCAGTGAAATATAATAAAATATTGAACAGAAGGATATAGTAAAACACGCTAAAATGCCATGCAAGACAAAGAGATGCATAAAATGTCACATCTCTGAATGTGGAATTATGAATTCTATTTTGTACCATGCTCTTCGTAATAGGATTGTCAGAGGTTAGTTTCCTGAAGCAAGACTTCAATACAAGTCACAGGTCACATGCTTTCATCTGTTTGTAGTAGGCCGTGGTTCTATACCAGGGGGACATAGGAAACAGGTGTCTAAAGTCTAGCAAGAAATTATTAAGAAGGCAGAGAATAAAGTTGCCAAAAACCAGTCAGATGGATGTGAAGGTCACTGTCACAGTATCCACAGAGATGGGAAATGGGAAAGTGAGATGAGACCACGGGCTGGCAGCTCAGCACATCAGAAAGTGATACAACAATAGTTTAACAGCCTAAATTCTGGGTTCAAATTACTCCAGTTCAACAATTCAATCTTCATCTTGCTCCATAAATGACTTTATTTAAGATATTTACCACTTACAGCTTCAGTTCCTTCTTCACTTGCATTATGAGTGCCTCACACTAGGTAAGTTTTCAATCTGAAGTTCATGGAATAAATCTGAAAATTTACCTCATCTCTTGTCTCTGTTTCCATTAGATTTCAGTCCTACCTACCTCCATCTGCTGAACGTGTCAGACTTCAGTGTCTTGTAGGTGTCAGTAGCCCTAGAGAATGGAAGAGACAGAGAATTTAGTCTCCAAGAGCATGAGGTAAGAACATGTACATATCATAGTGTACATGGATTTCCCATTTTAATCTCAATAGATGTGTGCAGAGATAAATTAGCACAATCACTTGGGAAATGATTCCATTTCCCTTGCTTTTTCCCTTTCGACAGCACTGTTTTCCTGATGCTGGCCATGTGTACCTCCTAAGTGCAGGAGGGACCCTATTTTCTGCAAGGCCAGGATGAACATTGTTACACAGCGGTAAACCATGCTATAGAGTCGATCAGAGCTCATCACTACAGCCACAGATGGACATTGATGGATTTGGCAATTAAATCGTCCCAGCATCTAATATGTAAAAGGAGCATATTTCTGTCTCCATCAAAGACTTCATGGGATGCTAAACCAGGGCTCAGTCTTTCCTCTGTTCCTGAGGCAGTAAATTTCAGTGGGATGAATAGCTGAGCTTGCTTGAGTTGGCTTTCTGATAGGGCTATTTTAAAGGACAGCAGTAAGCTATATATTACAACTTTCACATGATGGCCTCTTCCCACGCATGCTCCAGAGGTGGCTGATGAAAGATGTCTAGTGCGATGATGAAGCTTTGATGGTCTCCTTAAAGGTACAACATTGCCTAAGGACAGAGTTCCCAGCAAGGTCTGGGCTCCCTGGGTAGTGGTGAAAAATGCAGAATGAAAGAATGAATAATTAAATAAGATTTTAAAGAATTTATGAGAGAAAACCTAAGGTTTGAATTCCATATTAGAGGTAAAGTAGATATTTTCACTATTTCAACAAGTGTTATTAGTGCTGGAACTTTGGCTCAGACTATGAATACACTGGTTAAAATGTTAAATGTCTGTTCTTTTGGCTGGACTGTGTCAACTCATTGTGGACCCACTGGTTATCTCCTGCTGAATCAGCTCTGACAGGCAGCGATAAATGTCTTAGATTAATAAAACATGAAGAATCAAATTAAATATTACTGAATACATGTAGTGTCTTTGGTAGACAAGATCTTTTAATATATACAGCCTTCCCATGGATGGAGAATACTGGCAGTTTATAATAAAAGTTAAGTTTTATTGAGCACCTAACACATGATAGGCACTGTTCAAAGTGCTTTCAAATATAATCTTTTAAATTCTTATAATGAATTTATAACAGGTTCAGCTTTTATTTCCATTTTACAGATGAGAAAATTTGAGTACACTACCCAAGGATTTGCTGAGAGTATGGCTCACAATCCTGTTCTCTTATCCATTATAATATATTTTTGAAATATAGTAGTAATACCACCTTCAGTACTGTAGGGAGCCAGGTGATGGTCACCTAAAGATGTCAGGTGCTAATCCCTAGAACTGGTAAATGTTTTGTGAGATTATCCTCCATCATCTGGAAGGTTTCCTAAATCCAATCAAAAGTACCATTTTAGAGAGAGGCAGAGACGGATTATACACACAGAAAAGGAGAAGGAAATATGAAAATGGAGACAGAGATTGGAATTATGGCGACAAGCAAGAAATGCCATCAGCCACCAGAAACTAGAAGGAGAAAGAACGGATTCCCCACCAGAACCACCTCAGGGAGTATGGTCTTCCCTACACCTGACACCTTGATTTCACACCAGCAAAACTAACATTGAATTTCTGCCCCCAGAACTGTAAGAAAATAAGTTTCTGTTGTTTTAAGCCACCAAGTATGCAGCAACTTGTTACAGCAGCCACAGGAAACTTACACAGGTTGTGAAAGAAAAGTAACACAGAACTTACCAAACTGTTACTGTATTTGAAGTTTAGGGAAAACATCTGGGCTGGGTCATTCAGTAGTAATTCCTGGAAGTATATGCCAGATTTGTTGACTCCTAACCCAACATTTCAGGATTAGCAAAAACAAGATACATCCTTTGCTGGAGCAACCTGCAACTTCCATCTAGAATCTCCTCTTGATAGTCACATCAAAGCTCCCTCCTCCAGGAGTTCCTCCTGGTTTATAGTCATCTTAGTTTGGAAAGCAATGCTTCTTTCTTTTTGCATCTCAGCAAGAGACCCTCATACAAAATATATTTTAAGACACCACGTGGCTTTTGAAAGAAAATGGACTTTGAATCTGTTAGAATGCAAATCTATTATGTGGAAAAATGTGCATAATTACCTACCTTCTGCGGCTTTTGTAATGAAAGGTATATTATGTGTAGAGAACTGTGCCCAAGTAAGGACTATTTGCTTTTTAAATCTTACTGACTTCCTTATCCAATTACTATCATTCTCAGGAGAGAGAAACAACCGATTTTTTCTGAAAGACACTGCTTTCTCAGGTAGATGACTCTTTGTAATTAAGGGCACCAGAGATTCATGGAAAGGCATCGTGTTGCGCAAGGAAGAAAAAAAGTTTCAAAGAGAAAATTTTTCTCTGAATCACAGGATTTTTTTTACAGGATAACATTAGACAAGACCTGTACTCTTTGATCCTTGGATTCCTCTGTCTCTAGACCAGATTGTCTTCGCATGATCTTTTCCAACAAGATTTTGTGCATGGAGGCAGGAGGTGGGGCAGCAATGTTATGGCCCTGCCTGAACTTTTATAAACTGGAGAATTCTGCACACACATGAAGACTTCTAATCGAAATAATAAAATCCATAGTTTTAAAGACATATCTTGTTTTTGCGAATCCTCCATGCATCAAAATGGCAAATGTGAAATTGTTAAGCCATATAAGAAACATTTATAGATATTATGTTGGGATTGTAAAGAGAATCACCCAGATCTTAGGAATAAACACATACTCTATAGCATTAAAATAGAATAACGATCACTTTCTCACCACTCCCCCACTTTGTTCAATTTAATATGTTGATCTCTTACTCACTCTTTATGACTCATTCAATCATTGCCTCTTCAGCAAAACTTTCCACAATCCTCCAAGATAGATTTTCTTTTTTTTTTTTGGTACAATGTCCCACAATGCTGATCTCCTGACCCTATAAGAACACTTGCAACTGCACAGCAATGGGTCTTTTTTTCAAGTTAACCTCTCCTGCTAGTTCCCTGACTTGCATAGGTTATTTAAGCCGGCCTGTACTGCCCATCTCCTAACTATGCAACCAGAGTGTTAATGCACACCAAACCATTTTCAGTGGTGACAGCCAGAGGTATTCTTATAAGCCACACTATCAGCCACTATCTTTCAATCCATTTGCTTTGCTGGATGACATTCAGAACTGATAACTGACTTAATTCCTTTAAATATCTCTTAACCTGATCTTACTTGGTACCACTTCCCCAATTTTGATCTGGTTCCCAACGATGATTTGAATCCTACCCATAACCAAGTGGTCTTCTACCTGAAAAGTAAATATTCATAGCAGTTATACTTAGCCTCAAAATCCTCAAAGTAGGACATTTAGAGAATCCCTTCACAGGAATCTCACATATTGGTCCAACTATAAAACTAGATATCCCATGTATCTCTTCATGGTTAGGGGTATATCTCTTGTATCCCTATATCCCTTTGACCAAGATCTCTGATAGATTTAGCACATGATCACTAAATACATGATGATATTAAACCTTAGGAATAGTAAAATACCGTGCTTTGAAGATCTCATTAAGATCTCAGCTTACTTTAAAGACCTTGTAGAGAAAATGGAAGTTCCATGGCCAGGATCCTCACCTACTCCTAATCTACTCACCTGTGCATGTGCTAAGATACTTAGCCTACTGCCCAGGTGCATGCTTGCATACCTGTTGACAATAAACCATTATTGCCTGTGTTGCTATAAAAAGAGCTATTCTCAGTGCTAAGAGCAGAGGAGAGCAAAGTCTGGTGCAGAGACAGAACCTGAAGTGGAGACAGAGACTGAGCCAGAGACAGAGATGGACTTGCAGACTGCCATGCAGATGTGATTCTAGCGCTCACCCTACCACCATGAGAATAAAGCTTGGTATAAGCTCCTTTTTACCCAAAATGTTCCATTGTAGTTTTTTGGACTCACTGAATTCAGAGTGAACTTTCCTGGAGCTGAAACCCCCTTCAGCCCAGAGCTACAGACCTACATTAACCTCATTTAAATAAAGATATGATGAGCACCAACCATATGCTGGACAATGGAGATGTACTTCTAAACAAGACATTGTGGAGATGCTTACAATATAGTCCTGGAGACAAAGGAATAAATAGACCATAATACAGCCCACCATGAAGGTCTTCTGATGGAGAAAGTCCCAGATGACAAAGGAATAAAGGAAGTGAACTTACACCAGACTAGGAGGAGTACAACGGCAGATTCTAAAAAGAAATGAGAAATGAAGACTCAGACAGAGCAAGGTGAAGAAAGAGCGAGAGCAAATCTTAGTACTGGTCTTGTTTCTTTTTACTTCCAACACTTTTCAAGGCATATTGAACGCCTGCAGTGTTTTAAACTACTTCTGTATAAACTGCTCACTTCTCTCTACCTTCTTTTAGTCTGTGTGTCTTCATTTATAAAATCCTCTCTCTAGTTAGTCAGGTAGCATAAGCAATAAAGCAACTATATCTCAATATTGCTGGTTATAAAATCAAATAGATTTTAAAGTAGGCCTACAATGAAAGCTATGGGTTACTGTTGAAAATGTATTAAGTGTGATCTTTGGGATTGCCCCACTCCAAGCCCAAGTTTATTAAAAAGACACATTTGGTTGTTGTGTGAAAATTGGTAGGATCATACCATTCAGTGACTACAGCAGCTAGGTTCCTCAGTATTCAAATCCAAATCCCAGCTAATGTAAGACAGTATAGTTCATGCTCTGCTCTTAAGAATGGAGGTAGAGTATTTTAAAAGGATTATTAAAGGTTTCAAATTGAAGTTGTTTTAACAAAACTATCTAAAAGAACTAAGGATTGTCATCCATAGAGATTAAAATGGGTCTAAAGAACTACAGTAACTACTGAGCTCACTTATATGCAAATACTTCCCTAGAAGTGTGGTACTTCAGCTTTGATTTTTAGCAAGACCAGCTGGAGGAAATTCTAGACTATGCAGTTTTAAACCCACTGAAATCTTGATTATAGTACATGTAGAGGGATATGGCTTAACTTCAAATTAGGGGTTATATAAACAATAATAAAGCAAACTCTCAAATTTTGTTACAGCTTTTCAGTTTACTAGTCTTAAGTCACCTACTACAAAGGAAAACATAGAAGTCATGTAGTTTCTGCCAAGTCCCTTTCCTTGTTCAACATATTTATGACTTCTAATTACCTCAGAAATTAGATATCATTATTACAGTATAAAGATGAAGACTGTGACTCAACTAGGTCATGCAAAATACCCAATCAACTACTTAGTACTGGTCTAAGCCCAATGAAACCCCATGCTGTCTAGCTTCCCAAAAAAAAAAAAAAAAGGCTTTTTTTCCAGGCATTTATACATGGCAGAGAAAATGGAGCAAGCAAGCAAACAAGAAAGCCAAATAAACTGATCTGAATGTCGCAGCTCCTGAGGAATTGTAAGGTCAAACAAGTGAGCCTGAGGTTACAATTGTTTCTCTGAGTTAAAGAAATACAGAATGGAAACTCTTTTGCCCACTGAAAACAGGTCTTGCCTTGGCAGATGGCTGTCAGCAGACACAGGGGAAGATGACTGAATCACCGACAGGTTAGTAACAAGAAGTAAAGGCAGGAAGCAGAACGCTAAGGATCAGGAAGGGGAGGAGTAATGGTGCTGGGGGGCCTCTCCCTTCCCTTTTGAATTTGGTTGAACCTTTTCCTATCATGTAGGTCTTGACTCTTACAGGACAGTCATTCTCTACCCCTTCCTAAGAAGGACGTTTTTGTTTTTACTCGCCAACGTTTTTATCTCAGAAGATAAAGTAAAGAATAGCAGCATCTCTGTCTGGTCAATGGGTTTCAGCCCCAGGCAAGTTCACTATGGAACCAGTGTGACCAAAGAAATGACAGTAGAATGTTCCTGGGGTGAAAGGGTTATACCCAACTTTATTTACATGGTGGCAGGTCAATCACTAGAATCCCGTCCACTCAGAGCGAGTCTGCGTGCAGCAAGCGGGTCTCTGCCTCTGGGCCTCTGTCCTCAGCGTTGCCACTGCTCCAGCCTCTGCTCCAGCCTCTGCTCTGCTCTCCTGCAGCCTTGCAGCTGTCCCACCTTGTCACCCAGAGCACAGGACAGAGCTCTTTCTTGTCAATAGTAACGTATTGCCAACATGTGTGTAGTGAGCTAGTCAGCCAGGGCCAGGTGAGAATCCTGCTGCAGGAACTCTCATTTTATCCACACTCCACCCCTCCAGGATTCTCTCCTCTCAGTCTATGTGCCCTCAATCCCTCTGAGAGAAAGCTGGAGCATTGTAACCAAATTCCATAATAACAACAGAGGCTATGACAATATACAAATAACAAAAATTACAACAAATTATAACCCTCAAGCCTGAGGAGATCCATTGTCACCAAGTGGTCATCCTGGCTGTATTCAAACCAGTTCTACTCAGATAAGTTAACCAAAAGGGCCATGGGGCGTCCTTACAATACCCACCTTCTCCAGCCTCTCCAGCAAAAAGTCTCGAGAACACACAGGCCCATCTTGTTGCTTTGTCTCTGCCTCTGCTTCATCGTCAGCAGCTGGAACCCCTCGCCGCTCTGGTCTCAACTGCCACAGCTCCAGTCTGCTCCTGCCTTTCTGTCTGCCCTGCCTTTTCAAACCAAGCCACATCGGGGTCCTCACGACCTTCATGGGGCCCTTTACATTTTTCCGTCAAGAAGCAGATCATATAGCCTTTGTGCTTGAGCCTGAGGACAGAAGCAGAGCACGGAGCGCTCCACAGCCTGAGGAGGGGGCTGCACCTCTCGTGAAATAACCCGCGGTTGCCGAGTCCTTCTGGCTTTCCACCAGCTTTCAGTCAGGTGGGGTCTCATCCAAGGAGGGGCTGGTGGCACCGGCAGGGCCTCCACCCCCACCTGCTCATCAAAGCTCGGCTCCTCCATTTCTGGGGCTGACGGCTCCACTGCATCCTCCACCCACCCCGCGGCCCCTGGCAGCCTGCACTCCCGTTCTGCTGCTTCTCGGGCCGCTTCCTCTCGGGCCACAGCACCATTCCAGTCAGCTTTCTCTTGGGGTGGACCCCAGTCCTCTACCCCTTCACAGTACCTGTCCACAGGGACACTCGAATGTCTCCGCGGCCATAGGTGCAGCCGCTGAAACACCCCTCCTATGAGGGCAGCCTGTTCTTTTACTTTAGTCACCCATGAACCCTTCTGACTGTCGCCAATTGTCTTGCCAATGGGTTTCAGCCCCAGGCAAGTTCACTATGGATTCTGTGTCACCAAAGACATGACAGTAGAACGTTCTTGGGGTGACAGGGTTATACCCAACTTATTTCCATAGTGGCACATCAGTCACTGGAATCCTGTTCACTCAGAGCAAGTCTGCACACAGCAAGCCTGTCTCAGCCTCTAGGCCTCTCTGCCCACACAGCTGGCTCAGTCTCTGATCTCGGCGCTGCCACCACTCCAGCTTCTGCTCTGCTCTCCTGCAGCCCTGCAGCCGTGCCACTGTGTTGCCCAGAGCACTGGGTGGAGCTCTTTATATAGAGTCAATAGCAACATACTGTCCACAGGTGTGCAGTGAGCTAGCCAAGCAGGGCCAGGTGTGGATCCTGGTGAAGCTTTCAAACCGTGCAGCAGGAACTCTCATTTTATCCACAATCTCCTTTTGTGCAGACCCCAAAGCAAGGTTAATCAGTCAATTTCTGCTTCTATTCAACTGGGACCATCTTGAATACTAAAAGTACTCAGACTAGGAAACAAGAATGAAAATAATAATAGCCACAATTACTTATTTTATTCTGTCCCAGGCCTTATGCTAAGATCAACTTAACCAGATAGGTATTGTTGTTATCATTTTCATTTCTTAGATTAGGAAACTAAACATCACCAAAGACATACAGGTCGTTCTTGGCTTGGCTTAGATTAGCAGCCTGTTTCATCTGATTGCAAAGGCCACACTCTATTCACTGGGAGAAGGCATTCTCTGTGACTCTGTATGTCTATATAATTGAAACTAAAACCTGATCTTGTACTAGTCTTATAAGAAATAGATTAACATGGTAAAATAAATAAAACACAGTAAGTGCTCAATAAACAGCATTAAAAAAATTTCCTATTAGACTCCTTGGTAAAAAGTGATATATTCTATTATCTACTAGAGTGACTAGTATTATGTCAAATGCTTAAGGAACATTTCCTGTGTGGAGAAATCATTGATAAAATGAATAAAATAAAAAAAACACCCAAAAAATGGACAGATGAATTGAAGTCTCTTGATAGTGTCTTTTCTTTTCCTCTGAGAACTTCTAGCTTTGGAATCCCTCCAGCCTTCCAGAAACCATACAAGAGACTAGGAAGGAAGAGGCAATAGACATCCTCCTGCTCCCTAGACGAAGGACTGTAATAGTAATTGTTAACTTTTTAATTATTTGATCCTCCTCATGTTTGAAATTGATGCTGGTTCCCTGGATCTATCTAGAATAGAGTAAAAAGCAAAAAGTTGTTGGAGAAGCTTATTTCCACCACAGTAAATATAAATCCATTGTTAGGGTAACATATAACAATATCTTTCCATGAATTAATCATCAGGTATATATCGAGTCACTACTCGTATTTCAGATAGTTCTTCCACATAAAAAGAATAAAAAGTACAGTTGAAGTAGGACAAAAAAGTTTTTCAGCATTTTTATCAGTGTAAAAATTAAAATAATTTAAAAATTTAAATGTAGATCAACAGATGGATACATTAAATTGTGGTACATTGATGTCATTAATTACCATGCATCCATAAAGAGAATGAATGAGGTATCTATTTTTGCTAATGTGGACAGCACTGCAAAGCATGTTGCTAAATGGGGAGAAAAAGGAGTGTGTTAGGCATATGAATACAGGATTTTTCTACAGAGAATATATACCTAAAGTATGATCTTGTGCCCATACATCATATCATGCTCACAAGTAATATGCAAAATATAATCCCATGAATATAAAAAAGGTAAATGCTGGTAGTATCCATATATAGATATAAAAAATTGAATATGATGGGATGCATACCAAGCTGTTAAAGTGGTTACCCCTGGAGAGAAATAGGAGATTTTAAGGGATCAGGTGAAGCTTTCAAACCATGCACCAATTATTTATTCAGTTTATGATTAAACAAACAAATACAAGTGTAAGACCTTACTCCAAGATTTCACATTTTATAGGGATGATATGTTAAATGGGCATAAAATCATATTATAGGTATATATTCTCTGAGAAAAAATCCCTCTGTTCATATTCATAACACATCTGCTTATTTGTGAATTTTGCTTGTGGAATAAAAACTGTTATGATAACAAGTAAATTAATTTGGTGCATCACTTGAATATCAAAGCTGGGTCTTCAATTTGCTAATAAAAATGTCAGAAATGATCAAGGCCCCATTCCTTCATTTTGCATGTGTGAAAAATCAGGCCCAGAAAAGGAAGGCCACCTGACCAAATCACACAGCAAATTTCTGGCAGAGCCAGGGATATGTGTGGGTTGAAATCCACATTTGGAATGATTATTTGGGGGCTTATTTTGATTCTAAAATCAAAGAGAGTAAATAGAATTTGATGTACAATCCATCAACATACTTAAATATCTTAGTGGTTCCAGTGTATGTTTACTCCACAATACAAAGTAATCAGAGGACATATTTAGAACTGGAAGACACTGAGGTGTGATCATGCTTTGCTCTCCTCATCAGGTGCTGGAATACTAGTCCTCCCTTTTTCCTTTGATCTCATCCTTGCAATTTGAAAGCCAGAGGAATGATAAATGGCCATGAAATGCAGACAAAGATTCCTTTTGTTTGTCCCACAGAATAGGAAGATGGTCAAATTGATCAGCCATCAAGGTATAAGGACCTAAAATAAATACCGGCCTCTTTGATGTCCTTAGGATGCCAGCATCACAGAAAGAGATGATTCTTGTGACTTCCACATAATTGAGTGATTATGTCTGTTTGTGAATGGGCTGCCTTAATTGCTAACTGGTAATTTGGCATCCTGACATGAGTGTATGGGAAATGTGATCCCTCACCCTACACAAGGGAGAGAAGATTTAACTGAGAGGCATGAATGGAAAGAGAGGCCTCCAAATTAGAAGTAATTGGAGCAGAGAGCAGGTGATGAGAAAAAGGCATAGAAGTTACACCACCTTCCATCAAAGAAATGACACTGATTCATTCGGGCAAGGCCATAGTCGCAATCGCTGACAGATGTGGATTTGTTTTTAGAAAACACCAAGCAAAGACTATAGCTTAGGGGATGTTTCCATTTATAAAAAGGATAAAACCTGAAAGGGCTTTACCGTCCTGATGTGGTGGACGCATTAAAAGCCACCTGACTTGCTAAGTGCTGGGCATCTGAAAAAGTCAGGAAATACAAAAGAAATATTAAAAAAGAAAAAAAAATAATATATTGTAATACTGTAAGTGTTATTTCTAGCAAATATTGTTTTGGGGACCTGATACTCTTATTTATTTACTGTTCTACACTGGGCAAACTAGTTAGCTTTCTAAATCCATCTTCTTTCTTACTCCCAAAAAGATGACGATGGGACACAACTGGACCAAGCCTATGAAAGTGGTGCTTCCCAGGAAAAAGTACTAAGTGGCTGCTAGTTCTTGCCCTTCTCACCTATCATTTAACTCCCAATGATTGAATGTTTGCAGTGTCAACATTTTAGCAACCCTTAAAGGCCAACCGGTAATCCCCACTTATTCATAAATACTCTCTTGGGGTATTTAGTCTTCAAAACATGATAAGCTTCATTTGATTCATGTTATTTCTTGAATTTCAGGCACATAAGTGTGATCATTTCAGACTTTGTAGCTTTTTATAAACATACTTCCTGATCCTTATCTCTATTCCCATCATCTCACTATTATTTGAACATTTTCAAACTTAGAGACCTTAGTGATAATACACATACAAACTAAAACTACATTTTTTCCAGCCATTACTAAGTATCGTCCATGAAATTATATATTTGGTTTATTTACACATTTGTCCTCTGATTAACCAACCCCAAATAGTTTTGCAGTACGTTTTAATGTGCCAGTAACTGCAAGGCACAGAATGAGGTCCATTTCCTACCTTTATCAAGCTTACTATCCAAAGGAAAGTCTAAAGAAATATATTACCATAAAAAGAAAATTGTGTTAAGATCTATGAAATAAAGTTAAAAGCTATCAAGTGGACATTTGATAGGGAGAACTTCTGTGGTATTTAGGGGTGACTTCTTTACATAAAGGATATGTGATCTGTAAGGTTTTTTTTTTTCTTTTTTTTTGTGTGTGTGATGATATGAAGACAATGCTGATGTTGCCCCAGGCAGAAGACTAAGCTTGTGCAAAGATTCTATAACTAGAAGTAAGATGATATATTCAAGTGAAAAATGGATCAGCATGGTTAGAAAGCAAGCTGCTGAAAGGATTATGGGAGGAGATGAGGTTGGTGACATGAAACAGATCCTCTCTGAGACCCCTTTTCCTCCTCAAGTGCAGGTGACTGACAGTGACACTCGACGACTTCCTCTCCCTTATCCTCTGGGCACTGTTACCAAGATCTGTATAATGTGCCTATGATGAGCCTCTGAACCTTTCTTGTTTCTCTCCACCCACCTTACTATTTCCTCAAACATTTGCCCCAAATTAGATATAATTGGAATAAAGACCAGGTGATGATGTACAGCATAATGGGTCCCCTTCCCTTCAGCCATTTCCTGGCCTCGATTTTCATGCAATCGACCTAGTGGAGTCATTGTCTTAAGAAACAAACAAAAAAACAAAAAACATGCTAGAACTATCATTTTGGTGCCTCAGACAAAATTCTCAATAGCACTTGAGGTATTAAAGATAGAGGCATGAGAGGAGAGACAGAGGCTTCTTCCTAAAACTGGATACAATTAGAAAATTTAATTGGCACAACTAATCCTGAGAGAGCAACAGGAAAGAGGACTGCATCAGACTACACACACCTGGAGAAAAGAGCAGATCTCACCGAATGGGGTAACGTACGAGAGCTGTGGCTCCGTGGGACCCGAGCCCTTCCCCCACCCCAGCTCACCAGTGGGAGGAAGAAAAACGGAGCAGGGAGGGAGTGGAAGGCTTGGGAGTGCTGAATACCTATCTCCGGAGATCTGCGCTGGGAACACAAATCTACATTTCATGGTGCTTTCATGAGACTCGCATGACAACCGGGTTGGAAAGTTAATACAGGCAGAGTTCCTGGGGAGACTGGGATTGCAGCTGCTTGTGGAAGCAGAGATCCATACCAGCTGCTCTGGGACAAAAACTTATACCTGTGTGCTCGGCCCACTGGCTCAGAAAATGGAGACAGGCACAGCAGCCAGGAGGTGGGGAACAGCTCTTTCCTACCCCCAGGCACCAGTACCACTCACCTGCGACCCCTGACATTGCTTAAGGGACTGAGCAGCTCCATAATAGAGATGCACTAGAGGGCACCATATACAAACATGAAACGCCAAAGGAACCTTGTCCAGAGTAAAATTATTAAAACAACTCCAGAGAAAGATTTAAATGATATGGACCTCGTGACTCTTCCTGAAAGGGGGTTCAAAATAAAAAATCATCAAAATTCTAATGGAGGTATGGAAAGACATCCAAGAACTCAGGAATGAATTCAGGTCGGAGATCCAATCATTGAAGCGCACGATGGAGGGTATTAAAAGCAGGTTGGATACAGTGGAGGAGACAATAAATGAAATAGAAACTAGAGAAGAGGAATAAAAAGAAGCTGAGGCACAGAGAGAAAAAAGGGTCTCTCAGAATGAAAGAATATTGAGAGAACTGTGTGACCAATCCAAGCAGAACAATATTCGCATCATTGGGATACCAGAAGAAGAGAGAGAGAAAGGGATAGAAAATGTCTTTAAGGAGGTAGTTGCTGAAAAATTCCCCAATCTGGGGAAGGACATAGTCTCTCAGGCCATGGAGATCCACAGATCTCCCAACACAAGGGACCCAAGGAAGACAACACCAAGACACATAGTAATTAAAATGGGAAAGATCAAGGATAAGGACAGACTGTTAAAAGCAGCCAGAGAGAGAAATAAGATCACATACAAAGGAAAGCCCACCAGGCTAACATCAGACTTCTCAGCAGAGACCTTACAGGCCAGAAGGGAGTGGCATGAAGTACTTAATGTCATGAAGCAGAAGGGCCTGGAACCAAGATTACTTTATCTGGCAAGATTATCATTTAAATTTGAAGGAGGGATTAAACAATTTCCAGATAAGCAAAAGCTGAGAAAATTTACCTCCCACAAACCATCTCTACAGTCTATTTTGGAGGGACTGCTATAGATGGAAGTGTTCCTAAGGTTGAATAGCTGTCACCAGAGGTAATAAAATCACAGTGAAGAAAGTAGAAGAGCTAATTATGAAGGAAATGCAAAATTAAATTAGCTATCCTCAAAGTCAATCAAGGGATAGAAAAAAGTACAGAATTTGATACCTAATATATAATATATAAAGGAAGAAGAAAAAGGAGGAGAAATAGAAAAGAATCTTTAGATTATGTTTGTAACAGCATACTAAGTGAGTTAAGTTAGACTCTTAGATAGTAAGGAAGCTAACCTGGAACCTTTGGTAACCACAAATCTAAAGCCTGAAATGGCAATAAGTACATACCTATTGATAATCACCCTAAATGTAAATGGAATGAACACACCAATCAAAAGACATAGAGTCAGTGAATGGATGAAAGAACAAGACCCATCTATATGCTGCTTACAAGAAACTCACCTCAAACCCAAAGACATGCACAGACTAAAAGTCAAGGGATGGAAAAAGATATTTCATGCAAACAATAGGGAGAAAAAAGCAGGTGTTGCAGTAGTAGTATCAGACAGAAAAGACTTCAAAACAAAGAAAGTAACAAGAGATAAAGAAGGACATTACATAATGATAAAGGGCGCAGTCCAACAAGAGGATATAACCATTATAAATATATATGCACCCAACATAGGAGCACCAGCATATGTGCAACAAATACTAACAGAAATAAAGGAGGAAATAGAATGCAATGCATTCATTTTAGGAGACTTAAACACACCACTCACTCCAAAGGACAGATCCACCAGACAGAAAATAAGTAAGGACACAGAGGAACTGAACAACACACTGGAAAAGATGGACCTAATAGACATCTATAGAATGCTACACCCAAAAGCAACAGGATACACCTTCTTCTCAAGTGCACATGGAACATTCTCCAGAATAGACCACATACTAGGCCACAAAAAGAGCCTCAGTAAATCCAAAAAAGATTGAAATCCTACCAACCAACTTTTCAGACCACAAAGGCATAAAACTAGAAATAAATTGTACAAAGAAAGAAAAAAGGCTCACAAACACATGGAGGCTTAACAACATGCTCCTAAATAGTTAATGGATCAAAGACCAAATTAACATGGAGATCCAGCAATAAATGGAAATAAATGACAACAACTGCACAATGTCCCAACTTCTGTGGGACGCAGCAAAAGCAGTCTTAAGAGGAAAGTATATAGCAATCCAGGAAAATTTAGAGGAGGAAGAACACACCCAAATGAATAATCTAATGTCAGAGTTATCAAAATTGGAAAAAGAAGAAGTAATGAGGCCTAAAGTCAGCAGAAGGAGGGACATAATAAAGACCAGAGAAGGAATAAATAAAATTGAGAAGAATAAAACAATAGAAAAAAAATCAATGAAACCAAGAGCTGGTTCTTCGAGAAAATAGGCAAAATAGATAAGTCTCTAGCCAGACTTATTAAGAGAAAAAGAAAATCAACACACATCAACAGAATCAGAAACTAGAAAGGAAACATCATGATGGACCCAACAGAAATACAAAGAATTATTACAGAATACTATGAAAACCTATATGCTAAGAAGCTGGAAAACCTAGAAGAAATGGACAACTTCCTAGAAAAATACAACCTTCCAAGACTGACCCAGAAAGAAACACAAAATCTAAACAAACCAATTACCAGCAAAGAAATTGAAGTGATAGTCAAAAACTACCCAAGAACAAAACCCCCGGGCCAGATGGATTCACCTCGGAATTTTATCAGACATACAGAGAACATATAATTCCCATTCATCTTAAAGTTTTCCAAAAAATAGACGAGGAGAGAATACTCTCAAACTCATTCTATGAAAACAACAGCACCCTAATACCAAAACCAGGCAAAGACCCCACCAAAAAAGAAAATTACAGACCAATATCCCTGATGAACGTAGATGCAATAATACTCAACAAAATATTAGGAAACCGAATTCAAAAATATATCAAAAGGATCATACACCAAGACCAAGTGGGATTCATCCCTGGGATGCAAGGATGGTACAACATTCGAAAATCCATCAACATCATCCACCACATCAACAAAAAGAAGAACAAAAATCACATGATCATCTCCATAGATGCTGAAAAAGCATTTGACAAAATACAGCATCCATTCATGATAAAAACTCTCAACCAAATGGGTATAGAGGGAAGTACCTCAACATAATAAAGGCCATATATGGTAAACCCACAGCCAACATCATACTGAACAGTGAAAAGCTGAAAGCTTTTCCGCTGAGATCGGGAAAAAGGCAGGGATGCCCACTCTCCCCACTATTATTCAACATAGTACTGGAGGTCCTAGCCACGGCAATCAGACAAAACAAAGAAATACAAGGAATCCGAATTGGTAAAGAAGTCAAACTGTCATTATTTGCAGATGACATGATATTGTACATAAAAAACCCTAAAGACTCCACTCCAAAACTACTAGAACTGATATTGGAATACAGCAAAGTTGCAGGATACAAAATTAACACACAGAAATCTGTGGCTTTCCTAAACACTAACAATGAACAAATAGAAAGAGAAATCAGGAAAACAATTCCATTCACAATTGCATCAAAAAAAACAAAATACTTAGGAATAAACCTTACCAAGGAAGTGAAAGACCTTTACCCTGAAAACTATTAGACACTCTTAAGAGAAATTAAAGAGGATACTAACAAATGGAAACTCATCCCATGCTCTTGGCTAGGAAGAATTAATATATTCAAAATGGCCATCCTGCCCAAAGCAGTATACAGATTTGATGCAATCCCTATCAAATTACCAACAACATTCTTCAATGAACTGGAACAAATAGTTCAAAAATTCATATGGAAACACCAAAGACCCCGAATAGCCAAAGCAATCCTGAGAAGGAAGAATAAAGTTGGGGGGATCTCACTCCCCAACTTCAAGCTCTACTACAAAGCCACAGTAATCAAGACAGTTTGGTACTGGCACAAGAACAGAGCTACAGACCAGTGGAACAGAATAGAGACCCCAGATATTAACCAAAATATTTATGGTCAATTAATATATGATAACAGAGCCATGGACATACAGTGGGGAAATGACAGTCTCTTTAAGAGATGGTGCTGGCAAAACTGGACAGCTGTATATAAGAGAATGAAACTGGATCACTGTCTAACCGTATACACAAAAGTAAATTCGAAATGGATCAAAGACCTGAATGTAAGTCATGAAAGCACAAAACTCTTAGAAAAAAACATAGGCAAAAATCTCTTGGACATAAACATGAGTGACTTCTTCATGAACATATCTCCCTGCACAAGGGAAACAAAAGCAAAAATAAACAAGGGACTATATCAAGCTGAATAGTTTCTGTACAGCAAAGGACACCATCAATAGAACAAAAAGGTATCCTACAGTATGGGAGAATATATTCATAAATGACAGATCCGATAAAGGGTTGACATCCAAAATATATAAAGAGCTCACACACCTCAACAAACAAAAAGGAAATAATCCAATAAAAAAATGGACAGAGGAGCTGAACAGACAGTTCTCCAAAGAAGAAAGTCAGATGGCCAACAGACACATGAAAAGATGCTCCACATCGCTTGTCATCAGAGAAATGCAAATTAAAACCACAATGAGATATCACCTCACACCAGTAAGGATCGCCACCATCCAAAAGGCAAACAACCACAAATGTTGGTGAGGTTGCAGAGAAACCCTCCTACACTGCTGGTGGGAATGTAAATTAGTTCAACCATTGTGGATAGCAGTAAAGAGGTTCCTCAAAAAACTCAAAATAGAAACACCATTTGACCAGGAATGCCACTTCTAGGAATTTACCCTAAGAATGCAGCACTCTAGTTTGAAAAACACAGGTGCATCCCTATGCAGCACTATTTACAATAGCCAAGAAATGGAAGCAATCTAAGTGTCCATCAGTAGATGAATGGATAAAGAAGATGTGGTACATATACACAATGGAATATTACTCAGCCATAAGAAAAAACAGATCCTACCATTTGCAACAACATGGATGGAGCTAAAGGGTATTATGCTCAGTGAAATAAGCCAGGCAGAGAAAGACAAGTACAAAATTATTTCACTCATATGTGAGTATAAGAACAAAGAAAAACTGAAGGAACAAAATAGCAGCAGAATCACAGAATCCAAGAATGGACTAACAGTTACCAAAGGGAAAGGGACTGGGCAGGAGGGGTGGGAAGGGAGGGATAAGGGCAGGGAAAAAGAAAGGGGGCCTTTCTATTAGCATGTATAATATGGGGGGGCATAGGGAGGGCTGTGCAACACAGAAAAGACAAGTAGTAAGTCTACAGCATCTTATGCTGATGGACAGTGACTGTAATAGGGTTTGTGGGGGGGACTTGGTGAAGGGGGCATTTAGAAAAAAAAAAACTTCTCAATAGCTTTAATTTAAAATTGCAATTTCTACACCAGAACATGGGCCATTTCACAATCCTCCTACTCCTTCTACCAAAAGAACTAAATAAATGTGCCTTAGGTGAATGTATCAGTTATCTCCAACTACCTCTTCCCCCTCTTACTCCCAGGTACCTACTACCCGTGGTTCTCAAACCATGGGGTTCTTCAGAATATGCTTTGGAAGTCATTATATTCAACTATACAGACTTCTATTTTTGAATTTTATGTGTAAAGTCAAGTTTAGGTCCAACAATAAGAATGTTTCACAAATGTATTCTCTGTTTGCAAACCAAAATTTGAAAACTAGTGCACTATGTGGATTAACAAACTCTTGTGCTTTCTGAATGAGAATTTGACCTTTGGTTGACTTTCTCTGCTCTCTTGGAGATTTGATAAAGTTAGATTGTCTAGTGTGTTATTAGGCAGTGTTGCTTATGGTAAAACAACCCCTGATTATTAGATTGTGTCTGGATTGGATTTCTGTGTATGGATGATAAAAATTTGATGTGGAGTGATAGCTGTAAAATTTCATAAGGAGGAAACTCTTGTAACTGGCGTGTCTCATGAAGGGACCTGGAAGCTGTCCTAGGACATGGTTGCTAGATACTGGCTCCTGCTGGGGAAAAGGGTTCTAAACTAGGATGGATCTTGGACCTGCAAGATAGACGGTTTTTTTTTTTTTTCTTTGACTTGAGTTTTCACTTGGTAGAGATAAGGGGAATGAGCAGAAAATAGCTCCTGGTTAACTCTGTGAACAAGTACATGAGCTTCTGCAAGGACACATTGACTGACTGGTATATTCCTGACCTAAATCCTTCTGAGTAGCTGGAACCAGACATGGTCTGTAATAGTCTTGTAAATCTTAATATTTATTTGAAGCTGAGAAGAAAAGCACCTGATGAGTATTGTCCCAGACAATAATAAGTGTGCTTTCTCCAACTGTGTGCAATTTCATGCCTTCACATCTTTGCTAATAGCAGTGTCTCCTCCTTAGGAATAGTTCCCATCCTTCTCCACTAGATAAGACTCAACCCATGTCACATCTCAAATATTCCTTCTGGTTCTTCCGCAAAGATGAATGTCTGTTGCCTTCTCTATGCTCACACAGCACCATGTTTATGTTCTTTTTTTATTAAATTATCACTGATATACAGTCTTATGTTGCTTTCAAATATACAACACAGTGGTTCAACAGTTACCCATATTATTAAATCATCATCCCCACTAGCGCAGTGACTATCACTGTAGTAAGATGTTACAGAATCTTTAACTGTATTCTCTGTGCTGTACTACTGTCTCCATAAACAACTTACATTGTGATTGGAAATTGTTGTGCCCCTTTATCCCCTTATTTTAGTAGTTACTATCTGAGTTGCACACATCTTTGAAGTGTGTATGTCATCCATCCTCTTGGGGGCACAGCGTGTCTATGCATTTTGCATATCTGCTGTCATGCATAATTATTGGAAAAGAAGAAAATGATCAGCTGTTGGCTAAACTCCACTAAATCTCAGGGATGGAGATGGATGTCTTGGGATCAAGTATAAATTATATCACTTCTTCAAGATTCAAGCAATACCTAAATTCTTCCTTAAGGGATTATTTTCCTAAAACTTTTTATGTGCCTCCCCACTTGGGATTTAGTCTCTGTCTTCTAATGACTGATACTATTTTCAATTGTTGTATGGTTAGATTACCATCATGACTGTACTTGAATAAATTATTATGTGCCTAATTTTGTCCCTTCAGAATACTGTGCTCTTGAGAGAAGGAGCTCTATGGTTTAAAATAACAAAAATGAGAAGTGAGTGCAAAGGAACATGCAAAGGAAAGTTTGTTAAAATACATTAACTGTAGATTTATAACTTAATAATTTAGATTATTATTGGATGGGAATCTGCTTATGTAAGTTGTTAAAATGGGTCTGATATTAGTGACTTTAAAGAAACATTTTGTTTTGTGCTATAATCATTATTCCTATTTAAGTATCAATTTGCAGTTCACAAACCACTTTTATGTGCATTATGTCATCTGATCCAGATACTAGTACTTTATAAATATGTAGAAGGTGCAAAATAAAGGAAAACGTGCTCATTTAGAGCCACACAAAACTGTGTTCAAATCTGACTCCAACACTTGGACAAGCCATGTAGTTTCTCTTGCAGTTTAGTATGTGAAATGAAGGTAATAAAGTTTGCTGTTATTGATAATATTGTAAAGTTCTGTCAGTGGTTATCTTCTTTTAGAAAGTAAGCAAAGAGGACCATATTTCAGCCTACTTACAATTACAATTACTTGGATGAAAGGAAAAATAATAGACATTGCTGACCACAAGAATGTTTGAGTCCCTGGTGTTAAACAATGGTGTTCTGAGCATCAAGGAACTTTAAAAAACAGGAATTAGAGTCCTACTTCTATTATGCAAACTTGAGATCCTAAGTAGACAAGATCACAGCACTGTTTTGTGAGATGACATTCTTGGAAGAGGGACCCTAATGAGGAGGAGAAGAACCATACTTCAGTTGAGAAGCATCAGAGTTTACACTGTCAGATCCAGTCCTAGGTACTGGAAAGGACTCTTAGTTACGATGATCCTCTGAGATCCTCTGAGATCCTCAGATCCTCTGAGGGGAATTCAAGACCCCTAGCCTTTCCCTGTTAACTTCAGCTGAAAATGGAGATTTAGAATTCGCTATTCAGCACACCCTTCATTTACAAAACTAACTATGCTTAGAAAATTAGAGTATCATGTCTACAGTATAAAAATGAGAGATTAGGTGGCCCAAATGGTAGATGTTATTTCTATCTCCTATGTTCAATTCATCACAAATGAAAAAAAATATTTGAATTTCAGAATCTAGTGTGAAGAATGCATAATGAGAAAGAACACCTAATTTGATGGGCCCATGTGGGTAGGCAGTGAGAAATAGTAATGCCTGTTTCCCCTACCACTCTACCCCTGAAGCACCTGTAATTTACACAGATAGGTAGATGCATAGGCTGGCAGGTAGCTAGCTAGCTAGCAAGGACAGACAAATATAAAGCAGCTGCCAGAGTCATTGACTTTCCCTCCCTGATGGTCTCCAAGCTGTTCATGTACCAGTACCTTGACCCCTCTCACACACATACACTCCAGCCTTAGTGTTCTTGCTTCATCTCTGTTACTGTTGTGCCCCTCCCCCACATGCTTCCTGGTTTAGAGGGTGCATCATTGCTCTAGGTCAGTTTGTTTATCAGTTTGAATATAGCTCCATGATTCATCCTTTAACATTTAAATAAATGTGAGCCAGGCAGGAGGGAGATGACTTCAAGCAGGTTTTTATTCCACCATCTTGAAACAACTTTGCTATTTTCATAATCCACACATTTGTAATTAACAAGTATGAAAAGTAACAACCTCTACTTATCACCCTCTGCAGATTTCTCTATAGATATTGAAGATTTATTTATTTATTTTGTTGGGTTTCCTACTTGTGGTTAATAAAATATTTCCCTTTGCAGTCCCACAAAAATATGGAAAGTAAATTCTCTCAGTAGTCCTCCAGCTGAGAAGTACACAATGCTCTCTTCATGTACATTGAACTAGTCAATTATCTGTTTTCTGTTCTCATTTAAATTTATATAGCTAGTTTTTTTTTAGATCTGAGTGAATCTAAAGTTTAAGATTTGATTAAATGTATTAAACATATGTGTAAGATGTTCCTTCAGTTCTTTAGTGTTTAAGAAAAGAAAAAAATGTGTGTTTCACAAAATGATACAGGAGTAATGTTAATGAGTGTATTATCTACTGCTTGCTTTAATTACAGCTATCCTTTTTTCCTTTTTAACTTCAAAGTAATTTGTATCAATGATAATTAATTGGAAAGGCCATTGTAATTCTTCCAGACAGAGAAATGGAAAGGAGATTTGATTTAAGTTTTATCTCTTCATTGGAATTCAAGTCAACAATTTACATGCCTCATGATACTTCATGGCTTTGGGAAAGTTATGTCCAGCTTTTATACCATCTTGTATGTGCATAGAGCATAATAAATTAGCCATTTAGAAAAAATACTTGAAACAAATTTCAAGAGACAAATAAAGAAAAATGAATGGAAAAAACACCTTTTGACATGCTTCTGAACACAGAACTATCGACAGGAGGAAACAACTATCAATGTTATTTCATTCATGAAAGATATTGGATTCTCTGTGACATTTCTCAGTCTTTAAAAAAAGTGAAGAAGTGTTGCATAGAATGCTATATAATGTTATGAGCTGTATCCCCTATGCTTGTTTGGTGATAGATGGTAACTACACTTACAGTGAGCATTTAATAATGCATATAATTGATAAATCACTAAGTTGTCCATCTGAAACAAATATAATATTTTATATAAACTTCATTTCAGTAAAACACAGTTTTAAAAAAGAGAATCCTATGTAATGGATGGAAGTTAGCATGTGTAACTATTTTCTTACCATTGTGGACATTCAGTTTCATCCCAGTTTTGCTATTGACAGGACTCAATAAAATGTCTACTTGTCTTTTGTTACACATGGACAAGGTTTGGGGTTGATTTTTTGTTTTTATTTTCATTGATGTTCTTATTGTTTTTTTTATCTTGGATAAATATCTGTGAATATAAATACTGGACAAAAGTAATGGATGTTTAGAATTCCTACAGATGCTGAGAAATTTTGGTTTAAAACCACTGGGCCAATTTATATTTCCACTAAAAATTTATGATACTATGCTATACCTCATAGTGCTTCTACTGCTGGGTATTAATATTTCCTCCTTTTTTTAAAATTGTACCTATAATCAACAATAATGAAGTTTAAATATTTTATTATGAGAGTAGGTCTTAACCACACTAAAACTAAATTTTTAAGTTTTAGGAAAAAAATTGAAGAAAAAGAAAATCAGTGTACTGTCATTATATTATATATTTCTTATTGTAATGTTACTGAAGTTGAACCTCTCAAATGTCTATGGTCTTTTGTATGGCCTTGTCACTGAATGGACTGTTTATATAATATTTTCCATTTTTATTGGTGTTTGGCTCACCTTTCTTTTGATTTTTATGTGCCCTTTAAAATTATGTTTACTAGCCAACCAATATCATATATATTTAAAACACTAGCAGAGGGGTGAATCTCCTATATACTAATGTTTGTTAGTCCGTGTCCCTGTTTCCTATAAAATGAAGTCTCATATTTTTACTCTTTCATGTAGGCCCTTCCATGATCTGACTTTATTTTTATTTTTAGATTTTAGCTTTCTCTTTTGTTAACCTTACTGAATCTTTTGATGTTTCTAAACTCACTTTTAAATTCTACTTGGCATGAACTTAGGATAACACTGGTTTGTAAGAAATACTCGCTGAATTAGTCAACTCAAACTGGCCATCCTCTACTCAAGAGGAGGCCAACATTCTCCCAGGTAGTGCCCAGCAACCAGAGTGGGCATGCCTCTCCCACACATCCCTGTCCCTGATGTCTGTAGGAATTTTTCATAATGACCAGAAGAAATCAGTTGTTCTAATATAAATTACTCTGAGTAACACGTGTAAAAGAAGTGTGATAGCACAGTGTTCCTCAAAGCAGGAAATGTCAAAGGCAGTCCTTATTAGATGATGTACCTAGTGACGGTGATTTTTCATTCTCTTATCTTTAAAGAAAACCCAACATGTAGTGTTTGACACAGGACATGGAAAACGAGTCTCACAATCAATGTTACAAAGCATCATTTTTATAAATAGAAAATCATTATTATTATAGTTTTTGACAGCTTATTTTTGCATATATATTTAATTCCTCCAGCCCCTAATCTCATGTTGATGAAGTCTACATTCAAATGATGTGGTCTTGATCGTGTGACTGCTTTGACCAATAGGGTGGTGCAATCGTGATGCAAGCAGAAGCCTCGTTTGTGTTTGTACAGTTTGACTTGGCTTTTGCACAAGTGACCCACCATGAGAAGAGTATGCCCCAGGCATTGGCTGGCCCTGCATTCTGGGCCCTAGAACAAAAGCTCTGGGAGCAAATCTGAACCCAATCCAGAACCTAAAGCCATGCTGACCTGCATGTGCTTCCTGAAGCAAATCCACCCAGCTGAGATTTAGACAGGCTCAGCCAAATCACAGTTGACCTATAACTCCCTGACTGTAAAGACAAATGCTTATTGTTCTAAGCCAGTGTGTTTGGGATCATTTGTTATGCCAATTGTGCAGTAGCTAACAGGTATATCACTGATGCTCAGCAGCATCCAAAATAATAGCAATAGATTGCCAAGTCTTTACCACAGCTTGTTTCATTCGATCTTCCCACAACTACAGACTGGTTTTTATCTTCAGACATGGAGAGTTTAAATACTATGCTCAAACGCAAACATAATAAATAATAAATCCAGGATTTGAACCCAAGCTTCTTGAATTTAGTATCTGTGTTCTTTATGACCGTAACATATAGCCTCTCTTAATGTCCAAAATTTGACTTTCCAAGATAACATAAAGGGTTTTAAGGGCTTTGCAAACATGTCAGATATTCTTTCTCTATGACTGGGATTCTGACCTAATCTGACATTAAGAATATAGGGTAAGTAGTAACTCCCAAACCCAGCCACCAAAGTATTACCCAGTGACCACAGTTAGGAGAGAGAAATGAGGATATTCAGGGTCCAGCCTGAACATTCTAAAATAAAGCTCCGTGAATAGAAACTATGGATATTTATTTGGAATATGCTCATAGGCAACCTTGAAGGAGCCAGATCTGGATTTCTCCAAGGGGCTCAGGCTAGGAATAACGATCTTCATTAAGAAAATAAGTCTGTTTATATTTTTATTCCTAAATGTCAACTTGTTTGAATCTGCAATTTTACTTGGAATGGATGTCATGCTGTGGGCAAAATTGCAGTATTTCCAGAATCGCTCACCTGGCCTTAGTCCACCTCCTTATCAATAGGTGATCACAAGGGGGGTGGAGAGTGAGCTTGCGCCTGGACAGAAGTTATAGGTCAACTCTGATTTGGCTGAGCCTGTCTAAATCTCAGCTGGGTGGATTTGCTTCAGGAAGCAGACACAGGTTAGCACGGCTTTAGGTTCTGGATTGGGTTCAGATCTGCTCCAAGAGCTTTTGTTAATTTCTAAGTTATGACCACACCCTCAGTTCACAGAATTGAATTCTTCTCAACAGAGTAAAACATCTTTCAAAAAAAAACCCCTCTGATTTCAGTGTATCCAAAATTTTGCAAAGCCTTATGAGCTTTGGCTTAGTCCACCCACTGACCTTTTATTATGAGGTGGAGGATCTCATGACATCATATACAGCTACCTATCAATGCCTGTGAATGAACAAAGGGCTGAGAGTTGCCCAGTATCTGCTTCTCCATTTTTTTCTTTTGAGTGGACCCAGGTCTCTCCCAGCCCCTGGAAACTAGAGACGGCCAGAATGAGTTATTAGATCTGAGACCTCAGACCCACATGCCTAGGATCCTATAGACAGGCAAGGATCAAGGCTGAGACAAACAAGATGTCCACACAGACACAAAGGAAAATAGGACCTTGGCCCACTTCCTATAGAAGTCTTTATTGCTACCTCTCAGGAAATACCTCAGATGAAGTATCTAGGGACAAAACCTTTGGAGCAGGTATGAGAGAGATCATGGGCTATAAACAGTAAAAATAAATGAAATGAGTGAGATGCCAATGCTGATTACTAGGAAGTGAAACTTATAATGAATACAAGTGTCTGTCAGAAGGAAAATAAATCAGGGAATTAGGGTTTGAACTGAGCTTAGATGGGTTCGCGAGACGTCAGATCAGCAGTCAGTCAGTGGCAGAGGTTGGAGCGACATAACACTATGATCAGATGTGTTCAACAGGTTCTATGCTATGTAGGTACTGGTTTGTGTGGGTAGGATGGCTGCATAGAAGTAAGAATATATTTTTATTTCATAATCTGCACTGTATTCAACATCATTAGTCATAATGGAGGGCATGGAAACCTATGGGAGAAAATATGTGACTCTCAAAAGAAATACTTTGCCTTCTCCATCAAGATTATTTGGAAAAAATAATGAAATAAAGTGTTGCAGTAAAAGTTGTGCACATTCTTATGTTTGGTATCTAAATGTCCTTACTTCAGCAATAGGTCACCCTAAAGAGATAAGCAAGGAAGCAAGAGCTCTTTTTCTGGAAGAATTGAACAACAAATGAATACACTGCATTTGTTTAGTCAAAGGGAGGCAGCTGCTTGAGGCAAGGACTTCACTTTGGCTGGGACCGTAATCTGTTGAGCAGTATCTTAGAATAATTTTTGCTCATGTAATTAATTTTTTTAAATCTTGATGCCACTGATTTCCTTCTATCTTTCCAAAACTAACTCACTGCCACCACCATTGGGACCTAGTTTCCTCACTAATAAAAGAAGGGCTTGTTGTTGATTTCTGAGATCATAAGCTGTCTACAATAGGCCTTGTTCTTGGCAAAAGAGACACAGGGCTCTATGAAAGAAAGACTTAAATCTCCTGTAAAATTATTTTTGCTTTCAAGTGCCATGACTTCAGCTCTGGCTTCAAAATATTTCTATGTCTTCATATAATCACATTCAATAATCTTTTTCTTTTTCTTTGCATGCCTACTGTTCTGTGTCCTTCATTTTTCTCTGCACCTAATTTGATGGCAAACTAAAGGCAGGACTACAGAGATTCATCCTCCAGCTATTGCATTAATTGATGTCTGGGAGTAAGGTAACGCTAGCTAATGAGACTGAATCAAGTGATCAGTGCAAAATACTGATTTTCAAATACATTTTATCTAACCATTTGAGCTGCCTTGAAAATTGGCATAATTACACAGTCTGAGCCTCTAAGATACGCTAATTCTTGATTCAGATATTTCATCTCACAAGAGAGGGAATGAGAAGGCAAGGTTTGATGTGAGTGACTTCAGTACCTATTGACTGTCACAGACAATATTTTTCAAACACATGAAAGAAATGTAAATTATTAAATTACCTCAAGTGATTCTGAACAAGTAGACCCACCCTAACATCTCCAACTAGAAATAAAGCCTTTCTTTTTGTTTTTCTTTCTCAGAAAAAGAATCTCATAATCAAAAGACTATGAATATTCAGGATAAAAATGGGATTTGAACATTTATGGTGCTTATATAATGAGAGGAAAGAAATGAGATTTTTAATTCATTGGGTCACGTCATAGCCATTTCAGCTTCCATGGTTTGGCACTTAATCCTCACAACAGAGGTTTCATTATGATGTAAAAGCAATTTTAGAAATATATTTTACTGA
Organism: Manis javanica; assembly: GCF_040802235.1. NCBI lineage: Eukaryota > Metazoa > Chordata > Mammalia > Pholidota > Manidae > Manis > Manis javanica. The sequence goes on from NC_133172.1 coordinate 44,269,081, forward strand.
ATTGTGGCAAAAATCACCATAAAATGACTGGGAGTTAAAAACTGAAATAGTATATGTGCACACACATGCACACATTTACACATCATGCACATGTGGATGTAAGAAGCATAGATGAGATGCAGAAACAATGTTATGAATCCTATTTCCAAAAAGCAAGCCAGGTTGTATGTGACTATAATAATAAGGAGGGAAAATCTCTTTCAAAAATGAACATCATTATTGTCTGGCTACTTGTTTCAGCAATTGGGTGGTGCTATAAAGTGAGCGCTATGAAGCTGACTATGCCGGTTTCTGCCCAGAAGAACTTAACATGCAGAGGATGCACACATGTAAAAATATCAATTCAATATACTAAAAAGATATCATGATATATTTGTCTCATTCAGACTGCTATACCCTGGGAATTTACTTGAGTCTAGGGTACCACTTACAATCTACTTATATTTCATCATTTTCTAACCTGTCTCTCATTGTCTTACCGAAGTAATTATTTTTCATTGATGTGAAAAGTCATGGAAAATGACTATGGGAGAGAATTTATTTTTCATATTTTCAGCTCTTCCACAGAAGAGAGTGTTTTATATACAGATCAAAAAATATATATATAAAACCTTAAAATACTGTTTTAGATTATCAAAATAAGGTATTCCTTAGAGCACATCACCTCCTTAACACCTCTTTTGGAAAAATGAATCTTGTTATGGAATTTTCTGAAACTGTGCAGGCACTGCTGATGAGTCACACACATACACACACACAAAATGAATTTCAGTTTCTGAGAGAAATAACTATTCTCTTTCCTTCTCAATATTAGAAAATGGTTTTGTGTAAGGCATTTGGTACATGGATTTGTAAATCAAGCTATTGATTTTTATCCTCACAAACAACACTATTTATGTGATAACATGAAGAGGAAGAAACTGATTTTTCATGGAAAAAAAAGACCATAAAGTCACGGAAAATGACTATGGGAGAGAATTTTTTTTTCATATTTTCAGATCTTCCACTGAAGAGAGTATTTTATATGCAGATCACAACATATATATATATATAGATATATATATAGATATATATATATAGATATATAACCTTAAAATACTGTATTAGATTATCAAAATAAGGTAATCTTTAGTTAATATTACATCAAAAAGCATAAGTTGCAAGAAAATCATAGTATTCCAGATAGTGTCCAAAACAGCAAAACTAGAGCTCAGGAGAAAAAAAATGATATTGTTGAAAGGTCATAATTTTAAAATATGTCTAGAGATTCTAAACCCAGACACATCACAGACTGTTAATTATGTGCTAATGTTTATGAATAGGAACTGAACTATAATAAGAATATAACTGACTTATATTTCATTTATCATTGAAAACAGACATTAAAGTGGAAATGAGGTCCTAAATGTAACTCTTTATATGTCTTTCCAATCTTTTTTTTTTCTCTTTTCTCAGTTATGTTGATATCTTTTTATTCTGTATTTTTGGAGCATCCCTTCTCTTATTTTCTGTACCAAATATAGGCACTACAAATTCATGTCAAAAACCATTCCTGCTATAAATCAGACTATGAATGCTTATGGCAATAAATATACAGTCATTAGTTTATGTTACACTTTACAAAGAATTAAAGGACAAGAGAGTTGCCCTGTGAGAAAAGAAATGAGAGGGAAATGTAAATGCAAAAAATATACAGTCATTAGTTCATGTTACACTTTACAAAGAATTAAAGGACAAGAGAGTTGCCCTGTGAGAAAAGAAATGAGAGGGAAATGTAAATAGATCACAATTACTTTGTGTGGATCAAAGACAATTCAGAGCCGTTTAAGATTCATCTTCTAGTCCAGTAGAGATTACAACATAGACAAGCTATAACAAGGATCTGTTCAATTTGGCACACCCAAAATGAAATAAGGATGATTTTTTTACATGAAAAACTTAGTTTACATTTATACTTCAGGGATAATATTCTGAGAGATTTATGAGAAATATTCTGAGAGAAATGAATATGGGAAGGTTATGGTATTCACTACAGAAATGTCATTGTGTTATATAGGCTTACCAGCATTTTCAATGCTATTATGTTAAATGTTCCATTCTTTCCTTATCTAAACATGTATTTATTATCTACTATATGCTACTATTGTCTATATAGCACATATATGAACACCTGTTCATCATTTCAATATTCATTTGATCACTCACTCTTTCAAAGATATTAAATAAGCTCCACTATCTCATGACATAAATACACAAAGAGAAGTACAAAAACAAGTTCTACATTTGATAAATTCACAGATTTATTGGAAGACAAATAAAAATTGTTTCAACAGAGAGAAATATGTGGTAAAATAGGGTTATATTGAAGGTGGTACAAATAGTAACTGTTAAAAGAGTCATAGAACACTTCACAAGAGCATTAGCACTAGATTTAGATGGACAAGTAAGAATATGTTAAATAGGAATATGTTAAGTGGATGCAAAATTAATGTGTAAATGGTTTTATGTGTTTCAGGATATATATGAGTTCCATGAAACCAGTGTTAAGATCAGTGGTTGTCAGTGAGGGAAAACTTTGTGCCCATGGGACATTTGGAAATCCCCATAGCCATTTTTAATTGTTATGACTTACAGGGCAATGCTATGGGAATCTACTGAATAGATGCCAGGTATGCTGCTAAATACCCTTCAATGAATAGGACAGGTTCCCTATTCAATATTAAAAATTACTCAGTGCAAAATGTTGATAGTGACTTAAAAGAGTAGGTCAGAGAGCAATAGAAAAAGAGGTCAGAAATGAAGTCAAATACCAAACATGGAGCTTTACCACATTATTATGGGTAATATAGATGTAAGAGGATGATTACTTTTTATCTCTGTTTTTAAGAAAACTATACAAATTAAAGTATGGAAGATAAATCTGTTGGCACTGAAATTGAATGCTGTGATACCAATAATTAGGCTATTGCAGTGATTATTGTTTAATTCTGATAAGTAATTACGAGAGTTGAAATAAGACCATAGACTGGAGAAAGACAAGTAGCAAATGATTTTACTCATTTGTGGAGTAAAACAACAAAGCAGAGCTGAAGGAACAAAACAGCAGCAGACTCACAGACTCCAAGAAGGGATTAGAGGTTTCCAAAGGGAAGGTGTTGGGGAGGGTGGGGAGGGAAGGGAGAAGGGGATTAAGGGGCATTATAATTATTATTCACAATGTAGGGGGGTCACGGGGAAGGCAGTACAGCACGAGGAAGACAAGTAATGACTCTATAGCATCTTACTACACTGATGGACAATCACTGTAATCACTGGGGGGGTCTTGATAATATAGGTGAATATTGAAACCACAATGTTGCTCAGGTGAAACTTTCATAAGATTATATATCAATGATACCTTAATTAAATAAAATCAAAAATTAGACCATAGACATAAAGCAAGTTCCAGAATAAAAAATCATAAGAAAGTACACAACAGAACCTAGTGGAAAAAACAAGTTTGAGAAGTGAGCTACTTCACTCTGTGCAAAGTGCATGAAAATATTTACATTTGAAGCAAGACATAAAGAAATGCATGTGCATACAGAAGTAACCTAACAGGGCTTACATTCCTTGATCTGCAATTTTCCATTTATGATTCTTTTAAAATACTTCACATTCTAAAAACTTTAGTTTCCTGGCAATTTGTTGGACTGTAGCATCACTGATGGTACTATAATTTAAGAACATTTGTTAACATTCTGACTCCAAAGTGGGCTTGTTAGCCTACTATTATTAAGGAAATTCTCCCATAAGTTAATGCCTAATGTTCAGAATGTAATGTATTCAAGTAGACATTTAAATTTGACAGAGACAAAAATATGTGCATGGTCTTCTCCTGTCAATGTTTAGTATTTTGCATTTAACAAATTTTTCTTTTCGTATGAAAATTTTGAAGCCATTCCTTATTCTTTCATGTGCTTAAGCAAAGTAAGTGTTTGTGTCTCTTTTGAAAGATGCTTTACAGATGGACAGGGCCTCTGTTTTTTGTGTGAAATAGAACCAAATGCCACACTACATTTGTACAGCAATGAACATTTATGCAAATCTGAAGAGTGGGCAGGTGCAAGAGCAAATTTCTTAATGCCATTTGCTCTGAAAATTATATAAAGCTTTTAAATCTATGCTTTTTATAGCAGCAAAAGGAGTTTTGTTTGGTATTTTTAAACAATAACACCTGCTCCAGGCAGAAAACTAAGTTCCCAGGCAGCAGGAAGTGGGCTGCTTTTGGTGGGGAGAGGAGACCCAGAGCTTGTCTCCAGTAAGTATTGAGACAATGAAATAAAATGCATTTTGAAATGGCTGGGGTGGGCGGTAGAGGTAAAAGTAGGAGGATGGGAGAGGAGATACTTTGCCTTTTGCACTAACAGATGCAGGCAAATGGCAGAAATTCAGCCCAGCCAAGGAGATGGCAGAAGTCCACAGGACTCCATCTGGGGCCTGTTTCTTTGGCCTCTGAAACCTGGCAGCAACTTTCTTCCGGTGGACCAAAATTTCCTGTTCTCTTTCCACACTAGCTTAAAATGGGAAGACCTTCATGTCGGATTCTCTGTCATGAACCAGAGGCTGCCATTTCTCTTTGGCTTGAGGAACTTGCCTCTGTTATTTTCAACCTAATGTCACAGAGTCAATAGCGATTAGTTAAGTTCAGTGATTTGTTTGTCAGGATTCCTTTCATCAAAGCTGAATTCTCCCTGACGATACACTTTGGTAACCTCCTTATTTCCTAAGAAATAAGACACAGAATGTCTGTTTTTCTTTTTTTTAACATGATTTTAATACATGATTTCTTAATGTATGTGCCTGCTCTTGAGGATGCTAGTTGTCCATTCACATATTCATCCTAGTTGTGTCACTGAATTCCTTCACTCCGTTACTTAATGTACTTTTATTGATTTTTTCCTGAATGTAATGTCATTATGGCTGTGGCAGTTATCACCCCATTCATCTCCAAGGTTTGTCAGCTGCTGTGAGCTTCTGGATTGATGCTTCATTTTCTTTAATGTATCCATTTACATCTCCCAGGAAACTATAATACATAATTTTTAGGGGGAGGTGGGTTAACTATTCTGTAGCAAAGGTTAAACAAGGAATAAGGAACTTGCTCTATACACACGACAGTACGAGGTGTTAGAAATTCTGAAATGAGTTACATTTAGCCCAGAATCTTGGGAAACTTAAAAATACTCTTCAGATATAAACAGCAATATATAATGATAATAAAATAGAATGTACTTGTTTATTATACCTAAAGATGGAAAAGGCATTCTTGTGGAGTGCTACTACAGGAACTACACTACTTATATTAACCCTGTGGCCTTAAGCAAGATACCTGTTGTCCCTGGGTATTACTGTCTCTTCCATTTGCCCATCCAGATCTGCCCTTTCCTTACTCTCAGACTTGCTGTATTTATTATTATCCCAGGTCCTTCCCTGCAGGGGACAGTTGAATCAACTGTTTCCCTCAACAAACAGCCCAAGCCTTTCTCAATGTGGTCCTCTAGGCTGTTCTCCCAAGTTCTTTCACTTCCCTTGTCCCATTGGAGTCAAGGGTAACATCAACTCTGCCCCACAGTTCAGGAAGATATATGCATGGTATTTTCCATATATTCTATCTATACCTTTAAAAATATTCCCTTTAATAAGCCCTGCTAAAATTATAATGACTGTAGTATGTTATAAGTTTTTTCTTAGTCTCGTCATTAATGTATAACTTAAGCTGAAACTGGTATAGAGTTGTCCATGGAGGAATAATATTCCAAAAGGTAGCATTTCATAGTCATAAATGTGTAGGACATATAAGTAGCTGAAGGGAAGAGATAATGATTTGATATCTTAGGGAAGGTTACTACGTTAACAGCCCCAGAGATGGAGACTTATGTATTAGGAGTGTCCTCAAGGTAGCAGAATGAAGGCAGTGAGGCTGCTCAGAGGGAGGAGTGAATTGTGATTGATTTACAGTAACTTGGGGAGCTCTGGTAGTAGGTTGGGTCTTCAGAATTGTCCTGTCTTTGGGGAAGAAACCAAACCCCACAAGGACCACTCAGGGGATGAGGGCTACGTGAGTGGGAGGCAGCATCAGCTTGGGTGAGGAGGCTCTCTCGGACTAAGGGCAATTCCCCAAGAGAGACCAGCTGAGAATCTTCACCTGTCTATGCTTCTAGCTGCCTCCAGGAGAGAGTGCTTTGGTGCAAAAGAGATCTGAATGACTGGTACCACTTAACATCCATTATTACATTTGGCTCTGGAAGGGTTTTAGGCTGCATTTTCGGGAGTATCAGAGGAAAAAGGAGAGACATTAAAAAGTACCTTGAAAAGTCTTGTTAGCAGAGCTAATTAATCATAACTCTTAAAAAGTTATCCATTTGGGGATGCATTTCACCATTAAAAACAAAATTATATATCTGAGATGTTCAAGACCTTAACTTTTTTTGAGCATATGTAGTTGCAGTTCTTATGTATGTCAACATGAAAATAATAATTACAAAGTCAAGTACATATTCACTGATGTCCTTGAATGAGCCCCTAACTAGCATTCCCAAAGAAAACAGGAAGTTACTTTTACTAAATGCCCATACTAGGCCACTCACTGCGCTCTTTTCCAAACTGTTTAAGTATTTTGTGATATTATAGAGTGACTTTTGTCCCTTTTGCATTATATAATTATATGTGCACCTTTTTTTTAAACAGCTGTGCTGTCAAGGTAAAACCATTGAATATTTAGAAAGACTGACAGGGAATAAGATTCTTATTCTGCTAGTTAGTTATTATGGGACCCCTGACTGATTCAGTAAGTTAACTCAACCTGTTTCTTCCATGTAAAATAGCAATTTTTTTTTCTAAATTCTATAATGTATACAAAATGCCCTGCAGGGTGCATACAAGATAAAAGGTACTCAATATTTTACATCACTTCTACCTCGTCTTGTTACATGCTTTCATCTTTCAGGCCCTTTTATGCTTCTTTCTTCCCCAGCTTTCTCCTTTCTTCCTTTTATGTTCCTTGAGAAAAGAGTATGTGCATTAGACATCTTTTTACTTTGGCTAAATAATGTCTGATGCTTAATGTTTCTCTAAGTGCAGTCTACGGGCACCAATATCAGAGTCATGAGGTGTTCTGAATAAAATGTAGGACCACCCTTCTTAGTTCACACAACGATTCAGAATATGGGGTGGGGGGGCAAAAGTTGGGAACCACCAACCCAGAAGATTTGCAATAAATACTTGTTACATAAATATGTGTGCTGTGGTATCAATGTTCTTCTCTAAGGAAATGAGAGTAGTCAGAAATAAAAAGAAAGATAAGCATGCTTCATATAAATGTGCTGGCCCTCTTGTATTAAGTCTCTGAAGATGGAATGATGACTAGGCATGGTCAAGTTAGGTTGGGTTAACTGGGTGCTATGAATTTATAAACCAGAAGGATGCTGGAGTCAATTAGAGTCCCCACAGACTGAAGCCTCAGCCAGACAACAGGAAGAATTATTGACTTCTTCTCAAAATGTGGCTATTTTAAAACATGAGAAATTAAACTTCCTGCGGACTTTGGCACTATCCTAGATGATTCCATTTCTTCTGCAATAAAGACACAGGCTACAAACTGGAGAATTACAGATACTCATATAATTAAAGATCTTTGCTAATAGTGATTTCTGTCATCACACTTAACCTTTTCTCTGCTATGAAGATCAAGGGATGGTTACTGAAAATGCTTCTAAAATCTTGATCCATTGTACTTCTGGCCCCTGAGGTTTTTAAGCTTTGGATTTAGAGGAGTGTCAAGGATAGCCCTCCTTGTATACTCTTACTGATTTCAATCTAAAATTGTATGTGATATACCTTGGCTTATCTTCAATCAAGAACTTAAAAAAAAATCTTGACATGTAATGGGTCTGGATCTGTCTTATCATCATTTGTACATGATCTCTGGGAATATAATTCTGCTGCATTTGGGATTGGGTTGTTGTTATTTCCCAGCTAAATATACCCTTGCCTTCATTAAAAATAATAAAAGGTTTATCTTTCCAGTATTCTGTGGGATTTTTAAAACCAGGGAAGTTCTAGCAACTAGTAATGAGAACAATCTCGGCTGAACAATGGACTTACACTGTAGCTCTTCCTCAGCAAAATGTAGAAAAATGTTTTATAATAAATACAAACAAATGAAAACTTTGTTGTCAGAATCAGGAATCTTCATTATGAATTAAGTTAGTAACTAATATTCATCTCTAGTCTCCAATATGTTTTTGATCATTTACAGAAGCAGAATATACCTATATATATGCCTTTTTTCTCTCCAGATTAGGAAGCATTCCTGCCCAAATTTATTCCTAACCTGCCTTAATTTTGATTTCTTAAGTAGTGTTTGGTCTATGGTCTCCAAATTGCATGTCTCTATGATTGGTACTTACTTGTATTTTTTCTAGTATGTAACTTATCTTTCTTCTTTGGTTTACCTAATTCCTAAGATTTCCTCCATTCCTCAGCCTCAGCTCTATAGAATGCAACCCACATTTTGGTTAATCACTTAGTATTCAGCCACAATTGCTCCAGCTATTCAAATAAGATTGTAACATACATGACCAAATGATCTTCCTAATCATCTTTCAATGTATGATATACATAGCTAGACAAACTTAAAAGAGCTTCTTTATATATTATTTTTCTTATGCTAATTTTTATTTGAATGCAAAGTACAAAATTTCAAAATTCATCTCTGAATTCTGTTGTCTCATGTTGTCCTCAAACCTCACATTGGACTATGTCAAAATCTAGCCAGATAGTTTAGTATATGGATTGTTAAGGCAAGGACAAGATTGACCTTTGGTATTCTAGAGGACTCCCAAGTGGTCTAGATAATTTGATGAAACAAAGTTAATATGATAGGAAGTCATTACAGCTTACAGGGAGAATGTCATTCTGGATAATTATATTTCCTACATGTCAATTTAAATCAAAGTAGACACACAGGTTGTGTATAGTTTATAAAAGAGACTTCAACAGTACTGAAAACATAAAACAAAACACTAGAAACAAAGAAATCATGATAGTATCTTAATACATCTTTCTGTTGTTACTACTTCATTTCTTCTAAACAGTCTTTAAAAATAAATTATATTTCAAACCAACTCTATGAGAAATCTTCCAGGAACTAGACATTAAAAGAAAAATGTCTAAAAGGAGAAGCATAGGACCAAGTTTACCAGAAAACAGAAATACAAGAAAATGATTATAAATGCATATATGCATCTGCTTACTTTATACATATAATGTATGTATATAACTGCAGCACCAAATCTATGCTGTGAGTTGTAGTTGGTAATCAGACTCACAAAACAAAAACTCTAATCTAATCTTATGTTTAAATAGCTTTATAAAAGTATAGTGCAATACATAAAACAGGTACAGGATTTTTACCTCCCTGAGAGACTCGACAGCTGCCAACAGCTTCTGTAGTGAATACAGTCTCTTTCACCTCTTTGGCTGCACTGGCCGTACATGGCTTCCATGAGCAAGACCCACAGTGTCTGTGGGTCACTTTGATACAGAGAAGGAAACCTCTCAGTTTCCCACCAATCTTTTATACTATTTGAGTCATGTACGCCCAAGACCTGCCTGATAACTCAGCTCCACAAAACCAGGAGTGTTCCCAAACTGTGACTGAAGGACAATATTATATGTTTACCTTAACTCTAGAGTTTCCAAGAAAACATTACTGTGAGATGAGGAACACTGAGGTCAAGGTCCTTCCTGCCAAGCCTGCAGAGACTTGTCCCAATATTATTCCATCACTCACAAACATAAAACAGTGCAATATGGCAAATGCTAATATATAGGCATGTAAAATTCTATGAGAGAAAGGAAGAAAAAGAATTTAATCCTAAGTGGAGTACTCAGGAAAGGTAATATTTGAGTTTTTTTGAGAGAACGAGGAGAATTTTTATGGTGAGACAATAAAATGAAGAGGAATTTAGACACAGGTAAAAGTTGGTAGGAAAAGAGGACTTGTCATTTTAGAGGAAGGAGTTAGAATTTCAAGATGTTGGAAATATTTTGAGTTTAGAAGACTAGAAGGAAGGGGAGACTAGAAGGAAACTGATTTGACCCTGTTGAATTAAAACATCAACACATTTTTCTGTAACTAATTTCATATTTAAAATTGGCTTCCTTTACATTTACATTTATATCATAACCATATCAAGACTGATCACTATCATGATGCTAGTTGTAATTATGGACAACAAAAAAAATCAACTAAATTAACACAAAAGATGAACATCAAACTTTACTACTTCCACTTGAAGGACTGTATACTTTCATTGACAAAGATAGTATATGATGTATATGTGTAATAAAAGCTAATACTGCATAGTGCATCAGGCCTTTGTGAAATAAGAGACAATTAGAACTAGACCAAGGAGACTAGAAGCTACCAAAATTTCCAAATTGGGATATACTGTCCCTGATACATAGATGTCATTCAGGAGTTCTGAGTTTTATTTTTTCTGATATAAGCTGTCTTGGGATAAAATTCAGAGTTTTGTACAAACTGGATAATATCTGCTCAGCCCCCAAAATATTTTAAAAGTGTTTTTTTTCATTCCTAGCCTAACAATAACATTAAGCCAAGTTCCTATGATTTCTTTGACAATGTTGAAATAAAAATGTGTCAAAGGGAGAAAAAAGACTGTGAGTTAAATCCCAGGGAATTAAGGTGATTTTGTTTTGAAATCTCTTGCATTGTTCTATTAGTCTCCCATGTCTTTGAAAATTTATATTAAACTGATATGGTTTCTTATGAAAATGATTTGATAAATGATTTGATTCTAAGAGATAATACTAATATCAGTGCATTAATTAAGTATAACTTAGAGGGAATTAGGATGATACCTGTTATATTGTTATTATCCATGGTTCTATGACTAAAGTAAGTTCTGTCTTACAAATAAATTATATATATATATATATATAGTAACTGAGAGTTGTTCACTTCTTTAACAGTCCAGAGGCAGATTAGTTTAGATTATTACTAAAACAAATTCATCCCCTTGAATATATTTAAAAAATATATTCTTAAATGTGTTTTCATTTTAGAAATGAGAAAAACATGTGTACTTTTTCCAACAATGAATTCTAAGTTCATTATTGACACAGTTTGGATTTAAGTAAAAGATAATAGCACTCATGGTTTACAGCTTGGACACAATCACCTCAATAGTTACATGTTTCCTTTTAGAAATTTGCACATTTTGAAATGAATATCCTGATTTTTTTCCACTTAATATTAAACATAATTTTTCACTGAAGTACTACTAATGATTTTCATGAAACTACTTTGGGACTTACATGATATTCTAGTTGTTAAACATATCATGCTTTATATATGATTTTTAATTTGTTAGGATTTGTAGGCTATTTTCAGTATTGAGTCAGTTGTAGTGAATACATTTCAAAATATACATCTTTTTGTTTCTTTTCTGTTTAAAAAGTTTCCTTAGCATTTATTTTTTTTAATCAGCCAAAACAAGAAAATCCATTTTTATCACAAATGAATGAAAAAATAATAATTTAAAGAAATGCCATTTGTCGCAGAGTAAACCCTTTAGTTGAGGTCTTTATTGTTTAAATTACTTTTACTAATCCAATTGCTCATTTGAGATGCTTAAATACAATTGAGTATAACATTTTTACTTTATGAATAAAGTTACACATATTTCACATTGAATGCAGCTCATATAATTTGCTTGAATGTTCTAGAGGATGAAGAAAAGTGATTCTAAGAAAAATCTGAATGAAAACATAATTTTTCAAATAAAAAACACATTTTCTAATCCCCAGGTAAACTCACTCAGGTTAGTCAAGGTCTTAGCAGGAGGAGGAGGAAGAGATGGAAGCTGGGTAATTTGCAACAAGTTTAATACAGTCTCTATTTATGAAGATATGGTCAGAGTATAAGAAAACAAAAATGGACAGTGATAACCTAGACCTAACAGTAGCAGAAAGATATGATAAATAACAGAAATGAGAAACAAGAAGAAGGTGATCACTGGAATATGGAGAGGTGAGCTAGGTGGATGGAGGCCTGGTATTAGGCTGCGTTAAGGGACACTGGGGTACACAGTGAACCAGAATGGAAGCATTTGTGGGAAACACACACTCTGAGCTGAGTCTCACCCCACCCTCTGACTTCATTTTGGGGTTTCCCATTGGCTCAACCTATACGGCAGAGAGCAAAGGAGATACCCACATAGACCAGTTTCCTGGAACAGAACAGGGTAAAAAGGAATCAAGAGAACATCTGGGCTGGCAAATGAAATCACCCTTATCCTTAAAATGATTCAAGGATAAATCCTTTCAGAGGACAGTTTACTGTTTTGTGAACAAATAATCACTCTGTGTATTCTTTGCTTTATAAATATGAGTAGAACTATATATTATAAAGCAAAATAAAAAGAAAACATTTAAAAAATGTCCTGTTGAACCTCAGTTCTGGGGGTTATATTAAATTGATGCTAACATTACAGCTTTTATCATTTATTTGTTCTGTGCTTGCTATGGACCAGATGCATTGCTATGTGGTAGGCATGCCCTCTTTCATTTGATTTACTGTAAGCATTAGAGAGTTTAAGTGTCTTTACCACAGACACAAGCTAAGCAGAGGCAGATCCCAAATGTGAGCCTAAGTAGTGTCTAGTGCTAGCACAAATGGACTATCGTGCTCTATGTACATTTGATGCCATTCATCTCTGAGGGAAGCCACCTTCCCTATGTTTTATCACTGCCCTTTCTGCCTGCATTTACCCCACCTGCACCAAATAAAAAGCAATGATCATATTTTTTTTTTGTTTCTGTTGTTAACGGTCTACCTCTCCTCATTTCAACAAACCCTTCCCTACAGGCACATGTCTCAGATATTTTTCCTTGGAAAGCATATTCCAAAGTTGAATAACTATGCAGGATTTTTACAAGATGTTAATTCTTAGAATTAACATCTGAGAAAGAAAGATGTTGCTCTGATGGAGGGCTGTATGTCTGTTCAGATTTGGGGTTGAGCTTTTTTATCTTTGTGGTGATCACCTGCAGCATGTAGGGCCCCAGAAAAGAAGCCTGGCTCTGGATGTTGTTTTCTTCATCTGAGTCCACAAGGACAACTAACAACTGAGGGTCATGGGTCATCTTGGCAACACTCCCATCATGTGGAAGAAGAAGCCTTTGATTTCTAAAGGGGACGGTGCGGTGTATCACAGCATCCACCATAGCAATTATGAATCTCTTTTTAAATTTATAAGCAAAATAATATAAATAATTCACACATATGCATATACACATGTATTCTCTTATATGCATAAATGTATTGTTATGAATAAATAAGGAGATTGCAGTGTAGTTGATTAGACAGTACCTGCAGTAACACCTTATAAAAATTTTAACATACATACTTACATATACAAAAATATATGTAAATTTCTTAAAATGCATTATTCTGAGGTAAAAAAGGCTCATTGAGAAGTTTATGAATTGCTCAATGGCAGAAATCAATGTATTCCTATGTAAAATTTATTTTAGATCCTTGAATTAGACCAACTGATTGCTGCCCATTATAGACACAATTTCTGAATTCCTACATCTAGATGACTAATGTTATTGTAGATTCTACATGTATATAATTATTAAAGAAAAAATATATGGTCCCCCCAACACCGAGCTCAACAGAGGTTACTGAGCTGGTCATAAAGGCAGAAGCTCAAGCAAACTTCCCAAACAGACTAAGACCACTACAGATGCCAGAAAGAAAGGCACTGCACCCATGGCACACTGAAAATTGGGGCTCCAGCAAAGTAGAACCAGGCACTGAAGAGTAAATATCTTGAGCTTCCTGGCACCATAGCATACCTTTTTCATATATCTACTACTATTTAGACCAGAAAGCATAGCAGAGATGTCTAATACAAAAGAAACACAGTATCTCCGACAAAATGAGCAGGCAGAGGAATTTGATCCATTCAGAACTACAAGACAGGACTCCAGAAAGAGGGCTAAATGAAACAGAAATCACCAATATTCTTGATAAAAATTTCAAAATAAAAGTTATAAACATGTTCACGGATTTAGAGAAAAGTATTCAAGATCTCAGGGAGGACTTCAACAAAGAGATAGAAAACCTGAAAAAGAGCAACTCAGAGCTAAAGAATACAGTATCTGAAATGAAAAATACAATGAAGGGATTTAAAAGTAGATTAGATTATGTGCAGGAAATGATAAATGAAATAGAAATCAGAGAATAGGAAAACAAAGAAGCTGAGGAACAGAGAGGGAAAAAGGAATGAAATAATAATAAGAGGACCATGTGACCAATCCAAATGAATCAGTGTTCACATAATAGGGGTACCAGAAGGAAAGAGAAAGACAGAGGGATAGAAAGCTCTTTAAGGAAATAACTGTTGAAGATTTCCCCTATTTGGGGAAGGAAATAGACACTTAGGTCATGAAAGCACAGAGATCCCCTAATAAAAGGAACCACAACAAGACAACACCAAGTTATATATTTAAAATGGCAAAGATCAAGGATAAGGAGAGAGTGTTGAAAGCAGCCAGAGAGAGAAATTAAGATTACTTATAAAGGAAATCCCATTAGGCTACCAGTAGACTTCTCAACAGAGACTCTTCAGGAAACAACAGGATGCCAGGATTTATTTAATGTACTGAAATAGAAGGAGCTCCAACCAGGAATCCTCTACCCAGTGAGATTATCATTTAAATTTGAAGCAGGGATTAAGCAATTTCCAGATAAACAAAAGTTGAAGAGATCTGCACAACTAAGCCAGTCTTACATGATATGTTAAAGGGATTGTTATAGATGGAAATGACCGTAAGACTAAATAGCTCTCACCAGTGACAATAAATCCACAGTAAATGTAGTAGACAACTAATGACCAAGCAAGTCCAAAATTAAGACAAAACAAAAGAAGTGAAATTAACTATACACAAAATCAGTTAAGAGATATATAAAAGTGCAGATTATGACATCTAAAATGAAAAATGTGGAGGAGGAAGAGGAAGAAAAGGAACTTCAGATTGCATTTGCAATAGAGTAATCAGCAATTTAAGGTAGACTATTAAATAGTAAAGAAGCTGTCCTTAAACCTGATTACCACAAAACTAAAGCCTACAATAAATACACATACACAAAAATAAATAAATTTTTGAAAAAGAGAGAAATACAATTACAACACTAAATAAAACCATCAATAAAAAAGAAGAATATAAGAGAGGAAGAAAGGAACAGAGAGGAGATATTTCAAAACAGCAGAAAACTATTAATAAAATGGCAATAAGTACATATTGATCAATAATCACCTTAAGTATAAATGAACTGAATTCACAGATGAAAAGACATAGAGTGGCAGAATGGATAAAAAAATAAGACCTGTCTATATGCTACCACAAGAGACTCATTTCAAATCCAAAGACATACACAGACTAAAAATAAAGGGATGGAAAAAGATATTTCATGCCAATAACAGGGAGAAAAAAGTAGGAGTAGCAGTACTTATATCAGAAAAATAATTGATTTCCAAACAATGAAAGTAACAAGAGACAAGGAAAGGCATTACATAATCATAAAGGGATCATCCAACAAGAAGATATAACCATTATAAATATTTATGCACCCAAGATAGGAGCACCTACATATGTAAAATAAATACTAACAGAATTAAAGGAGGAAATAGATTGTAACACATTCATTTTATGAGACTTTAACACACCACTCACATCAATAGACAGATCAACCAGACAGAAAATAAATAAGGAAACAGAGGCACTGAAAAATACATTACATCCAATGGACTTAACAGACATCTACAGAATACTCCACCCAAAAAGCAGTAGCTTACACATTCTTCTCAAGTGTACATGCAAAGTTCTCTAGAATAGATCACATAAAGGCCACAAGAGGAGCCTCAGTAAATTTAAAAAGGTGGAAATCACATCAAGCAGCTCCTCAGAACATAATTATGAGACTAGAAATAAATAACACAAACAAAACAAAACAAATTACAAACACATGGAGGCCAAACAACATGCTTTTAAATAATCAGTAGATCAATGAACAAGTTAAAACAGAAATGAAGCAGTACAAGGAGAAAAATAAAAAAATAAAAACCAAAACAACAGCTCAAAATCTGTGGATGTGGCAAAGGCAGTTCTAAGAGGAAAGTACATAGCTATACAGGCTTACCTCAAAAAAAACAAGTATAATCCCAAATAAATAGTCTAAACTCACATTTAAAGAAACTAGAAATAGAAGAACAAATGAAACCCAAAGTCAGTAGAAGGAGGGACATAATAAAGATCAGAGCAGAAATAAATAAAATAGAAAGAATAAAAGAATAGAAAAAAAATGAAATGAAAGGGTTATTTGAGAAAATAAACAAAATAGATAACCCCCAGAAAGA
The DNA here is from genome assembly GCF_040802235.1 of Manis javanica. Classification (NCBI taxonomy): domain Eukaryota; kingdom Metazoa; phylum Chordata; class Mammalia; order Pholidota; family Manidae; genus Manis; species Manis javanica. Next base: position 44,285,577 of record NC_133172.1, read on the forward strand.
TTTATCAAGAAAGAAACAGAGTGCATACACAAAACAGAATCAGAAAAGAATGTATAATCACAACAGATACTGCAGAAATACAAAATTATTAAAGAATACTATGAAATATTATCTGCCAATAAATTGGACAAATTAAAAGAAATGTACAACTTCCTAGAAAAATAAGACCTTCCAAGACTGATCCAGGAAGTAATAGAAAATATCAACAGACAAATTATTAGCAATTAAATCAAACTGGTAATCAAAAAACTCCCCCAAATAAAACTCCAGGTCCAGACACCTTCACAGATGAATTCTATGAAACATTTAAAGAAGACCTAGTGCCCATCATTCTTAAAGCATTCCAAAAAAGCAGAAGAGAAGGGAACACTACCAAACTCATTTGACGAGGCCAGCATCACTCTAATACTAAAACCAAAGACACCACAATAAAAGAAATGTACAAACCAATATTCCTGATGAAAATAGATGCAAAAATCCTCAACAAAATATTAGCAAACCAAATCCAAAAATACATCAAAAAGATCCTCCATCATGACCAAGTGGGATTTATACAGGATGCAAGTGTAGAACAATATTCATAAGTCCATCAGTATCATACACCACATTAACAAAAAGAAGGATAAAAACCACATTATCATATCAATAGATGCTGAAAAAGCATTTGACAAAATTCAACATCCATTCATGATAAAAACTCTCAACAAAATGGGTATAGAGGGTATGTACCTCAACATAGTAAAGGCCATATATGACAAACCCACAGTCAACATCATACTTAACAGTGAAAAGCTGAAAACGTTTCCCCTAAGATTGGGAACAAGACAAGGATGCCCACTGTCCCCACTTTAATTCATCATAGTACTGGAGGTCATAGCCACAGCAGTCAGACAATACAGAGATAAAAGGCATTCAAACTGGTAAGGAAGTTAAACTCTCACTATTTGCAATGACATGGTATTATACATAAAAAACCCTAAGGAAACCACCTGAAAACTCCTAGAACTAATAACTGAATACAAAATTAATACACAGAAATCTGCTGCATTCCTATGTACTAACAATGAACTAGCAGAAAGAGAAATCATAAAAACAATTCCATTTACGACTGAACCAAAAGGAATAAAATACCTAGGAATAAACCTAAACAAGGAGGTGAAAGACCTATATCCAGAAAACTACAAGATACTCATGAGAGAAATTAAAGACATCAAAAAAATGGAAACCTTTCTGGTGTTCATGGATAGGAAGAAGTAATATTGTCAAAATGACCATCCTGCCCAGAGTAATTTACAGATTCAATGCAATCCTTATCAAAATACCAACAGCATTTTTCAATGAACTAGAACAAATAGTTCTAAAATTCATATGGAACCACAGAAGACCTTGAATAGCCAAAGCAATCCTGAGAAATAACAACTGGGAGGATTATGCTCCCTGCCTTCAAGCTCTGCTATAAAGTGACATAATCAAAACAATTTGGTACTGGCACAAGAATAGACCCTTAGATCAAAGGAATAGAACAGAAAGCCTAGATATAAACCCACATATATATGGTAAATTAATATATGATAAAGGAGCTATGGATATACAATGGGAAAAGATAGCCTCTACAACATCTGGAGCTGGAAAAACTGGACAACTACATGTAAGAGAATGAAACTGGATTACTGTCTAACTCCACACACAAAAGTAAACTCGAAATGGATCAAAGACCTGAATGTAGGTCATGAAACCATAAGACCTTTAGAAGAAAACATAGGCAAACATTTTTTGAATGTAAACATGAGCAACTTTTTCCTGAACGCATCTCCTCAGACAAGGGAAACAAAATAAAAAATGAACAGGTGGGACAACATCAAACTAAAAAGATTCTGTATGGCAAAGGGCACCATCAGCAGAACAAAAAGGCATCCTACAGTATGGGAGAATATATTCATAAATGACTCATTTGATAAGAGGTTAACATCCAAAATAAATAAAGACCTCTGACAATTCAACACCCAAAAAGCAAATAACCTCATCAAAAAATGGATGGAGGACTGGAACAGACATTTCTACAAATGGCCAACAGGAACATGAAAAGGCGTTTCACATCACTGATCATCAGGAAAGTGTCAGTTAAAACCATAATGAGATATCACCTCACACCAATTAGAATGGACACTACACAAAAGACAAGAAATAAGAAATGCTCGTGGTGGTGCAGAGAAATAGGAAACCTCTTACACTGTTGGTGAGACTGCAAATTGGTGCAGCTGCTGTGGAAAGCAGTATGGAGGTTCCTTAAAAAACTGAAAACAGTAATACCATTTGATCCATTTATTCTGCTCCTAGGTATATACCTGAAGAAAACAAAATCCTTGATTCAAAAAGATATGTGCACCCCTATGTTTATCGCTACACTGTTGGCAAAAGCCGGGATACAGAAGCAACCTAAGTGTCCATCAATAAATACCTGGATATAGAAGATGTGGTGCATATAATGCAATGGAATATTATTAAGCCATATAAAAAAAGAAATTCTGCTATTTGCACCAACATGGATGGATCTAGAGGGGATTATGCTTAGTCAAATAAGCGAGGCAGAGAAAGACAAATACCATATGATTCACTTATTTTTTGATTAAAAAACAAAGCAAAACTGAAGGGACAAAACAGCATTAGACTCATAAGCACTGTGAAGTGACTAGTGGTTACCATGGGGGAGGGGAGTGGGCTGGGGCAGGGGAGGGGTAGAAGAGGGGGACTGTTTCACCATTGTGATGTAAATTTGATAAAAATAATTTTTTAAAAAGCTAAAAAATATACATTTAAAGCCTCCATGTGGCCTGGATTTTCTGCCCTTAGACAAATTGTTCATTTTTATATTCAGGGCCGCAAACTGTCATATGGAGACTGACTCCTCCCTAACTATGGATCTCAAATGCTTTTTTTCTGTAGCCAAGGAAATTATATGGAGAAGTCAAGCTGTTCTTCTAAGTGAGTTCTGGGAGGCAAAACCAGATCTGACTAAAGCCAGAAGAACAGAGATTATAGAGAAAAAGAAAGGAAACAGCTATATATTTTATTTATTTTAATCTTTGTAATATACCCTAATAAAGAGGTATTTCCAAATGAAAAATCTAAGTTAAAGACTTTAGATAAAGTTATTCATAGTCACACATGAAATAGTTTTACAGAGACAGAATTTAAACCTTGTTCTATTGACCGAAAGTGCAAGTTTTAATTCACTATTCTGTTGCACCTGCTAGAAAGCTTTTCAAAGGCAGGCATGTCCACCTGGAAGCTCACATGTGATGAGTGCACGAACATAACAGCATTCTTTATTTCCCCATTTTCCCTCCGCAATTCTTGATGTGGATTTGTGACATCCCTCTTTGGGAGACAATGTATATAGATGTATGAAAAACATGAACTCTTGGAAATGTTAAAATTTAAAGCAAATGAACCATTAAAGTGTTCAGATAAAAGTAAAATGAAGCTCCTTATAATTCACTTGGAGATTTGGTTTAAGATTTTTCGGTTTCTGGACAAGCCTGTACCTGTCCACAGATTCTGCTTTTCCGCCTTTAATAATTCAGCTGCTGACAGTTGGAGCTTTGCTTCTGCTTCATTAATCTGCTCCGGGGAAGTAGTATTTTCTCAAAATTTTGGTGACATTTTCATTTCTCATCTTTAAAGGATCCCACTTCGCCTCTTCCAGAGGTCACAGATTTCTACCATCTCAGACAGATGGACTCTCTCATTCTTATTCAACCTGGCAGCGTTTGAAATCTAGTGCTCATTTTTTCCTTTTGATTTACCACTCCTCATTTACATCTTCACCCATTAGGCAGAAGTGTCAGTCTTTTTCCTTTTCTTTTTGTTTCTAAACCAAAATTCACATGCATCCACAGAGACGTTTCAGATTTTTCTAAAGATGTACAGGGCTCTTTTAATTTTATCAGTGAAAAGTTAATCAAATGAAAGTAGAAGTACTATAAGGTAGTGACTCCTCAAAACCATTTGGAATGAGAAAAGATCCTGGCATAGTATAAATACATATTTAATTTTTTTCCTGTTTTAACAGACAGTCTATTTAAATACTCTGTCTTTTCCTCTGTCCTGGTTTAATTCTGGGCCCCTGCTCGGATGTCAATGCATCCAATTCAGGTAGCTAATGTTCCATTTTTTGTTTTTTTCTTCCCCAAACTCCCCAATTGTTACCCATATTGAGTCATATTTATATTATCAATTACATCCTGATGTGGTTTTTCATGAGTCAGAATATCTGAAACGATGTCAAGTTCGAGAAAAAAAAAAAAAGGATGAGTTTGGAGCAAAAATGATTTAGAGCAAGGCTTTGACGCTTAACTGATTATGTGACTCAGCCAGTAGCTTAGCCTTTCTAAACCTCTTTTTTTCTCATCTCTAAAATGGTTCAATCATCCATACCTATCTCATAGCACTGTTATGAGTACCAATTGAATCACTGTACATAAAGAGGGTGTGAAACATCAAAATGCTTTCTGTTGTGATTGATAGGAAGAGTTTGGGAACATAAAACACAGAGGTTTCTGATGACATCTTGATTATCCACTTTGAGTGGATGAAAGTGTTTTCATCTTTGAATTGAGAAAGAATATGCTTACTGTTTATTGGCTGACTTAAGTCCCCCCTAAATTTATAAACTGAAATCCTAAACCCTCAGTACCATATTTGTAACTATATTTGGTGATATTTATTTAAAGAGGTGATTTAATTAAAATGCTGTGTCCAAAGTGGGCCCTTGGTCAATATGACTGATATTCTTGTTAGGAGACTGAATCAGGGCCTAGACAGACACGGAGAGACAGCCTTTTGAAGACCCCGTGAGAGGGCAGCCATCTGCAAGCCAATGAAAGGCCTCTGAGGAAACCAAAGTTGCTGACACCTGAATTTTGGACTCTTAAACTCCAGAACTGTGAGAAAATAAAGCTCTGTTGTTTAAGCCATTCAGTCTTAAAGCCACAGAGTTCTACCTTTTGTGGTAATCCTAGTAAATTAATACATTTACCTTTAATCATAAAGTATAGCATAATGCTGATACAGTGCAAGAATTTAATAAATATGTTTTTTCCTTTCCTCCAATTCTGAAATTTAGGACATTCTTCATTTTATAATTACTTGTGCAAACGTATTTCTCTCTTAGAGCGTAATTTCTTGAAATTATATTAGAAATTATATTTGAACATAACTTCTTGGAATTATTTGGATATTTCTTCTATAATGCAGAAATCATATAACACCTACTAGCACCCTTCCTTCCATAGCTGAAGTCAATGAACTGCAACTTGTATATTGATGATTACCAGTTAAGTAAATAAATGGATGTATGAAAAATAGTGCTGCTGAATTATATACAGAAAAACTGAAATTCTGGTTGGACCTCATATGGTTAAATTTAAAGGCAACTTTATCTCCAACAGCCTGCAATTGCCAGATGGTTGTCGCCATTTTAACATAACACTAATTGGCAGCCTAGAAGCTACACATTATAGGAATATTTTCCTATGCAACATTCCTTATTTGGGCAGGGGAGAAATGTTTACCTCTCACTTGCCTTAAAGCCACATGAATATGGCCTATTTAATGTTTTATTTATGTCCTTTTCTTTGTTATTTGGAGTGAGACTATTAATGTGGCATAAATAGTTTATCTAAATATTCTTACCAGACACAAAATAAATGCAAGCACGCATAGATTAATAATGCCTTACTTGAAAAATATCACATCTATATTTTTTTACAGAAATTGTAGCGATTTGTGCAATGTGTTCGAGGCAACAAGGAATACCAGCCTAGCTGATGCTGTGCCTCTACACGTAGAGCCAACAGGAGGTTAGGAATGCCGATACACAGGCAACTATCTAGAATGCGGTAGCGTGACGGACTGAGTTCCCACTGTGGGGAAATCACAAACTTTTCAAAATGATTCAGCATGCCCATCTGGACATTGTAATAGAGGTATCTGATTTCAGAAGACCATAAGTTGGCCTTGCCCATTTGCAGTTCAATTATCTGCCCATCAGTTCGTTTTGAGTTAAGCTCCATAGAAACTTTATAATATAGGAACTACAACGGCATTTCCTAACGTGCATCCTGTAGAATACTAATTTCTTCACGTGTTAGTAAGCAAAAATAAAAAAGAGGTAATGGAATATTCTTTCATCAGTTCAGTTTGAGAGACCATGACTTGGAGTTAAATTGAATTCTGATTTTTATTAATGTGCAGAAAATTTAATGTCTGAACCTATGTTAAGATCATCCAGACATACGATTTTCAAAACTTACTTGACGATGAAAGCCTAAATCTTGAGAGTAAATATATTTTACTTATTGTACAACACACCAAAGACACTGCTGAACACAGCAGTAAACATTACCAACTCAGACATCAGAAACATAACATTTTTTGCATAGTGAGGAATATATGCCAGAGGGTGACTGAATCTTAGGAAGAAGAAACCTTGAGAGTTTCTAATAATAAGTCCAAGGAATTAACATTTAGAAGATTTCCCCTTGGCTTTGACATAAGACTGTTTGGTGTGTATGTGTTTGATTTTGTTCTTGTTTTTTGGCTCAGATTTGAGTTTACAGATAATTCCTTCTTTCTGAAGGACATTTGAGGACAAATACGTGTTCTTTGGTTAATTATCCGAAGTGGGAATTAAAGCATAATCCTAAACCAATTAACAGAGGGAGATAAAGGACTATGGAACAGGGTTGCCTACTAATAAAATAAGGTTTCCCTCAGTGGTTGAACTATTACTCAGTGTGATATAACAGTGATTAATAATTCTAAACTCTAGGTAATTATTCTAAACTCCTCCTTAAATGGATTCATCATCCCAATTGCTTAGCACACTGTTGGTATGTTATTTATATATGTGTTAAAAGATTTATTGAGATGTAAATTTAGAATATTTTCATTACCCAAAAAAGAAATACTGTACTTTTTAAGTGTCAATCTCTAAATTCCCTCTCCCACCTGGTCCTAGGCAACCACTTAGTTACTTTCTCTATTTGGTAATCTACTTTCTCTATATATAGCTTTGCCTATTTTGAATACATCATGTAAATAAAATCACATAATATGTGATCTGTGATTGTTTCCTTTCACTTAGCATGATGTTTTCAATGTTTATACATTTTGTAACATACATAAGTACTTCCAGTTTATGGTTGAATAATATTCCATTATATAGGTATGTCACGTACTATCTATCCATTAGTATGTGACATATTGCTATCATATATGCATATTGCATTCACATAGCATTATTAGGAATAATGCTGCTATGAACATCTATGTACAAGTTTTGTTTTTATATTCACTTTTATTTCTGTTTGGTTTATACCTGAATGTAAAGTTATTGGTCACATGATTCTGTGTTTAATTTTTTGAAATTAACAGATTGTTTGCCAAAGTGACTGTATCATTATATACCCATCAGATGTGTATAAGAGTTTCTCCACATTCTCACCACCACTTACCTTCTGTGTGTGTGTGTGTGTGTGTGTGTGTGTGTGTGTGTGTGTGTAATAACCATCCTAATGAGTGTGAAATGGTATTTCATGGTGATTTTGATTTTCAGTTCCTTAATGATCGGTGATGTTCAACCTCTTTTTGTGTGCTTTTTGGCTATTTGTATATCCTCTTTGGAGAAATGTCCATTAAGAGTCCTTTGCCCATTTTTAAAAATTCAGTTGTTTTCTTACTGGTGAGTTCTAGTTCTTTTTGTATTTGGATATTAATCCTTTCTTACAGCTAGGACTTTTAAATGCTTTCCTTTATTAGGTGCATTTTCACATGTTTGATGGTATCCTTTAAGGCATGAAAGTTTTTCATCATGATGAAGTCCAATTTATCTTGTTTTTCCTTTAGTCACTTGTGCTTTTATTGTTATTTTGAAGAAACCACCACCAAATCCAAGGTTACAGAGATTACACTCCTATGTTTTTTTAAAGAGTTTTATAGATTTGGCACCTTTATTTAAGTTGATGATCCATTTGACTTAAATTTTGTGTTTGGTGTGAGGAAAGGCTCAACTTCATTCTTTTGCATGGGGAAACCCACTTGTTACAGAACTATTTGTTGAAAAAAACATGTCTCTCCCCATTCAATGGTCTTGGCACTCTGTTGAAAAATCAATCACCATAGATATATATGTTTATTCCTGGGCTTTCAATTCTATTCCATTTTATATATGCCTACCTGATGCTAGTATCACGTTGTCTTGATTACTATTATTTGTAGTAAGTTTCTATATCAGGAGAAATAAGTTCTCCAGCTTTGTCTTTTTTCAGATTGTTTTGGCTATTATGGTTCCCTTGAGATTCCAAATTAATTTAGGATCAGCTTGCACATTTACATATAAGCTAGCTGGTATTGCAATTGAGACTGCATTGAATAAGGAAATCTGTTTGATGAGTATTGCCTTCTTTACAATATTAAATCTTCTAATTTATGAGGATGAAATGTGCCTTCCATTATCTAGCTCTTTAATTTCTTAAAATTTGTGAAGTTTTCATTATGAGTTTTGTACTTCTTTTGTTAAATTTATTCTAAGGAATTTATTCTTTTAGATATTACTGAAAATTGAATTTTTTAGTCAATTTTTTAGTCAGTTGTTCATTAAAAATATATAAAAATGTAGTTGATTTTTGCAATTGATTTTGTATCCTGCAACATTCCTGAACTCATGTAATAGTTTTACAAAAATGGATTCTTAAGGATTTTTTGTATATAAGATCATTATTTTTGAATGAAGAGATTATTCTTTTTTTTTCTAAGTAATTTTTATTTCATTTTCTTGCCTAATCAATGTTGTTACAATCTCCAGGATAATGCTGAACAGAAGTGGTGAAAGCAGATAAAAAACAGATACCCTCTTCTCATTCTTAGTATGTTTGGTATGGGTATTTCACAAATGATTTTTATCAAGTCAAGTCCCTTTTATATTTAGATATTTTTTTCTTTTCAGAAAAGGTATTTATTTTCATGAAAGCTTTTTCTGGATCTATGAATATGATCATGTAGTTTTAGTCTATTAGTACGATGTATTCCATCATTGATTTCTGGACGTTAAACCAATATTGTATTCCTGGGATAAAAATCTCACTTTGTCATGTTACATAGAACTTTTTATAGGTTGCTGGACTTATATTGCTAGCATTTTGTGATGTTTGGAAGTAGTTTTAAAATTACTAATTCAATCTCTCTACTTGTTCTAGGTCTACTCAGGTTTTCTATTTCTTCTTGAGTCACTTTTGGTAGTTTGTGTGTTTGCTTGCCTGTTTTATTGGCATCTTATTGTACAGACACAGTTGCCTGCTTTTCTCAGCCATGACATCCCTGATTTGGGAGCTGGGTAGTTGGTGGAGGGGAGGCAGTAGTAGCCTCTGGTTTTCTCAACTTATCTCCCCAGCATAGGAAATCCACTCTAACTAATGAGCTGAGTAGACATTAATCAGGATTCCAATATTCTCAGTGAACCATGTCTAAAGTAAAGCATCCATCCCATGAGTGGAGGCTAGAAAAATGATGCCTCCCTTTCTTAGCCACACCCACCAGAAACTAAGACTCTTCAACAGATGTCTGTGAGGCAAGATGAGTCATGCTGATGACCTACTATTTCTCAGAAGATACTGCAGAATTCCACAGGGAGAAGAAGGTAGAGGGAACCCTGTGTTCTTGTCTTCATCTAACAAATAGAACCAATTTTGAAAGGCTGAAAAGGAGCTATCAGCTAATTAAATACCAACGAAATACAATTAGACATTGTTTAAGGGAAGATGACATGCTCCAGATTCCACACAACTTATTACCCCCAGTGCCCTACAAATAATAATGCATAAAGGTTAAGCAGAAAAATCAGTTATAATAAAAATAAGTCAATAAAAACAGACCTTAACATGACTTAAATGTGTGGATCTGAAGAAAAAACATTAAAATAGATACTGTAAATATGGTTAAGGACTAAAATAAATACAGTCTTAAGATACTATAAATGGAAAATCTCAACATTCTTTGTTGCTTCTAATCGAATAATCTTTAACCTCAGTTCTGCAGTGTGGCTCTAATTCTAATGTGTGATTCTTACTCCTAACCTTTGTCTTTCATGGGTTTCAGTGGAATGTCTAAGGTGCTCAGAAAGATCTCCTCAGCTTGACTGGGTCAGAATTTCATTGTTTTGATATGTGCATTTATTCTGGTGTTTCTGTTAAGCTCTCAGCTCTTTATCAAAATCTCTTTGAAGTGTCCATGTGATTGGACCTATGCAACACCACAGCCCCCATTCTAGGACCAGGGAACTAATGCAGAATTCTACCCCTTCCCTTCTTAGTTTCATTTTTCTACGATAATCTGATCAAATTGTCTAGCTAAGCTACGTAAGTAGCTCAGAATGTCGATCTTAGCTTTCTAAACTATACATGCTTTGCCTAAGCTCTGTCACCTTAATCTAGAATCTTTCACATGCCCACAGTCAGAATGTCAGTAAAAATACTGAACTCATCTCATGAACTTCCTCTCAAATTGCAGTCATGTCCTATTTGTTGTTTATTACCTGTTATTTTTTAATTATGTATTTTTCCAAGTGTATGATTTCTTTCAGTATAAGGGCAAATCTTGAAACAATTACACTGTTATAGCAGGAAGCAGGTGACTATTTTTTTTCCCTGTAACTAAAAGAAATAACTATTTCCACCCACAGACTTCTTGGAATTCATGAAAATATTTGTTGGGCAGGTGCCCAAGAAAAGACTGGGCTCTATGCCAATATATGCTGGTAGGGACACAAAGTCATTATAGTTGGATTAAATAAATAAATAGATCCTTATTATGTGCTCCAAGCTCGCAAATCAAGGCATTCATGTTACACCAACTTGGATGATTTTGTCCATGGTGTTTTCACTCACTGAGAAAATGGCTATAAAAGATAGAGCTGGTTTGGAGGAAAGCATCTTCAGTTCAAATTTAGGGGATAAAGCATTTATAGTAGCTTTGGTGTATCCAACAACCGTGTGTTTTAGTTGTAGGAGTGCTATAGTAAGGTATTTTAGGTCAACTAGGAGGACATCTGTGACCAAAGCTCAAACAGGTACCAAGGGTTCAGCCAGGCACATAAGATCAGACCAGTGGTTGCAAAATCATTCTAATCCACACTGGATATTGGACCAAATGTATGGTTTTAAACGTTGTCCTGTCCTGGTTAGCTTTGTTTAAGAAACTGGGCAGAGAGAATTTTGAGGAGTCATGGGATGATGACACTGGATAAGATGAGGCACTAAACAGAACAGGGACTGATATTTCTAATGAGCTGCTATTTAACTGGTCAAGATAAGAAAGCATTTGATGGAGAGTCTTGTTCTGTGGCTGAGTACAAAATGTTGATGTCACTGCATTTAGGGTTTCCTGTGAAAGTCGGTATGATTCAGCGGTACACTTCAAGTGAAATAGCCATGTTCTGTTTGCTGGAGGAACAAAATAACTATAGGTTCCTATAATTTTTTGTCTCTTGAGGGTAGATGTTTCTGATGAACAGGCATTAGTGTTTCTTCCATTAGGAACTTTTAAAAATATAAATTAATGTCTTGGCATTGTGGCCTCTGTAGTGGTCTCTTGTGTTTTAAAATAGCATGAAACAGTTCACCAAGGCTAGAGCCCTCTCACACTGTGAACCAGTGAAATTAAGTTTGTGAATCTGAAAAGCTGAAAAATTACTCCTGGGACTGAGAAAAATGTGAGAATAAGACAGAGAAGCCATGATTCCCTATCCATCTTCCTACACACTTGTATCGCCTCTGTCATCTGGGAAACGAAGAAAGGTTTTCACCACACTAGCTAAAGGCTGTGAATGTGACCTAGAGAGTTCTTGAAAAATTTAAGCTGAAACACTTCTTTTAATGTCTACTGAAAGGAAAAACTAAACCTTTATTCCTTAGAGTGAAATTGTGGTAAAACAAATGTATTGAAAAAGCTAGATTGACATGAAAAAAGACTGCACTTCCAGGTAAGCTGTCTGAATATATCTGGTCATTCTCTAAAACAGTCTTACCACGTTTAAATCACTGAAAGTATTCTGTGTGTGTGCATGCACATGTGTGTTTGTGTGTCTGCACATATGGTGGTTTAAAAAATAACCAAACATTAATCTTGGCCATAGGAATGAACAACTTCTCCACAGAGATAAGAAAATCTTGACATTCAAGAAATACCCAATTTGAGATTATAATGCTATACATAATTTTCTCACCAAAAAAATGGAGAATTTTATCCCTTCATAGAGTTCTCCTTTGCTACTTATCTCAAGACAATGAATTATATAATAATTTTAATAGTCTTAGCTTCCTGTTTCAATTAGAACAAGAACAGAGGGTAAGCAGGATAATGGCCTGGCTCAATGCCTAGACCTTTTATAGATACCCAGCAAAATTTTTGTGAATGATTAACAATTAGTATTGAAACAATATCAGAGGAATAAAAGTTGAAGAATCCTGAGCTGTCCAGCACTTAAAGGTATACTCTGTGTTGGCATTCCAATTACCCAAAGTTTAATGGGAGAGAAACACTGGGCATGATTTTCCCAGCACCTAAAGGGGGTTTTAAAAGAAGGAGAAGTTTGTCTCACTATAAAGAAAAACAATAAGAACTGTCCTGCAGTAATCTAATTTGTTGGCCTCAATTCAGTAATGCAGTTCACTGATTAGAGAGAATGAGAGAAACGCTCTTTGGAGATAGTCTTAACTAGGTGACCTAAAAGGTTTCCTCCAGTACCAAGTCTATAAACACTTAAATATCTCAAGATTTCAATTAGTTTGTTCATTCATCCATTAATTCACATTTAATTTTGAATATCTATTTTATTTCCCTAATTGTGTTTGTTACTAACGATCAGAATTTTGGAAAATACACATTGCCCTTCTCCCTTTATAGCTCCAAGATTAGCAGGGAAGACAAGAAGTAAACAGCGTCAATATCATGTGATGCCAGCTATACCCGAGGAAGGAGAGCGAGCCATGGAAGCTGAGAACAAGGGACTTGCATCCCTAAAAGTATCCCCAACAGTATGGAGTGTTCTGGCACCAACAAGGACATGTCACACATCTGAAGATACTTCGGTCAAATATCTTGGGACCAAAATGAAGTTTGGACAGTCAGAGAATCAAGAAGTCAAGGTCATGTTTAGAGAGAGGGAAGGGGGAGAACAGAAAGCCCACTTTCACTGAGGGCTCTACCATTCAGTTAATTTCCCTGGAGACTACTCTAGTGTAGTAGTATATTTTCTTCATAAGTTACATACCATCCATCATTATACTCATTAGTGAATTCCAGTGATCTAGAAAATGAAATGTTGGAAGTCTGGGGTTTAGCTGCACGAGTGTATTCTGGGATTTAATAGACTCAACATTTGAGATTTACCCAATTAACATTATATACCTCAGAAAGCCAAATAATAGAATAACGTCAACTTTGGAGTCTCCCTCAAAAGATGGAGAAAGCTACTTTGGCTTTTCTGCAACTATTTTCCTAGAAATGATTGTTTCAATTGTGATAGAATGGTTATTTCCACATGGTGGTATGCAATATATCAAGATAAAAGAGGCTTTTGTCCCAAAGAGCAAGAAGTAACAAAGTAGAAAGACTATAGGTGTATTGGTCCTGTGCACACTCCTTGTACACTTACTTCTTGCTCATGCGAACTCTATTTTGAAAGAGTTGTACTACACATTTTTATAAAATACAGCTTCAGAAGTCTACATGAGCACACTATAAATAACAGTGCAAGGCAGATTTCTATTTTCTCAATTTCAAAGACTGTAGGTATGTGAAACTAGGTTGGTAGCTTAGAAAGTTTATTTTACAATTGATGATCAGACTTGTGGAGTGGGGAGAATGATACACACATACCCCTTATATTAAATTTGGACAAAGTTTGCAATTCATTAGCCAAGGATATAGAAACAGATGAGAGAATAGATAAAGCCACATTTATATGGTTGTACTCAGGTGCAGAATTTCAAGAGACATCAGTCAGACATGCTATCCACAGAAAGGAGGGTCAGGGAGAGATTAAATCATCATATTTATTGCTTTCTCATGTCCCTTTTACATTAAAATTTAAAAAACATATGCATATCACTTGAATCATTAATTGAGAATATTCACAAAATCCAAAGCTCTCTCTTCCTTTCTTTTACTCCAGTTTTACTGAGATACAATTCATATAACAGAAAATTCACCAATATTAAGTACACAAGACACAACCATATCTATATCCATAAACCATTTCTATCCACTGAAAAAATATTTAAAAAACATTAAAAATCACTTCCATTATCCTCTCACTCCCAATCATAAGAAACTATGAATCCACTTTGTATCTGAATGGATCTGCCTATTATCAACATTTCCTGTAAATGAAATATATTACATAGTCTTTTGTGATTGTGTTCCTTCATTCAACATAACAGCTTCAAGGCTCATCCATCTTGTAACCTATATCAGTAGTTCATTCTAATTTATAGCTGAATATTTCATCACATGAAGCACTACATTTTTATCCACTCATCAACTGTGGATATGTGATTTGTTTCCACCTTTTAAATAATAGTTCTATGAACCAGTGAGTACACATTTTTTTTGTGGAAATACATTTTTGTTCCATTTTGGTATAAACCAAGGAGTAGAACTGCTGCATTATACTAATTAACATTTTGTGGAACTGCACAGAATGTTTTCCAGATTGGCACCATTTTACATTCTGACCAGTATAGGCTTCAATTTCTTCACCTCATTGTTAAGATCTGTTTTGTCTGTCTCTTTTTATTGTGCAATCATAGAGAGTGTACAGTGATATCTCAGTATGGTTTTGATTTGTATTTCCTTAATAGCTAATAATATAGAGCATCTTTTCTTGTGGTTACTGGATACCATATACCTTATTAAGAGAAATGTCTATCCAAATCCATTGCCTATTTTTTATTTGGTTCTCTATTTTTGTAAGATATTTTTATATATGCTACATTTAAGAGCCCTTTTCAGATATATGGTTTGCAGATATGTCCTCCCATTCTTTAAGCAGTCCTTCTACATTCCTCATGGTATCATTTGCAGCATGAAAGTATTTAATTTTGATATTAAACCATTTACATGTTTTTCTTTTGCCAATTGTGTTTTTGAAGTCATATCTAAAAACCAAAGCCTAATCTAAGATCACAATAATTTGTTCTAACGTTTTCTTGAAATAGTTCTTCTAGTTATAGCTCTCACACTCAATTACTGCTTCATTTAATTTTTGTATATGGCATGCTATAGAGGTCATCTTCATTACTTCACATATAGAAAAACAGTAGTTACAGACAGATAACCACACTGTTTGTTGAAAAGACAAATCTTGCCCCATTGAACTGTCTAGGCCCTCTTCTCAAAAAAAAGTATTGAACAGAACATTAAGGGTTAATTTCTGGACTTTCAGTTCTATCCTATTAATCTCTCTGTTTATTCTTAAGCCAGAATGACACTGCATTGATCATTGTAGCTTTGTCGTAAGTTTTGAAATAGGAAGTATGGCTCCTCCAAGTTTATCTTTTCAAGAAAATTTTGACTTTTCTAGATTACTTGCATGCCACATGATTTTTAGTATAAGTTTTTCACTTCATGCCAAAAATTTCAGATGGGAGTTTGATTCAGATTGCATTGAATCTATAGCTCAAGTTTAGATATGTCTCCATCACTTTGTATAGTCTTATGTCTTGCTAAGAAGCTGAGCACAGCATAGAAAGTAAGCACATATTTGTGGAGTTTGTTATGTTAACCTTTTCATTTACCATTTCTAGTTTCTGAATTTTGTGTGTTTCAAATGTGAATTTGAATTTTCATCTGGTCTCACTTCCTTATTCCAAAACAGTTTTTTCCTACCCACTACCTTTGTGCTTTTACTCAATATATTGTAGTTGTGTAAGTTGTAGATGCAACATATATTATTTACTGCACTATTGTTTAAAAAATCATTTGAGAAGAAAGTCAAAGAAATAGATAATTATACTTTTTATAATTAATTTATATAATTATCTTCACCAGGGTTTTTTGACATTGACTCATATTACTGTCTGATGTCACTTTCTTTCAGCCTGAAGAAATTTCCTTGCTATTTCTTTTAAGCCAGATCTTCGGCTTACTAATTCTCTCAGGTTTTGTGTATATGGGAATGTGTTGTTTTGATTTCCCTTTTGAAAGAGGTTTACTGGATATAAGAATCTTAGGTGTCAGTGTTTTTTTTTCTTTTTTTAACTCTTTGAAAAACTTGTTATTCTATGTCTAACTAAGACAGTGGTTAGCGGTTTCCTAAATACCTCAAACAGCAGAAAAGTGAAAGAGGAAGAAAGAGAGAGAGAGAGAGTGCTAGAGGGAGAGAGGGAAAGAGGAAAGGAAAAGAAAGGAAACTTCTTCAATTATTTGCAAATCGGCTCTGAGTTGAGGCACTTCTCCATGTTCAGCCAGGCCTTCATGCCACGGCATTTGCCTCACTCTGTGCTTTTGCTGAACCTGAAAATCAGGTGGAGGTTAATGCTCAGGTACTTCTTAGGTTTTTTAAGAAGATGCTTCCATACTTTCTGGGTATGTATATAGACTTTCGATCTTCTGTATATGCAGGAGAATTTCATAGCCTTTATTCTCCAAAGTATATCACTCTCCAGCTTTTCTTCCCAGGCTTTTAGCATGTCTATTGTCTGACCCAAAAGGTTGTCTTTTGTCCCAAGTGGCAGCAGCTTGTTCCTTCGCTTTTGCATAATTTTGAGGACCACTTTCACGTAGTGATGGTTCATCCCGAGAGAGCCCTGATCTAAGTGAAACAGAGGCGAGTCCTTTGCATGACCCCTTAAGGGAGCCCCAGGCATATCAAAGCAGAACACCTCAGAAACAAAGTCTGCGCTGTCACCTCCAGAACCGGAGACCCATACTGGGAGTGGGGGTCACTTGGAAGGTGAACTGCCACCTTCAAGACAGCCACCGAGGTCGGGAGGAGGTAAGGTAAAGACAGGTCAGAAATGCCATAGAGGGCTCCTCCCACATGTCAGTCACTTTCCTCCTATCTCAGTGTTTCCTTGGTCGTAAACTTTTGGCTGTTTCCCAGAGTTCTGCAGAATGTGGTTCTGAGAGTTTTTGCCCATTTTTCTTCCGTGTGGAAGGCCAGGCCTTGGAGTTTCTTTCTGTACCACTTTCACTCAGTGATTCTTCTGAAGCCTCAGTGTGTCAGTGAGGTTTTACCCTTTATTGATGGATTTGTGTATGGCTTGGGCAATGCTTCACATCTTCCCCATATCCTTCTCTGGTTGTTCCTGAGTGGGTACAGCCTAGTGCGTGCATACAGCCTCGGGGCTCCCAGTTTGTGTGTGATTCTAGGAAGCCTCTTAATGGCTGTACCCCTAACTGTCTCTTGTCCTGACTTCTCCAATTTTTTGCTGGTTGTTCTGAATACCATGAAGCTACTAGTCCCCTATTCGTTGTACTCTACCAAGATCTCCACTGTTTCTGATGATTCCCTCAGGCACACATGCAGTTCTCCAGGTAAGTTCCAAATGCAGTCAGTCCTTTTGGGGAAACAGATATCTCTCCATCCATAAATCCTGCCTCCCTCCATGGGCACAACCCCTGAATAACTGCACCAGATCCGTGGGCAGAGACACTGGACTCCTCCTCCCAGAATGACATCCCGGCTCTAGGAGGTGAAGCCGGGACATGATGGCATTCTTTGCCCCTGCTTCTCCGCTTGCCCCTCCCGGCCTAAGCCGCTGCCTTAGAAGAATATTAGGGTGAGTGTAACCAGAGCCCCAGTATTCTCAGATCACCACACTTAGACTATAGTTTCCACTCCAAGTGTGGGAGCTCCATCAGGTGCAGGGAGCTCCATCTTGGCTGTTCCCACCAGGCCCAGAGCTTCTGCATCCTGAGGCTATGGGTAATGAGAAGCCTGCAGCAGCCTGCCCTGCTCTGCGCAGGGTGGAAACCAAGCCCTGAGCCCTAGACTGTGAGCTGGGGTGAGCTGGAGCTCTCATATCCTCACCACCCCCACCTAGTACACGGTTTCTAATATAAAGCTTCCTTTACCGGTAGCTTGGAGGGCTGGAAATAGGAGCAGTCTCTGGTGTACAAATGACAGATTCCCTCTGTCCTTACTGAGATTCATTAGATTATCTTGAATAAAACTTTCTCCACTTGTCTGCTTTTAGGAAAATTTCTAGAGGACTTAGATGATTGTGATTTTGTTTGTGTGTGTGTTTCTTTTTAAATTTCTCTGCTTACATGGTTGTTTTGATGGGAAGAGGGTTCACTGAATTAATTATTCTTTCTTTCTGGAAGTTTGGTCCCTTCCTTACCAACCCTGCCCTCCACACACATACATACTTTTTACTGCAGCTATGCTCCTTTCTTGATTCAAACTCAGCATAAGGATGGAGATTTTGGGGTAGAGGGAGCGAGGCTTAAATTGAATCTAGAAGACTCTTTACCAAAGCAACCTTGCGAGGTGATTTTTCAAGGTGACCTTGAGCTCTCCAGCAACCTATAATGACATTTCCTCACAGTGATCAAGCCCTGGCTATTAAACTACTGCTGTAAATACGTATTTTAGTATGACCTGTTATATATTTACTTTAAAAGATAATAATAACTCAATTCCTTTTGGATATCCATTTGTCTATTACTCTTCATTCATGGATTTTCCATGAGATAACCCTCACCCATTATAATAATAATGACTTTTACTTATTCAAGATAGCCTTTGTAACAAGTGTACTAGGCAATTTCTATGAATCAAACACATACATAATTTTATAAAACAACCCATGAGCATTTGTTTAAGCAAAGGTACTGTTATTATTAACTCTATACATTCAAACTGGAAGCAAAAAGGGTAAGTAACTTGTTCAAGGCAACATTGTTATCAAGGTCATCAAGATAATATAAGTTATCAAGATAGCAAGTTATTAAGATATAATATTATCAGGGGAACCAGGGTTCAAGTCAGAAAGCAGAATGTTAGAGACTAAACTATGGCCTAACCATTCAGAACCTTCATTTCCCTTAAAACTTTAGAATAGGCTTGTGTCCAAATCAAACCAATGGGGCCAACAGATGTTTCACTTTCAGGAAAAGAGAATCTCTGAGTATGTCCGGATTCATCAATTCATCTCGCTGTTCCGTTGTTGAAGAGAGTAAGGCTGCAGAAAGGGAGGCGACTCGGGTGGGAACTTGAGACTTGTTTCCTCCATGTGAACCATGAAGCCAGCTGAGCTCCACCGCATGAATAGCTCAACAATCAAAAGTTGCAGAATACATTTACTCCAGTTTTTTTTCTGTTTCTTGTTTATTTTAATTAACATGGCATCATTCACAGATTCCAATGTTAACTGAGATGCCTTTAAAACAGAATCTGGTGCCTTTCACCATCAGTGGTAATATAATACTTCAAAATTACATCTTGGTAACACCTTCAGTTCACTTCAGTTTCATACGTGCATGTGTGTATTTGTATATGAGCACTTATTTAAGCAAATGTACATTCAGTCATGATTCTTGTTTCATCTTAGTAAGAGAAAACGTGTGCATTTACATATATGTATGTGTCTGTGTTTATACAGAAACATAGATGGGTCCTGCTTGTTTTCTCTTGTATTGGCAAAAAATAAAGTTCAGGTTCATGAGATTGTGAACACCAACACTCCCCCACACATCCAAGAAATATATCTTTTCTGGATGACATACAAAATTAATGAGGCCTATTAATACAAGTTGAAAGCTTGGTAGTTTCAGTTTTATTATGTAAAATCATAAAAATGCAGTTCATAAACACAATTTGTTCTTTTTTTTAATTTATCCAACACAAGAAAATAGGACTAGTAAAGTGGGACTACAGCCCGGAGTTATTTGCTTATCCTTTCATGGAACATTTAATTTAAAGGTCTGTATAACTCAGAGAGAAACCTCCATATTTGCTCTGTTTGACTTCTGATATGTCTCCTAATCTTGACAACAAAAATACGGTTGTAGGCAGATCAACATACAATGTATATAATTTATCATACTACTTGCCAGTAACCACAGAAACAAGGAACAATCGATTGCCATCTCTGATTGCTACCTCTTTCCCTCTATGCAGTCTAGTAAGACTGTTGCATGCATACAAATGTTTGCAACAACCTGAGGAAACCTTTAATAGAGACATAAGCAAAGTATTATTAAACTCTGTATATCCCACAATGCCTCTCTCAGGGGCTTTTACAAAGACAGAACTCACTGAATGTTGGTTGAATTAGTATTTGTAAAATGCAGTGGGTTGCCTCACAATTTGGGTAACAATCTATTACAATGATAGACCTGTTTCTATGTCTAAGAACTTCATATGGAGTAAAATCTATCTATCCATCTGTATACCTGTATCGATATATTTATCAACATCTGAATCTATATATCTCAATTTGGAAGTTATTTTTTTCCCTTAAATTTGGAAAATCCTATAAAACAAAAGGTTTCTTTTCTTATCTGTGTATCTGAATTTCAGTCCATAATGCAATCATCACAGGAAGTGTCCCTCACTTGCTTTCCCTTCAGCAGACAAGAAATAAATATATATTTACACATAGGGAAAGAGAGAGAGGGAGAGAGAGAGAGAAAGGTGATTCAGCTGTCCCATTACATTTCCATTTCCGTATTTTATCACCAAAACATTCTCCTTAGGCCTTATATTTCTTCTCTTGGGTCAAGGACAGTCTTATAATCTAATAGGCATTCAATGACAATCCAAATGCTTTTTATTATAATTCAGGTTTCTCTTTTGATCTCACCCAAGGATAGCTCAGACCTTCAGATACAAGCACCTCTCTCTTTACCACTATAGTTATTAAAAGGGGTATTATTACCCACAGGGGACATGGCATAAGGCCGTTATGCTCCAAAATTTCATTCTTTAAAAATTATTTTTGCTGTCAATTTACTGGAGTCAGATTTCTAAACTTGGAATAAAGAAGAAAGAACATAATGTCAGCTTCACACAAAAAGGATCATCACATATTGCAAACACACTTGACTGGATGTCAGCACTTCTAGAATCTAGTATTAATCCTGGCACTGATTCACCAGGGAGTGCACAAGTCCCTGTCTCCTAAGAAAAGAACACTGGGCCAGTGGCCAGATAATCCACTGTGTGAATCCTCCATTCTTTTAAAGAAGAGGACAAATGACCTTGTAGATCCTTTCTCCATATTTTGATATTCCAAACCTTTAATAACTTCCATTATAAAATGCTGGTAGTATTTTCTACCTCATTGGTTGGGCACAATTTGTTCTAAGATTCAAGTAAGATGATGGATATGAAATTACTCTAAGAACCATAAAAGCTGACTTTGTTTTTCTAATTGTAATTTGACAGCAAAAATAATTGTTACAGAATGAATAAAGACCTGATTCTTTTTGTCTCAAAATTGTGTAGCAAGCAAAGATCTTCAAGATAATACAATAAAGTGTTAACTGCACAACACTTACTGCACTATGCCAAGTCACTGAGTCACACGGAGGCATGCCCAACATCGCTTGTTTGTGCATTCAGGCTTCGGCTGAGGTTTGTAGGAATTTCCATCCATCTGTCAGGCAATGGCCTGGAGTAAAACATGCTCAGGATCAGGGTCTTTGCCAGGTTAGGCTGCCGTAATGCTTTCTAGAACAGCTGGAATATGTTTTCGAAGAGTACACAATAGCACCTAAATAGCTGTCTCTCTGTGATTTAGAGATTTTAAATCCATCTCCATGTTTAATTCATCATACAACTCTGCTCTGACATTTTAATGTGCAGGGTTTTTGTGTTTTTTTTTATGTCTTTCTTGCAAGCTGTCTTTCCCTTTTGGTATATCCTGGGATGGATCTCCATAAGGAAGCCAGATTTGGATTCCTTGCAGAGGCGTTACAGACAACAGAATGAATAAGGCGGACAGCAAGGCTGAAAGACCCAGGGGTAGAACACCAGCAACCCCTGAGGGAAAGGAAAAGACAAGTATCCTAGCATACCGGATTTTTTAAAAAGGCAAAACAAAATTTATAATTCCAGCTCCCCTAAAGTCTTGGGTGTCTGTATAAGTTGAGATAGAAAGTAACTGAACCCCAGACTAACTTCAGCTTAAATTAATAGGGGTTTACTTGTCTTAATAGAACTATAATTTCCAAGGAAGCTATCCAGAGCTAGAGCAGGGATTGAATGGTATTGCCTAGGACTCTAATCCTTCCAATCTTTCTGTTCCATCATTCTAAGACTGATGGCCTTACATCTCTAGGATGCTTACTTCACAGTTCCATGAAGCTGCTAAAGACGGTTGTTGTGCCTCTGAATATATCCTTCTTCTATAGTGGGAAGGAGGAGGTATGGTGAAAGGGCAATACAATTTATTCTAGGAAGAAGTTATATTCCTATATCAGAAAAGAAGTCCTCCCTGGCTAATTTATTATTGCTTTTTAGCTAGAACTGGGTAAAATATGTATCCTTAGACTGAACTGATCAAAAAAAGCCAATTTCCAAAAACAGTATAGATTAACTGTTCTTTGGGGCAAGGACCAGAAATCTATGTTTTAACCAATTCTCTCAGTGATTCTGATGGCCACTAAAGTCGGAGAACCACTAACATATGGCAGGTTGAGTAGGGTCTAGCATCCCCAAGTCAAGAACACTTGTACTTAAGATCTAAAAAACCAGGAATATGATGACAAAAAACTGGGGGTGGAGAGATGCTGTCCACTGGAAACGCAAATCCGAAGTATTCTTAGAAATGTCCCTAAACACTTTAAATCTCAGGGTTTTGCCTTATTTGTGTTTAGTCCTACCTAACATGGGATTAATGTCACCTACGTAATATTATAAGAATGGATAGAAATAATACAATGGTAGTATATTCAGTATTACCATTGAATGATGAAGCTCGAAACAACAAACAGGAAAAGAAACCAGACTTGGTACGACAGTGGGGTTGTGAAATATAGGTGAGGATCAGGGTGAGATAGACAGATGGTAAAGATGGCGCACAGTAAGTGCTATGGCATGCAGCAATTTTTGTTGCTGTTGATAAGGAATGTATCCTTCAGCCTAAATAAGATTCAAAATGTGACTCTCCTCTACTATGGTACAACACATACTGTCAATCAACCCAAAATCAAGAGAAAGCAATTAAATTATAGAGTGCAGCCTTTTCCTGAGTGAATAGGTGTGCAAAGAAATTTGTTAAATTAATTAAAGAAGCAAACATCCACAGAAATTAGTTGATTGAATACATTGACAGGGAACATTTATAAACTGTGCTGGAGGTTAAGAATGAATTTCTAAGAGCAATCAAGGCTTTTAAAAGTAAAACAATAAAACACAGATGGTATGGGAAAATAAACTCATGGGGTACAAAAAATTGACAGAAGAACCTGGACAAAGGAACTGAGACCAGACAGTACCTTTTTGAGACATATTGCTCTAATATCCCCATTATTTCTTTAGCAGAGGTAGAATTAACTCTTAATATCAGAACAAATTGGATAATGTTAAAATTTTGTATTCTACAACTACACAACATTAAATGTATAGTGGATTACATCTGATTTCCATTCCAAAATGCAAGTTAGGTCATTCTCAATTTATAATTTTGTTATCCTTATAATAGCATGATTTAAAGAACCTCTCCAGAGAGTACAGGTAATAAGAGAGTAGGTGAATACTGAGCCAAAATCTAGGTGCTCAGAAGGGGTAAATAAAGAAGAACATAGCCCCTCCACACCCACCAGAATGTTGTTTGAACAAGGATTATTTCTCATCAGACTTTTTGGATCACTTAGTAAATTTTAGAACACTATATGAGACATAAACAGTTAATACTATTTATAATGCTATTACGTGCCAGCATAGAAAGTAAAGAATCCCCTTTGTGTTCTTTCATGACTTAGGTAATGCAAAGAATCCTATGGGTAAGTGTCTTTCTAATTATTTTCGTCAGAAGGATGGTTTACACCTCATCAGCTTGGTAAC
Source organism: Manis javanica (assembly GCF_040802235.1). Taxonomy (NCBI): domain Eukaryota; kingdom Metazoa; phylum Chordata; class Mammalia; order Pholidota; family Manidae; genus Manis; species Manis javanica. Next base: position 44,309,653 of record NC_133172.1, read on the forward strand.
TAGCAGGATAAGAATTCCTTAGACACTGTGGTACTGGCTCTATTTTGTGCCTGACCAGGCTAATTTTGTCAAGGCCAATAAATCTGGTCACTGAAGAGAAACAGGGCATGTCTAAGAATGACTCAAAATATATTTGTAACTCAGAGCTTATACCTGTCAAAAGGGATATTCTTTATAATCATCTCATTGTTGCTCTGACTTAAATTCTTTCCACAGTGGAACAAAAATATAGTAATTTTGAAAATGGCATTTTAAGTAAGGCTATTTATTTATATTTTATATTATTGTGTGTGGAAACCCAAAAAGAATCATGTGGTAATAAAAAAGAAGGCAGTATGTTTTCTGGGAAAAAAATGCATAGAATATGACAATATAATTTTATGGATAGGAGTATGGGATTGTGAATTGCACAAATATGTGCAATACGCCACAGCAAGTTACAGTGGGAAAAACCTCTATAGAATCCCCAACATCACAATTATGCTCCTATCTATGTCATTGTCTTAATGATGCCTTAGGGGAGGCTGCATTGTTAGATGAGAGGACTGAAACCACATAATTCTCAATTATTCCAGATTTGAGTTTATGAATTGTATTTCTTAAAATATATGTGAATGTGTGTGCTACAATAAATTTGTTTTTATAAGAAGTTTCAAAGAGTAAAACAAGAGGTTGTTATATATATATATATATATATATTAACATCCTAGCAAAAAGTGGGTGAAACAAGAATTACAAGATTTTGAGAACGTCTTAATAGAGACATTATTTCAACAGATGCAGAAGGTTTAAGTTATGCAAGGATAATGCATCACCCTAAGATTTTAACCACCCTTAGGCACAAAGAGATAAACTAACACAAGGAGTTAATGGAACGTGAAAAAAGGACATCCTATATTAAGGGCAACCTTGAAAGGAGTTCTCATTTTATTCAGAAACAACCAGTCAGAGGTGATTCTTTAATGAGGGAGCAAATATTCTGATCACATTCCCTTCCCCTCTCTCTCAATTCTGGTATTACACTCAATTGGCCAAAACCAATGGGAAGCCGGAGTTCAAAGGATCTCTATGCGCAAACTTCGTATCTGTCACTCTCAGCGGTGATAGAGCAAGTGGCACGGGGAGCCCACAGCACATTGGAAAAGAGTGGGCAGTGGACCTGGAGACACAAGAGGCAGATATTTTGCTCCATTGGTTTTGTTTTCATTTAAATGTAATGATTGGACTGTATCCCAACAGACCACTCATATACCGAATTACTGTTTCCTTACCTACAAATAGTCTTTGTGTAAAGATTAATTAGATACTAGTCTAGTTTACCTTGGTGATTAATGAGGTATATTCATATTATCCCAATCCCATTTGTTTCATAGTAAAAACTACTATGAGTACACAGAAAAGATCTTCCTTAAAGTCTTCTTTAGACCTAATAACAACACCTTGCTTAGACACACACACCCAAACATGAGTGCATCATATATACAGATCACATACATATACAAACACTTCAAATAAACTTCAAAATCTGTGACTTTATGCTCTGGATTCAGATTACCAGGATCAATTCCTCCCTTTGCTATTTACTGCCTGTGTGTTCTTTGTCAAATTACTCAGCATCTCCAAGCCTTAGTTGCCTTATGCATAAATTGGCTATTTTGATAATCCTAATTGGTTTTGGGTAGAGGAAGGAATGACATGAATTGATAAAGGAGCTTAGAAAGAGACTGGCATGATTCAGTTTAAGGGATGCTAGATTAGTTAGCATACGAGTAATATTTTTTTCTTTCTCCTCACTTAAGTCCTCCTATTTGTACAACTAATTTTACTGCTTCTTTGTGTGAGTAAAGAAGCTAAATTATGGACACGTGTGTTAATTCCACTTCCGTCATAATAAACACTTGTTTAAAAGTCAGGTAAGACAATAAACGTCACTCTCTTTCCCTATGTGATTTACTGAAATCTGGCATGCAGTTAAAAGGCAGTAATATGGAAATTCCATATATTGGACACCAAATGAAAATACAGGATCTTAGAGTAGATTATACCAACTGAAACAATTTCCTTTATATATTGCATGCTTTAAAGGCTGAAGAAAAAACTCTAGGTCACATTGTACATTCATTTGTTTACTTGAAACTCTTAAGTGATCTCAACAAGAGTATTGAATAAAACTGAGATTAACACCTCTTTAACTAGGGAACATTTTCTCCTAGATTCCTTTCATAGACTGATGCAGAAGATGAGGGATATTCATGAGATAATTGATATTTTTCTTTTAGAAATGAAGCCAAATAAAACATTAATAACAAATTCTATATCACCCAATGTAATAGAGGACATTGACTTCTAATTACAGAGCAAAGAAAGATTTGAGCTCTGAATTTCTTTTCCAGCTTACTGAACTGGTAGTTTATGTTCAAACGGAAATGGAGGTCATATAGATTTATGTACATATTTGAAATATGGAGATAGCCCAGTGCATCAGATCTTGACATGATAAGCTTAATTCAATTATGGGAAGGATTATTTTTCTTCTCTCTATTTCCTCTGCAAAATCTATTCTAAACAGTAATCAATATAACTAGAGACCCTTTCTCGAATCGAAGAGATTTACTAGTTTAAGACAGTAAATAGAGCAACAATCACTAAACTCCTTAAGAGGAAGTTTAGAAGCTTAACCAAATAGTAAAGGTATATCTCATTTGGCCTGTAGTTAAAAATAGGGAGACCTGGATTCTTACCCTTTCAGCCTTTTTTCCTCTCCCAAAAAGGAGGCTCTTAACAAAGAGTACTTAAATAACCCACACGTGCCCTACAGGCACTACTGCATTCATTAGAAGGTCATGGGATCCGTGTCAGACACAACTGGATTCAAATCCACGTTCTACTACTCAGTAGCTGTTTGAACAAAGTTGACTAAGGTAAACTCAGTGATTCATTTTCTAATCCATGAGGAGAGATAAAACTACAGTGGATATTGAGAAATTCAGCAAATATAGAGAAATATTATAACCACATCTAGCATTATACATTTCAGAACAATTTCCAAACAAAAATGTTTAAAAATGTAAGGTCATCTTCTGGATCCATGAAGATGGAGCAGCCCTATTCCTCCTGTCTTCTCCTTACAACAAGTATGCTGTGAATAACCTAAAAATCCAAGACTAGACATTCTGAAAGGTGGAAAGAAGTCTGGCTGCCTAAGGAGCTTGCAACTTGAGCTACAATGCAGCAGACCTGGGTTTCTTGATTACCTTCTGTATATCTCACACAGGGAGCTGTAAGAGACATGAACCCTGAAACATTAATAGGCACTGGGAAAAAAAAAAGTATAAGCAAAAGCCTTTTCTCACCAGCCACAGAATGGAGGAAAGGGTAACGAAAAGAGAACACCTTTTTTGGCAGTACAAGTTCAACTACAACCAAGTACTGCTGGCAAGCTTGAAATCAAATGGGGAGTTGAATTTTCACCCCACTTCAGCACCCTCTGCATAAAATGGTAGCAGTGCTCATATCTCCCAATCCAGTGGTGTCAGCAAGACATACTATATGATTACATTTTTATAAAATTCCAAACAGCAAAGAAAACTGTGGTGATAGAAATAAGAGTAATGGTACTTGTAGCAGGGCAAGCTTGGCTGGAAGGGGACAGAAGGGAAATTTCTGAGATAGGTGAGGGAAATAGCATATATCTTGGTTGAGATTGTAATCACACAGGTGTGTGTGTGTGTGTGTGTGTGTGTGTGTGTGTGTGTGTGTGCGTGTGTATTTATCCATACTTATGAAATTTGTGCAATTCACTGTAACTTTTACTGGATAAAACAAATGAAGAAATGTTGCAGTAATACTGAACAATCTGCCTGCATTTCTATAATAAATAAAGAACAAAAATTAAAAAAAAAACAGTGGCCAAAATGTCACTAATGTTTCTTGCTGTGAACTTACAAATTCAATGTTTTAAAGTATACCCTTCAGAAACAACATACTGTATCTGCTGTGATGAATTTCAGCTCACTGAAATAGTTTGCTCAAAGCAGACATTCTGTTTGCTGTATATTTCTGGGACAATCCCTACTCTAATACACCTAAATAGTCACTGGGAAGATAGTAATAACCAGCCAACAAGTTTCAAAGAAACTTTATTTTTAGCCCCTTCACATACCTAGTGCTGATTTCCCCTACTACCAGGACCCCATACTGTAATACATCCAAACACCCCTACCTCTGGCCAGCACTCTGCCTAGTCTCCCCAGGAATAGTGCCCCCTCAGTGACAGGGACAACAGGAGCGAACACTGAAGCATGTCAGTTCACGACCTATCTTTTTCTCCTCATCTGTGAATTAATTTGTAAGTGATGTCTTAAAGTTATGAGATTAAGTCACATTTATCTATACTATTGTAGCAAAAATTTCCTAAGCACTATAGGCCAGGCATTTCACAAAGTGACATTATCTATTTTGTTTTTAATTCTTGAAACAAACTTAGTTTTCTTTGTTGTAAAGTGAGAGTAATGCATAGACTTTTGTGGGGATTAAATATGTAAAGTGTTTTAAAATAGTTGCACACACATAATAATCGCAAACATTTATTGTCACTATTTAACAGAAGAGGAAACTGAGGCTTACAGAAGTCAAATAACTGCCCGAGATCTCACAACTAGGAAGTGGTAGAACCAGAACTGGAGCCCAAGCAATCCAGAACCAGACCGACCTGCTGACCCCTACCTTCTTAGCACAATTATCAGGACAGTAATGAAAAATGTCCAAGGAGTTCACAACGTAGAATTACACTATGAATTCATTCATTCATTCATTCATCAAGTATTTATTGAGCACTGAATAGTATACCACCAATATTTAATGCCCACCTGAACCTAAGAATGTAACCATCCTAATTTGGAAATAGGGTCTTTGCAGACATAATTAGTTAAAATGAGATTATACTGGGTCATGGCAGGCCCTAGATGCAGAGAGAGTCCTTATAGGAGACAGAAAAGGACAAGCAGAGACACAGAGAAGGCAGCCAGGTGAAGATGAAGGCAAGATAAGAAAGACGTCAACAAGCCAAGAAAAGCCAGAAACTGATACCTACAACCAGAAGCTGGGAAAGAGTTATGAATGGTTTCTGTCTGTTCAGAAGAATTAACCCCACTGACACTTTGATTTTGTACTTCTGGCCTCCTGAACTGTGAGAAAATAAATTGCTGCTGTTTAAAAATAAATAAATAAATAAATAAAAATAAAGTATACCCCTCAAGTTCAAATGTCTATGTAAATGTTTTTATCAAAATTGGACATGGAGATTCTGCCTTTTACCTTGCTGGAGAAACTCAGAGCTTTCAAAAAATGTAAATCAAATATAACTCCTTTCACCTTTATTTAGGTATAATTGACAAATAAAGTTGTAGTATACATACATATATATATATATATTTTTTTTTAAATTGGGTTTTTTACACATATGATTTAGAATAAATTTCTGCTTATTAGCCCTATTTTAAAAGACCTTTGTAACTTTGCCAAAATAATGACTCACTGTGTTTAGATTTAGACCCATATTTAGTATCCATGATAAACACTGATTGATTATAATTCAAAATAAAAAAGATCATGCATTTTATGAATGTTCTTAGTTGTCTATACTTAAGGTAAAAAATAACCACAAGGTGCACATCGGACATTTCCAGGTCTGCTTTGAAAGTTGAACATTTATTTTTCTAAGACTAAGACAGTCCTTGACTTTTAATATATTTCAAAGTGGCTTGGCCCAATTTTGACAGAATTTGAGCTGAACTTAGAAGCACCTTCAGCACTTTCATTCTCAAATCTCTAGACTGCCTGGATCTTTGAGCACCAAACCCAAATGTTCAACTTAAAAACATGTAGATACCATATGTCACCATGCTTCCATCAGCATATCTGAAAAGACTGTCACAGGGCCCAGTACTTTAATTTGCTGTTCTTGAATCTTTCAGCAGAAACTTAAACAGGTCTGAGGTCTAAATATTTTTCATCAATGAGATACTAGAAAACGAAAACATTTCCATGAGAAATCAGTACATTTTGAAATGTTCTCAAAGTGTTCTATTATCAGTTTCTGGAGAAGTTTAATTATTTTAATTACTATTCAGGAGCCATGGGACACCCATTCACATGAGTGATTTTTTAAGAATCTATTTTATACAGGTGATTTTTCAGGGCATTCAGGAAATGAAATGGTAGCACAGAACTTAGGTCCATTTAGTGAATAAACACCATTTCCGGGAATTGACAAAGGCTATTGGTTGAGGTGGTGGTGGACGTGGAGCATGGGAGTGACAGTTAGTATTACCCAATATTCACCTTTACTTTCTTCTTTTCATTTCATTCATTAATTTAGTCATCCGTTTCTTCTTTAGCACCATTAGACCATCCTCTTCAATACATTAAACACACATTTTAGAGAAAAAAGGCAAGTTCAACATTTCTATAGTTGTTACATCCATCTTTCCTTCTTTTCTTCAGTCTTCCCATCTTGCTTTAATATATTCATTTTTCTTCTAACCACCAAACATTCCCCTTCAATTTTCCTAAAATAGAGTATGTTCTAAATAGGGCCAGGCAATATAAAGATTAGATATGGTCTCTGAGTTCAAGATGTGTATGTTTCAACATGTTTATAGATATATAAAATGGTATGCACTGCATACTATGATATTCACGGTAATAGATTTATATGCAAGGCTTGAGAATCCAGAGGTATTGAGAGAAGCATTTAGGGTTACACAGATCCAGGTTCAAAGCATGTATTCCTGACTGGGGCATGTTACTCTCCATTTCAGCTCATGGAAGTGTTTTGAACAATCATTGATAGGATACGCTAGGCTTAGAGTTCCTCTCCTTTTATACAGAGAAGATAAAGTGATTAGACAAAGACTTCATATAGACTTCTGACTTTAATCTCAAGCTTTAATTGAATACTTTCTTGCTTGGTCCTGAAAATTATGCTAATTGATTGATGTCCAAGGAACAGTATATATATTAATATAGGTGGTGGCTACGTAAGTTTCTTCATGTTAAATCATTCTGCTATATGCTTAAGTTTAGTGGTCCTATGTGTGTGTGTTTGTGTGTGTGTGTGTGTGTGTGTGTGTGTGTTTGGTTTTTGTTGTTTTATTTTGTTCTGTTTTGTTTTTGTGAATGTTGATCTGAGAGAGAGAGAAGGCATAGGAGGTGGAGGAGGAGAGGAAGAATAGAAGAATAAAAAAGACTTGGTGGTAAATATGAGTTTTGAAACATTAAGGATGGTTGAAGAGAAACCAGACACCATTGGAGTTGATTTAATTGAAAGCTAATATGGATCTTTATGTAGTTAGAATATAATGACATGTGTGAACTGTGTTGATATTATCTTTAGATTTGTTTTTTGAGTCAAACATGAAAATCAGACTTCTTTCATGGCTTTGTCTCATTTGATTCAATCAATCTTCCCACCAGCCAGGTACAAGAGAGATTAATATCTTTATTTCTAATTTCATTCATGCTTGGGGAGATGATAATAGAGGAAATGACAAGAGGTGACAATATCTGGGCTGGGAAATTACAGTGTTGATGGAGAAGTGCAGGTAGCTTATCTCAGCTATCATGGAATAAGATGCATTCATTTCATCTTTGTCCTCCTTAGGGTCAGACACTGAGAGTCCCTTATATCCTATGTTTCCTGGGTCTTAGTTCAAGGAGAAATTCAAGTCTACCTTGAATTTTGTCCTCTGTATGTCTCCTATTCACTTTTTAAAAAGTGCATGAGTATTTGTAATTTTTCCCTTCAGCCTGGAATCTACCATTTTTAACAAGACATGTCTAAGTAGTTGATTTCCTCTCACAGATTCAAAGAGTCATGGGATTCTTCATCTCTTGGTTTGTCACTGGTCACGAAGAGACAAGGCTGTTCTCTGACTTCTCTTTCTGATACTTTGAAAACAAGCTTTTCACATACAGCAGTTAAAAAGGATGTGTCATTGCTGTGCAGTCACACCACCAGTCTTAGAAAGTGCATTGTAAAAATAAAGCTTCTTTTCCCAGTTATTCTAGGTCAACATCTGAGAAGACTCCTTCTGTCCTTGGTTTATGCAACTGATCTTGAACTAATATTTGAATAAACAATTACAATCAGGAGAATGTAGAGTGTATTTTACCAGGCTCTATGCCTGTCCATCTCCTCACAGAGCTAGATAGGTTGCTAAGATTGTCAGCTCAATTAGGACCATATCTAATGGGATAAAGGCAGTTTTCTGAAAAATGAAACATTGAGCAAATGGAGTAAATATGCATCTACTAGTATCTAGAATGTACACTCCTTAGGTTCATTTGCTTACTGATCAGTAGGTTCTTTTAATATGCAATTTTTTAAATCTGAGGGTGTAATTTCTATTATTTCTTTAGGTATTCTTATCTTCCCATTCCCTCTGACCTCTGCTTTGGACATTAAAACCCATCAGTGCATTAGCTGCCCTGGGTACATAGTCTATGTTTTCCCTTTTACTACTGTTTTTAAAATATTAACTTTATTCTCATAGTCACTGCCAATGTCCTAAACATAAACATTTTATTTGGATTGGTACAATTTATTCTCTTTCTCTTTTCCCCTTCTCTCTTTTCTTTTCCTTTCAAGAAGAAACTATCAGATGTCTAGCAAAATGCTACAGGAACTAATAAGTTTAGGGGGACAGATAGACATGAGTTCAATCCTGGTAATTTGCTTGCTGAATAGCCTAGAAAAATGCACTTTATTCTCATTTATAAAATGGGAGAAAATAATTCTTATATTCAGTTATTTTTTTAAAGAAATAATCTAGAGAGAATATCTAGGTATTGCTTTAAGAATACCGATATATCTATATCTGCTATATATATTTTACAAATACATATAATGTTTACTGAATTGATCCACTTTAAAGACAAATGTGTTTGTTTCTTCACTCACCCCTGACACTTTGGATAGTCCCAAAAAACTATAGATAGGACAAAGTTATAGCTTCTTTGCATGGCTTATAAATGGGCTGCTCAATTAAATGGCACAATATTTTGTACTCAAGACACCAATAAATATCCATTGCTGCATACCTCCTCTTTACCTTTAAGGGGCTTTTGTGTTTGCCTGAAATATTATTTGCCTTCATTTTGCCCAAATTCTTGCTTGCTCACTCTTCAGCCAGATTGTCTGACATTTTTTTTTCCCCAAGAAATGTTTTCTAATGTCCTAATTCTGTTGCAAGCATTGGTGCTGGGATACTGGACACATATCTTAGAGTAGTAACAATTTATATAATATTTATTTGTGTATATGGGTATCTCTACCTTAGGTATTATGTTTCATTTATTTTTATCAAGTGTCCTTCACAATATATTGTAGTTTAGAATATGATTTATTATTAGACATAGTCTCCACAGTGATAGAAACCAAGTATTTTTGCTTAATACAGTAAATTTGTATTATTCAACCCAGTACCTTAAATAAAACTAATTTTCAAAAGTATGCTGCACAGCTAAATAAGAAGATGAATGCATGAATGAATAGACAGATGGATAGATGGACAAATACCTAATTGGTTAAAATAGCTTTAGGTATATGTATTCATTCAGTAAATATTCATTAAATTTATATTGTGAAGTAAGCCCTGTTTTTCTCTACTGATAAAACGTATCCTTACCAATGCACCATGAGATGTCTCTCCTTCGAATTGTTTTGGGAGATGAATCCTTTTCAAAATGTTCATTCAGAGATTTCCTCAGATTTTGTAGTTTCCCACCTGCTGTGTCTGTCACTAGTTTGTGTTACTCATCTTGGTATACACATATAAAGGTTTCTCTTTTTGGCTTTTGGGATGGTAAGTAGCTGCAAGCATTCAGCCAATGGCCCCCTGATTCTCTTTTCACCAATGCCCACAGTGCTGGGCAATAATAGAGCCCAGGCTTCTTTTGAGTCTTTAGGGAATCTTTTGAGGCTACTTTGCCCTGAGAAGTCTTACCCAAGCATGACATACTTCTTATTTCCTAAAAGGATATTTCACACAGAATATATAACTATTAACAAAATAAGAAAAATTAATTTCAACACCAAGCAATAGCTTTATTGATTGATTAATATAAATCTATATAAGCACATTACATCTAGCATGCATTTATAGGCAAGATTAATAAGTTCTTAACAGAAATATAGTAAAAGCTTTCTTAATTTCAGGCAGAATAATTTATGACCCTTTAAAAAAATAAGTCTCTGGAGAAAAATTTTAAAAGATAATTTATATTTTGTGGATCATGGGTTGGCCAATAAAGACTCTCTGAAAAGTGGAGTAGAATATACTTGATGATCAAAAGCTGGGTCCTCAATGTCACACTTCTGTCACTGTAACAACGTGTGTATATCTTGAACTGGATCCGTATCAGCCATCAGGCATTCTTATAATTGTGTGGTTTCTGAGTATGTGAGACAATGATTCATTCATTCTTTTACTTATTAAATCAAGCAATATTTACTAATGCCTAGTCTATGCTGAGAATTATCTTAGGTCATTTACGTATAGTAATTAATAAAAAAAAGATCACCCTGACCCCATAGAACATAATCTTCAGTGAAGAAGTAACCTCAATACACAGGTCAACCAATAGTCATTTGATTAGATGGTGAGAAATTAATGCTTGATGTTAATAAACAAAATACTACTCAGATGGAGATTAATTAGAGAAAGTTAGTGGGGGTAGTTTCAGTTTGAAAGACTTGATAAGAGAACAAAAAAAGTGAATGGAAGATTTATAGGACAAGAGGGACATGTAATTCCAAGACGAATAGAGAATACGCACAAAGTATCTGAAACTTAAAAAGTGTTACCTTGAATATTGAAAGGAAAATTTGGGAACTATATTATATGAAGGAAGGAAAGAGTAGCTCAAATTTTTGATCTCAAAAGTTTCAAGATTATACTAAAATTCACTGGCCTGATAAGGAATACTATTTTAAGTTCAGTAGACATTGAGATTCTTATTTATGTAAAATCAAATAACAGCATGATCTAATTTCTATTTTAAAATATGACCTTACTCCTTTGTAGGAAATTATTTAAAAAGAACAACCAAAACCAAAAAGAAAGGGGGGATAGAAGCAACAAAAATATCAATGGAAAGGATTGGGTCTATCCCCAGAGATTTCAAGGTCAAGAAAAGGACCCCAAAACATTAGTAGTCCAGCCCTTGGAATTTTTGCTTCTGGAATATAGTTTAGAAGGGATATTGATACTGGGATGAAACTTAATAAAATATTGCTAACCTGTATCTTATATATATATTTTTTGTCATTTTTGAAATTCAGTCATCAAGACATTTCTCATCTTTAATGTGATCAAAGAAATCTGTTGTGTTTCAGCAGTCTCAAAGGGATCTGGATCGTCTGAGTAATTCTTGAAAATTTAGAGGGCACACTTTCTGGAGAGAGAAGACTAATACTGGAAATAAATCATTATCTGAAAAAATAATACATTTGTGCTTCCATAGGACATTTTCATATATATCAATGAACACAAACAACTTAGTGTTTATATACTATTTGTACATTGTATACACCTTTGGAAACTAAATTTATCAGTTAACAGAACACAATCTTTCAATTGTTAGACATTTTAGAAAAGAAAACCTCAGATTCAAATGGCACCACATCCTGTTAGATTCCTGTTGTCAGGTATCAATTATAAAGTTATATTTTGAGCCTTTTAGGATAACATAACTAGCTGTGTCTTCTTGCATATGACAATTAAAACTCAGTCTCCTCTAGTTTGTCCTTTTAACCAAAGAAAGGTTGGTGTTGACAATACCTAAAATTTCACTAAGCTTTTTTTCTAAAATAAACATGTGTAAATAAACAAGGGCTGGTTTCTTTCCTTTTGTTTATATTTATTGTAGTATCATTAATATACAATTACATGAGCAACATTGTGGTTACTAGATTCCCCCCATTATCAAGTCCCCACCACATAACCCATTACAGTCACTGTCCATCAGCGTAGTAAGATGCTATAGAGTCACTACTTGTCTTCTCTGTGCTATACTGCCTTCCCCGTGCCCCCCCTACATTATGTGAGCCAATCATAATGCCCCTTACTCCCCTTCTCTCTCCCTTACCACCTACCACCCCCCCAGTCCCTTTCCCTTTGACAATTCTCAGTCCATTCTTGGGTTCTGTGATTCTGCTGCTGTTTCGTTCCTTCAATTTTTGCTTTGTTCCTATGCTCCACATATGAGTGAAATCATTTGGTGCTTGTCTTTCTCCGCCTGGCTTATTTCACTGAGCATAATACCCTCTAGCTCCATCCATATTGTTGCAAATGGTAGGATCTGTTTTTTTCTTACGGCTGAGTAATATTCCATTGTGTATATGTACCACATCTTCTTTATCCATTCATCTACTGATGGACACTTAGGTTGCTTCCATTTCTTGGCTATTGTAAATAGTGCTATGATAAACATATGGGTGCATATGTCTTTTTGAAACTGGGATCCTGCATTCTTAGGGTAAATTCCTAGGAGTGGAATTCCTGGGTCAAATGGTATTGCTATATTTAGTATTTTTGAGGAACCTCCATGCTGCTTTCCACAATGGTTGAACGAGCTTACATTCCCACCAGCTGTGTAGGAAGGTTCCCCTTTCTCCACATCCTCGCCAGCATTTGTTGTTACTATTCTTTTCTATGTTGGCCATCCTAATAGGTGTGGAGTGATATCTCATTGTGGTTTTAATTTGAATTTCCCTGGTGATTAGCGATATGGAGCATCTTTTCATGTGCCTGTTGGCCATCTGAATTTCTTCTTTTGAGAAGTGTCTGTTTGTATCTTCCACCCATTTTTTAATCAGATTATTTGCTTTTTTGCTTTTTAGGTGTTGAGGTGTGTGAGTTCTTCATATATTTTGGATGTTAACCCCTTGTCAGATATGTCATTTACAAATATATTCTCCCATACTGTAGGGATGCCTTTTTGTTCTGCTGATAGTGTCCTTTGCTGTACAGAAGTTTTTTAGCATGATGTAGTCCCATTTGTTCATTTTTTATTTTGTTTCCCTTCCCAAGGAAAAAGTTGCTCATGTTTATATTCAAGAGATTTTTGCCTGTTTTCTTCTAAGAGTTTTATGGTTTCATGACTTACATTCAGGTCTTTGATCAATTCTGAGTATGCTTTTGTGTATGGGGTTAGACAATAATCCAGTTTCATTTTCTTGCATGTAGCTGTCCAGTTTTGCCAACACCAGATGTTGAAGAGGCTGTCATTTCCCCATTGTATATCCATGGCTCCTTTATCACATATCAATTGACCATATATGCTTGGGTTTATATCTGGGCTCTCTAGCCTGTTCCACTGGCCTATGGATCTGTTCTTCTGCCAGTACCAAATTGTCTTGATTACTGTGGCTTTGTAGTTGAGCTTGAAGTCAGAGAGCGTAATCCCCCCTACTTTATTCTTCCTTCTCAGGATTGCTTTGGCTATTCTGGGTCTTTTGTGGTTCTATATGAATTTTAGAACTATTTTCTCTAGTTTGTTGAAGAATGCTGTTGATATTTTGACAGGGATTGCATTGAATCTGAGGATTGCTTTAGGCAGGATGGCCATTTTGACAATATTAATTGTTCCTATCCATGAGCACAGGATGTGTTTCCATATATTGGTATATTCTTTAATTTCTCTCATGACTGTCTTACAGTTTTCAGAGTACACATCTTTCATAGCTGGTATATTTTTTATTTTACAGTTTGAAATATTTCTATATGTAAATATCCTTATCTGGGAAATCTTTACCTATAGCATTATTGAGAAAAAAATCAAGTCTGCAGAATGAGAACATGTTCTATATTTTTCAAGGCTCTAGAGAATGTCATATTCCTCATTCAATTTAACAAGCACTCATTCCTCCCTACTGTATGCCAGACTTTGTTGGGTATATGGAGACTCAAAATATAGCACCTGTTCCAAGGTGTTCATGGCCCACTAGGCATAATTGATGCTTAAGTGACAATGATAACCCAGAAAGATAAGAGGAATCATTAACATGTTAATATAAAATGATTCTATCAGATTGTGAACATGGATTTTACTTTCTTTGAGTTTCCAAATAAATATGACTCTACTGGAGTCTATCCTAGACTAATTGCTTCCTTAGCAATTCTCCAACATCTGTAATGACTGCTCCTATATAATTGAACAAAACACTGATACGAGAGCTATATCTAGCCACACAGAGTTGAAATTAGTTTTGAGGTCATTTTCTGCAAGCTAATCAATACAGATTGTACACCACACATGCACCCTGATTTTATTCCTGTAATTTATCATAGCTTTGAGTGTAGCCATGGTTAATTGCTAATCCATATTCATTGAACATCACAAATGAGGGCATAGTCAGGAGATACTTCATGTACCATCTCATCTACTATGGAAAAAAGCTACAGGCTCAAATTTTCACCTTCTTTTACAGTTGCTTGGCCTCTCCACACTTCTTAGGAAAACAAAATTACTGTTGGAGAATGTCACAGAATTTGCATAGTGATGCTCAGCAGGTAATGTCTTCATCAAAGATAGGAACATAATTTAAATTGCCACCATATATCAGTTGAATGGATTTAATTGAACTATTGAGTTAAAGATAACTTTTTAGTTGTGAAATTATTTGTATTTCCAAATGCTTTAATACCAACATTGAAAATGTCATTATTTGGAATATTTCATAAATGTTACTTGAAGTTATCTCTAAAATAATGTGAGACATGGGATCGTAAACTATGGCTGTCTGTTTAAACTACTAGATATTTTCAAATCATTTTTGCTCATTTAGTCTGCGACTAACATTTGTTTAAAACTATATGGTAGAAGGTCCACTTAAAGTATATGGATGATTGGGGAAGGAAGAAATTCACTTCTGATTTAGACAAGGCTAACTCTGTGGAGTTTTCCAACTCTAAAAATTTGTGGCATCATATTTTGATGGATGATGTATGATTTCATAGATGTGTGCGTGTGTGTGTGTGTGTGTGTGTGTGTGTGTGTCTACCTGTGATCAACACCAGCTTGCCTCCTTACTGGCTGCAGGAGGTAGCAAATTATTTTGCTCAAAAATATTCTAAAGAAGATGAATAATGATAGTAATTATATAGAAAAGTCTCTCCTAATTCACCAATTTTTATTTTAATATATTTAGTTGGATATTGGAAAGTGATACAAAAGGAGAGAGAAGGAACAAGAGTGACAGCTAAAGCTACATTATTTAGCCTTTTGCTTAACATTTGTCATAAATATTTCTATGTAATGATGTACTTTTAATAATCATCATTTTAATGATATTTACCTAAGACCTATAATCCTCTTGGATTTTCCTCTATGAATATTTTATTTTTAACAGTAATAATAATAGCAATTACATTTGAGTCTAGTTCTATATAAAGCATCTACATTAATAAACTTATTTGATCCTCAGGATATGAGCCTAGGGCCCTATTTCAGATACTGAGGAAACTTGAGCTTAGAGAGATTAAATAAATATGTCCATGGTCACACCGTAAGTAACTGGAAAGGTCTGGTATCAAACTCAGTTTTTTCTGCATATTTTTATAGATCATGTTCTTAACCACTTCCCTATATTAATGTCATTTCAACTGTATTATAAGTAACACTAAAGTGGCAACTCCTTGCTTCTTTTAAACTAATTTACATTTAACATATCCCCCACAGTGTTTATTATTTTATATGAGAAGCATATGTTTATATTCTGAATCTTAATTTATTTACTACTTTCCACAAAAGTTTAAAGTATTTATAAAGTCCTTACAAGTCCATATTTTTCGTCTCTCCACAACTTCAAATGAAACTTCACCAGATAGCTTTTGTTTGTATTTATTTATTCTTTTATTGAGTGCATTTATTATTTAAATTGCAACTATTATGATAATAAGCTGCTTTCTGAGATTCATTGAATATGTTGTATATTACTGGTTCTTGCCGTTTGTAATGTAATCTTTACTAAATCTTCAGTCTTTACATTTTCTCTCATGTTACTGATTAACGCACAATTCTCAGGAATTCTCAATCCAGGCTTCCTGAGTCCTTGATTGATAAAAATACTGTACCCATTTCTACTTTTAACCATGTTTTGATTTCCCTGATAGGCTGACCTATCAGTGTAGCAGAAGGAAATGAATAAAAGAATAAGAAATCAGATGAAAGTCATTCTTCTAAACTTATGTAAGTAATACCAACTCTTTGATCCTCTCTTATTGCCCCTATAAAATCACCCTGGCTAAAATATAAGAACAAAAACAAAAAATCTTGGTCTTTTGGCTTTCAGTGTTATATCCATGATTTGAGTGTGAAATTTTGAAGACACAAAACAGACAAGTCATATTTTCGCTTATGAAAGTAGCTTTTTGTTGTCTTGTGGAGGCTAAAGTCTAAACATTTTTTTCATGGCTTTCCAGATATTGTGGTTTTACAGATGAGAAGGCTCAGCTTTAGAGAGATGAATATAAATACTTCACAGTGCTAAGCTGTAGACTTCACATCCTAACTTTAGTTTATTTAAAAATAAAGCTAACAATTAGTCCATTCTTGGGTTCTGTGATTCTGCTGCTGTTTTGTTCCTTCAGTTTTCCTTTGTTCTTATACTCCACATATGAGTGAAATCATTTGGTACTTGTCTTTCTCTGCCTGGCTTATTTCACTGAGCATAATACCCTCTATCTCCATCCATGTTGTTGCAAATGGTAGGATCTGTTTTTTTCTTACAGCTGAGTAATATTCCATTGTGTATATGTACCACATCTTCTTTATCCATTCATCTACTGATGGACACTTAGGTTGCTTCCATTTCTTGGCTATTGTAAATAGTGAAGTGGACTGGAGAGGATGGGTGGGAAGGGAGGGACAAGGGCGGGGAAAAAGAAAAGGGGCATTACAATTAGCATGTATAGTGTGGGGGGGTGCATGGGGAGGGCTGTGCAACACAGAGAAGACAAGTAGTGATTTTACAGCATCTTACTAAACTGATGGACAGTGACTGTGAAGGGGTATGTGGGGGGGACTTGGTGAAGGGGGGAGCCGAGTAAACATAATGTTATTCATGTAATTGTAGATTAATGATAACAAAAAAATAAAAAATTAAAAATTAAAAAAGCTAACATTCTCCACTGTTGTGATCTACAGACTCTCCAGGGCTTATCTCTTTAAGAAACTCTTCAATCTAGAACCTAGCAAGAAACTATGCCACACAAAGAATGATTAAACTGAAGAGAATGTAATTGAGCAATAGTTCAGAGTTTTAGATGGGAGAATAGGAACCAACAAGTGATGATGAAGTCCCATGCGGACTAATGAGAGCTGGGAGGGGTCACTATCCTGGGATGGATGGAGCCAAGGGAATGAGTTACCTAAAATGGGGTATGAAATGGACATTTGGGGAAAGCCTAATGAACTGTTTTCATGAGGGAATTATGCCATTTCTAGAACCACAGCAAAGCAGGAACAAAGGTGGCGACATAATCTGTTAAAGTTCTTTTCTACTTTTTTATCTCCTGCGGGTGCCCCCCGCTGGCCAAACCCAACAGAAGTTAGGGAGCATGGTTGCTCAGGAGATGCCATCCTTAGAGATCACAGAGCAGGAGAGAGAGGGTGGAGAATGGATCTGGGGAGAGGGGGCAAATAAAGGATAGGCAGCTTGGAAGCCTTTCTTGTTACTCTCCAATGGTGTTAGGTGTCCCTCCTAGGAGCTTTCTTTGAGCCCTTTCTTCATATAAATTCGTATCACATTGTATAAAATAATACTTTTTAATCATCCCAGTCCTCTCTTCTCCTAAACATGTTAGATCTCTAAGAAGATAAATGGATTGTGACTTCCTTTTCTTCCACAATTGGATCCCTCATGACTAAAATAATGCCTGGGACATGTTTATACCCAAGCAATGTTCATTAAGCAAATTAATGAGAATGAAAACATGCGTAGGGGAGCAAAATTTGCCACCCCATAATGTGTCTCTTTGGCATATTGATTATTTTATGCTGCTTACTTTTTAAGAAAAAGAAGGCTGAGGGAGAATTTTGACCTTCCCCTTAACTGCCTACAAGCATTCAGAGGACCTGTTTCAGGAAGGGAGCTGTTACCATAGATACCTAACTATAATGTGAACTAGGAGTGGTAGACAAGGAGGAATTTAGCCAATTCTGTTACAATTACTCTCTATGTCCCATTGTTTCTGTGTGGCCCAGAAAACATTTGTTTACTAAATACTTACTTTTTTTTTTTTCATCTTCCTTTGAATTACTTCCTTCCTTTTGAAGTCTCAGGCTCCTGCCCCCTTCTATATAGTTGGATGACACATATACCTCATTTTGCCTGACTATCCAATCTCCCATGGAGTCTCCCATACAAACACAATTAATATTTTATCCTCTTAATTTGTCTCATATCAATCTATTTCTTTACCAGCCAAAAGGCCCTTGAAGGGTAGACAAACTTTGTTCCTCCCCAGCACATGTAAATAATAAAGAACGTTTTCAAACTTTCAAACTTCTAAGCAAGTCTCTGCCTCATCAGTGTTAGGAACTCAGTAAATTTAGAGAATCTAAAATGCCTATATAGGCGAGCTTTGGAGCTGTTAACCTATGTACCGGGGATTCTTCCTGAAGGCTTCCTTTGCATAGTAAGTTCTGTGTTTACCTTGCATGGACTGGGGGAATCAGTACTGACAAAATTACAAGAGCTACAACATTACATTGCATAACTTCATATTGTAATTCACATTAGTGGTACCCTCTAAACAGAACGCTGGAGTCCTATGAGCAGCTAAAGTTCTCCCAAACTGCCCTTTGGCCACTATCCTTAGTCCCATTGTTTTCAATGTATTCACATTATTCAAGGAACTGCTGACAATGCTTCTATGTGTTTATTAAATAAATAAATGAGCTAATAGTTTGGTGCCGATGAACCCATACATTTAATTAAAATAACTAATGGATCATAAACTTGGTATCTGGTTCACTCTTCATTGAACTTGTTACTTATATATCACCTTGGGATTGACACATGAATTACGCCTATATCATAGTGTAGATGTTTGGCCCAATCAGTTTTTCTCACGTCAAAAATAGGAGGGGAAAAAAAAAGAAAAATGAAAAGAAAAATTAAGCCAACCGCAATGGGTTTGGGGATAGAAACTAATAAAATCATAATTAATACCATTATCTTCTTCCAGATAACGTCTAATTCTGGAAAAAGAACAAAATTGAGGGGACCTGTTTTAATAATATAAACACCTCTTTAATACCATCACCTCTATTATCTTTAGTTTTAGGCAGCCTGATAAAATACCATAACAAATCTCAATCATTTTCTATATCCAGGTCATTTGTTTACTCATATTATTTTTCTAATAATTTTGACATGGAACACTGTGAAAGACATTTACAGTCCGATAAATTATATTTGTTCCACACACTCCTGCCCCTACATCCCCCATTCTGTAGATGAACTGTGACATTTGAGATATTTATATATATATTCCTTTGTCTTCTGATACTTTAAAGGATTAATGAGCTTACTTCTTTGAAAAAAGGAGGGAAACAGCAGATTTGGGAAAAGCCCACTTTATGACTTCAGTGAGCTGGTTGTGTTCTGATTAAAGAATAATGCTTAGAACTTCATATTGTCAACACAAGGGAAATTAGCATGTCCATATTTGAATTTAGTGCATCGTTTGGCATGCAGTATAATACCATAAATATGCTAGCACATGCCTACATAACAATTTGTGGCATGAATCACATGTAATATTTTCTCTGAGTTGGTTATAAAGCACATTTGGAAACCAAAATTAACCAGATGACATTTTATTATGCAGTTGGACTGATGTAATGTAAAATTTAATTACATAATATTTCACACACAGCTGTGACAAAATACATATGAGCTTCCAAGATTCACCAGCTCAGCTGAAATGCAGATCTTTTGCTGAGGTGATCGAAGTGGGATGCGGGCAAGAACATCTTCCAAAGATGACTCTTCTCCGGATAAACGAGAATCTATTAATATATCCTAAGGCTCTTTTCTTAAATACTCAAATGCCGCTTTCACCAAGTTCCTCTGAGAAAACAAGTATGCTCTAAAGAATCTTTTACAACAAAGCAAAACAAGCAATACAGAACAAAATAGTTCATCTGAATCATCTTCAAAATGCATCGCGTGTAGTTGGTGAGTTCTCCCTACTTTAACACCCCTTGTGTTTACAAAAGCTTCAGATTTTTGGTATCTAATTACTAGCAAACAGCAGATAATAAAACGCACTCATCAAACCAAACAGGATTTGAGCTCATTTTGTGGCTGCACTGTCTCTGTCTAAAAAATTCTATCTGAAATGTGCTCAATGAAAAGGCATTTTACACCTAGAGAAAGTTAATTAGAATAAAGTGAATGAGTTGCCAATTAAACAAGCATTTACTGACTCTTACTATTTACCCTGCACAGTGCAAGAAGATGTGGAGATATGGGAGAAAGTTTTTGTTCGTTTGTTTGTTTTTAAGGCTTTTACGTCCCGTACCTCTTATTTGAGATTACGTGGTACTACGGGAGGCTACACAGGAGGCCATTTGAAGCTCCCTTGCCATGTTTCTGTTCTGAGCATCCTAACTCTGGTCCAGTCTGAGCAAAGGAGTCTCGAAGGGTCACTAAATAATACATCTAAATTTTAAAAGGAAACCGTAATGAGGCCTGTTCCTGAGTGAGCCTTATCTGCTCTCACTCAGCATTCCTCTCCAGCACTAGGGCTTCTTACTCGCTCTTGGGGCCGCCTTTCAGACGCGCTGAGGGCGCAGGGGGAGGAGAAGGGGGCAGGAAGAGCCAAAATCAGCAGCCCTGTCTTCCTAAAGGGAGCGTCTCCTTCCAACCAACCTCAGGGCAGCTTAGCTTGCAGCACCGAGATGCACCGAGAGGCAAACTGGCCAGGATATGTGGTAAATGTGTCAGTAGAGGTGACTCTTAGAATACTTCTGGGGTGAAATAACACATGAAGGGTTCCCAATCATTAAAGGTAGCTAAATTCTGACAGCAAATCCATAGTGAGATTAAAGGCAGCCAGAGCAGACCTCGTTGTCAGTTTCTCCTTAAAGACTTTCTTAATTCAATTACCTAAATGCTGAGAGGGACAATTTATGGTCTGATACCCCAAAACCATCCTTGCCATTACAAAACTGACATCAGTATTTCTCTAACACTGTATGTTCACACTGTCATAAACAACCCTGTCCCCGTTGTCATGTCTTTAAGCTTCTATCCATAGTATTCGTTCTCCCTACAATATTAATCATACGAAACTCACTTCCATCGTTTCTTTAGAAAATCCCTCTTGGAGGGTTTCTCAGTAGCTCCACTATTAAAGCATATTATTATTATTATTATTATTATTATTATTACAATAATACACCAGTATTATTTTCTTTGTCTCAACTACCAAGCTGTTGGTCTCTTAAGATGGCTCAGCATCTTCACCTGTGCATCACTAATTTCAAACACCATGCCTGGTACAAATTCAGAGCTGGACTGAATATATCTCTTCTGCAGAAAATATCTCACATATTTATAAAACTCTAAACCCCAGAGGAAAGGGGGGAATCATTGCATTTAGGAGTTTTCCAGCATTCTGTCTGCATGACAAATAACAACCACATTTACAAGCACCACTTAGGGGAAATAACCTATTTGGGTAAAAATGTGAGGTTTGAAGTTAACACAATAATTTCAAATCACCATAGTCATTTAGAACAAACTATCACTTTATCACTGCAGGTCTTATTCAGGTAAACGTCAGATATTTCACAATTCAGAAATTTTAATTACAGATTTATCCATCAAGAAACCATATAAGAATGGCTAGCCATTGCCTGTTTCCATTTATCCAGTCCTGTCTATAGGAACTTTGTAGGCAGCTTTGTGTACCAGAATTCATTAGCTTAAAAGGTACCTACCTATGTGATTCTCTCTGATGAGACTGTAACCTAAATTGTACAAACACTCAAGTTACATACAGAATAAGGTGCTAACCATACATGAACTCATTGCAGTGCCAGGCAGGAGAAATAACTGTATCATAGAAGGAACAGACAGCATGTAGACCTTGAGATGGAGAAAAAGTCTGGGCACTGACTAGTTTCAGGTCTTACATCCCTGAGATGTAGTACTTCTCTGCCCTTGGAGTCTGTGAAATTGAGATAAATATTGCTATAATAAAAGTCCCTTATTGTTATTTTTGTGTGTGTGTGAACCAGCTTAAGGTAAATCTTATCCTTATTATCTCAAACAATATATTTTTTAAATGGAAAATTAAATTCAACTTTTTAAATGTAAAGCCTTTCTAAATCTTGACGGTTTCACCATTATTCTGACTTTTATACTATATCCTTGGACCCTTAACAAATGACCTTGCCATATTTAGTGTTCTATTCCACCTTGGAAACTATTGATTTTACCAAACTCATTCATTTTGTAGATGAAGAAACTGAGGTCCAGTAAGGTTGAGTGACTTAACAAGGCTAGCCAGATAACATCAAAATGTGAATTATATCTCATTATCTCATGCTTGGTCCTGAGATTTGGTTCACAGTATCTCTTGCTTGCTCTATTATTAAATTGCCTCTCAATGTCAAATCATCTCTTCTTTCTATGAATAGAGATTGGGAACAAAGCATGAGTATATATTTTGCATATCTGAAAACAAATAAACACAATTTTCATAATATAAAATGAATTTGGAAGAAATTTGGTGCTCCAGCTCCAAATAACCTTGATGTATGAAGACTATCTGTAAGGTGTATTTTGTTGTTTGCTAAGAGAAGAGAATATAGCTGAATTCTATGCTTCACTATAGTCCAATACTGCATGAGTACTTCATTACAAGAAACTGAGTGCCTGAAAGTAATTTATTAATAGTGGATGAGTTTCGTGTGCTGAGTTTTAGCTGGAAAGAGGATAAGTTGCTAATGCTCTGTGAGCAGACTACCTTCATCCTAGACAACTACAGATCATAGAATATTGGTGCCAACTATATTTATGGGGCAGGGTTTCCTTACAAGATTGGTGACATTAAAATAGACAAAAATGAGTCCCAGATGCCCAGCCTTTCTCACCACTATGTATACACACATGTATATAAAAATCAAAAAATATTCTCTGAACAGATTGTTGTCAGCTAAGCATTGTGTCACCATAGAAATGCTCACCAGATCAAGTGCTGCCCCTGGAAAGTATCTAGGGAAAGAAACAATTACTATAACAAGCAGCACCCACAAGTAGATGGGGTCCTTTCTGGAAAGGGTGCTCAATGTTGTCTAATGCTGTGCATCCTCCTCTCAACAAATGGTCTGAATCAGCTGCTCCTGGTGTCACGGCCTGGCTCTTCTACTTCCCTGCCGTGTAAACTCTGAGAAGTTATTCATTCATTCTGAGGATTCTCTCTTTCTCATCTGAAGCAGGCATCAATGCTGACCTTATAATGCTGCTGTAATAATTAAATAAGGTAATATATAGCCACTTATAGCAGAGTGGCTGGTACAAACTAAATGTTAAATAAGTGGTCACAGTAGCCTGCAATATAAATCATATCATAACTGAAAAACTTGTTTTAAAAATGTCTGAATTCACACATCATTGACATACTCAAAACATGTTTAGATATGCATTTGGCAAAATACAGAACTCATCCACTCACTTCGTGGTCTGTGAAACAGCAGCAATGGCATTATTTGAGGGCTTATTAATGTAGAACCACAGAACATATACCGTAACTACTGAATCAGAATCTGCCTTAGATTATCAGTGATTTCATGTGTATGTTAAAGTATGAGAAGAGTTGTCATGTGGTTAAAATACTTATTTTATGTTGTTGGTATGTCCTGTGTACCAGGTACAGTATTATGATCCTTTATGTACATTACTCAGTTAATTAATTCTTCATAAAAGTTCAATGGAGAAAAGTGTTACCTCTTAAATGAGATAAGGAACAGTGGGGTAAATGACTGTCAGTTCAGAAAGCACAATTTTATATTGGCTGAGCCAATTTTCAGAGCAAGGCTTTTTTCAAAGCCCTTACATTTATCATTATTATTATTATTATTATTATTATTATTGTTATTATTGTTTAACATTACATGTTTGTTTTACTATAACTCTTAGCAGGAACTAGAACTCTGAAACTGGAATTTGAGGAGGGTTTATAGAAGGCAATATTTACAAGTTATCGACAGGTTTTACGAGCACCATAAGGGATAGTTAATATCAGTAAGATATTACCACAGCTGGTCCTAAATAAATTATGGTAGGTAGAGGTTCACAGAACAGAGGGTGGAAATGACAGCATTAAGAGAAGTTGACAACTTTGGCTGAAGAATCTACTGAGCAGAAGCAACTTCCTAATAGAAAAAAGTTGTGAAATAAATTTCCCACCTCATTTTCCTAACTCTTACACTGGCTTCCCATTGGCCAAATTGAAAAGGCAGCCGCAGACCAGGGGAAACAATAGATGCAATCTATTCAAGTAGCACCCCTACTGCCGCCCTTGGAATAGAGAAGTGTGGAAATAGGAGTCAACGGGCATATCCCAAATTCACACATGTTGTTTAATATGTATATTTATTAATATAAGAAAATACTCCCTAAAAACTGTGTAAAAATAGAAAGTAACAAAATTATGAACTGCATACAATGGAAGTACAGAGAAATATGTACAAAGATCGGTGGAAGAGATCTCCAAATTTTAGCATTTGTGTTGTCAGCATCAGTGGATAGTTACGTCATTATTTTGAACATTTTGTGATACGCCCATATGATCTGCCTTGATCTAGCTTACTCTATTATTTTTTGCATGTATAAGTTAATACATTGATGTAGCTGAAACCTCAATCAGTAGCAGGGGATTTATAATGAAAAACAGGGGTACTTTACCCCAGTCTTGATTCTCTTAGGTGCTAAGTTTCAACTCATTTAGGTGTTTCTCATAATATTTTCTTCCATATATCTAAATTAGATATGATAAACTTTCTTGATTTATTAAATGCATATGTTATTTATCATTCCTCTGTTACAGTAGCTGGGCGCTTTTCTCTTTTATATCTCCCATTTCTCCTTCACCATCATTCTGCTAATCATTGTTTGACACAATTATCACTTAAAATCAGTAGTTGCATGTCAATGTAAAGATTAAGTATAACTGAGTCACATATTGCAGACATTTTCAAACATTTTTTTCCCTGAAATTAATATTTTAACTCTGGTAAGGATGAACTTGCTCAAGACCGATCTACATCTAGCCTTCCAGTAGAGGACATTGCCTCCTGCTAAACTCCAGAATCTAGGCACAGCGAAGTGCTAACGGGAATGACACGGTTGAGTCCCAACACACCCCCCCCTCCCATGGGATGGATATTTCTTCTGACCACTGACCATATATGGTGGGATCATGTCATCACAGGGCTGTAAGCGCAAAGCTTGGCTCCTAGATGCTCGGTCATTCCACAGCGGGCTCAGCTGGGAAAATAAGCCTAGAGAACAGGTAGTGCCACATTTAATTTTCACTACGTTGAGCCCCTGATGTCCCCTGGGTGAAGAGCAGATGATTTCAAATTCATATATATATATATATATATTAAAATTCCCACAGCATCAAAATCTCTTTCTTCCAAAGTCTGGTACCAATCCTGCTAAGTCTCTACATCCTGTCCTTGAACGCAGTGAGCAACAACTCACGTGCCTGCATGGCTACTATTGTTTACAGGAGCGCATGAGAGTCCCTCTCTTAGAAGCTTGTGCATATAGCCTCCCCCTTTTTTTTTTTTTATCATTTGTTCATGTTTGGTTGACATTAAGCTCTATTTTCCCCCAATGTTCTAGCCTATAAGGTAATTTGTTATAATCATTCCCCAAGATTTTCTTTAGTGTTTATGCTGCTATTTGTATTGGTGGTTCCCTCCAAGATCTACAATGAAAATTTGAGTTTGCAGAATATCATGGGATGTGCAACTGCTGCTCTCTTGGCATGTGTTTCCTGTATTCCATGTATTGTTTGTAATGTATTCCATAATCTCAATTAAGTATATTTTCCAATATTTCTCACAAAGGAATATATATATATACACACACACACAATTTTTTAGCCCTTCAACATTTTGTTCTCTTGATTCATTGATAATTGGATTAAATATAAAAATCTAGGAAGCAAGCTTTCTTTTTCTTTATGAGAATTCTGAAGGCATTGCTGCATTGTATTTTATTATCCAATAGTACTGCTGATAAACCTATACTATACTAATCTATAGTTTGTACATGACCTGCTAGTTTCTTTAGAAGCCAAGTGTGTGTGTGTGTGCATGTGTGTGTGAGTGTGTGTGCACATGTATACAATAGTTTATGTTCAGGCTCTTGATCCTTTCAAATGGTGTCCCATTTATTTTATTTATTTATTTTTTATTAAGGTATTATTGATATACACTCTTATGAAGGTTTCACATGAAAAAGAATGTGGTTACTACATTCACCCATATTATCAAATTCCCCCACATCCCATTGCAGTCACTGTCCATCAGTGTAGTAAGATGCCACAGTCACTACTTGTCTTCTCTGTGCTACACTGTCTTCCCTGTGACCCCCCCACACCATGTATACTAATCATAATACCCCCCAATCCCCTTCTCCCTCCCTCCCCACCCACTCTTCCCCACCCCTCCCCTTTCGTAATCACTAGTCCCTTCTTGGAGTCAGTGAGTGTTCTGCTGTTTTGTTCCTTCAGTTTTTGCTTTATTCTTATACTCAACAAATGAGGGAAATCATTTGGTACTTGTCTTTCTGTGTCTGACTTATTTCACTGAGCATAAGATCCTCTAGTTCCATCCATGTTGTTGCAAATGGTAGGATCTGTTTCTTTCTTATGGCTGAATAGTATTCCATTGTCTATATGTACCACCTCTTCTTTACCTGTTCATCTACTGATGGACACTTAGGTTGCTTCTATATCTTGGCTATTGTAAATAGTGTTGCAATATACATACGGTTGCATATGTCTTTTTGAATCCAAGAACTTGAGTTCTTTGGGTAAATTCCTAGGAGTGGAATTCTTGGATCAAATGATATTTCTATTTTTAGTTTTCTTAAGGAACCTCCATATGCTTTCCACAATGGATAAACTTGCTTAGATTCCCACCAGCAGTGTAGGAGGGTTCCCCTTTCTCCAATCCTCACCAGTATTTGTTGTTGTTTGTCTTTTGGATGTTGGCCATCCTTACTGGTGTGAGGTGATATCTCATTGTGGTTTTAATTTGCATTTCCCTGATGATTAGCGATGTGGAGCATCTTTTCATGTGCCTATGGCCATCTGAATTTTTTCTTTGGAGAAGTGTCTGTTCATATCCTCTGCCCATTTTTTAATTGGGTTATTTGCTTTTTGGGTTTTGAGGTGTGTGAGTTCTTCATATATTTTAGATGTTAACCCCTTGTCGGATATGTTGTTTACAAAATATTCTCCCATACTGTAGGATGCATTTTTGTTCTGCTGATGGTGTCCTTTGCTGTACAGAAGCTTTTTTGCTTGTGCTAGTCCCATTTGTTCATTTTTTGCTTTTGTTTCCCTTGCCCAAGGAGATGTCTTCAGGAAAAAGCTGCTCATGTTTATATTCAAGAGATTTTTGCCTATGTTTTCTAAGAGTTTTATGGTTTCACAACTTATATTCAGGTCTTTGATCCATTTTGAGTTTTCTTTTATATACAGGGTTAGACAATTATTCAGTTTCATTCTCTTGCATGTAGCTGTCCAGTTTTGCCAATGCCTCCCCTTTATTTTTATGGTTTTATCTGTCTAAAACTTACCTGGGTTAAACATTATGTCCTCTGATTAATCTTTCTCATATGCCTATTTCTTACATCTCTCTGCTTTTGGCTTACTCTTTATAAATTCTTTCAATATTATCTTTCAAACTTTCTAATGATTATGGATTAAGTTCATGTATCTATATGTATATATATATTATATATAATTTTATTTATATATGAAATAGTCTTCATTTTTAAAGTTTCAGTTTTTTTAATTTGCTCTTTGCATTTTATCATTTTCTGCTTGCTTATATTGGTCTCTTACATGTTGGAGGAGTTCCTCAGATATCTGGTGATTCTTGGCTGTCCATTCAATAAAGTACTCAACCCTGTACATGAGGGAAATATTGATGGTGAGGTATCCTCAGTTTATTGCCTACACCTAGGTATCTGACCTTATCTTGAGGATATATATATATATAGGAAGGTATTTATTGGAGTCATTCAGTTTCTCTAGAGAAGAATCCTCTCATCCCTTGCTTTGGTATGCATAAGCCATGCTTCCTATATGTTGTGATTAGGATAAATAATGAGGAAAGTGTCCCACAGCATAGCACACAGACCATTGCTTTCTTCACTCTTTAACTGTCTCATCCACTCCCCATCTCAGCCTCACATTTCCACTAGTGTGTTTAAGTCCAGAACTTTGATTAAATATTTCTATACAACAAATGTCTCATCTACAGCAAGGAGGCACCGTGAGTGAGAGAGGAAGGAGGAATCTCCCAGGTGTATGGTAAGAATGAGGAATGAGAGATGTCAACTGCTCTGTATAAGCAAAGATATATATATATAAAGAATTCTCCTGTGCTCACACCTTCCTCAATCCACCTGCAGATTCTAAGCCCCTCAAGGGTTCTGCAGGGAAAATTACTCAATTTCTTGAGTCTTTCTCATCAGAAGTTACTTAGAATTTAACTTCCCCCCTTCTGTGACTGTTGCAACTGTTCTACCTGTACTCTATCTGCCAAATTTGTTAAAAAAATAAGCTTACCCTTTTCTCCTCACCTGTCTCTTTGCAATTTGGGTAAATAGTGATTTCCCTTTTTTTCATTAGCGCAGTGAGATTTAGGAGGGAGAGAAAATTGCATTGTATGTGGTTAATACCATTCATTATATTTATAATGAAAAATTATATATAATGTCTAAGTAATGGAAAAAACAAATAAATTGACCTAAATCTCACATGATTAAATTTGGCAGGGAAATGTTAAGACATATAATATGAATGGGGTGCATAGAAGTCACACAGAATTTCTCTTTCACAAACAAAAACAAAAGGACACACAAAATACAGATGTGAAAATATAATGACTGATACCAGAAAACAGACTGACTTCTCTAAGTCAGGAAAATGAAATGTGTTTTTCCACCTTCAACTCATGAGGCTCAATGCAGGAAGGAAGGAGTATTAGGGAAACAAAATAAAACAAAAAACAAGCACATCCTGATAAGGAAAGGGTGATGCAATACAAAAATAATTATGACAAAATAAATCAGAAATAATTTGTATACCTTTTTTTTTTTTTTACTAATCCTGACTCTGTTAATCTATCTCAAATACTCTAATAATAAAACATTATATATAATGAATGGAGGAAGGAAGATGGGAAAACAGAAAAGAAAAATAAAAGAAACAAACAAAAAAAGATAGCACCTGATATTTGAGG
The DNA here is from genome assembly GCF_040802235.1 of Manis javanica. NCBI lineage: Eukaryota > Metazoa > Chordata > Mammalia > Pholidota > Manidae > Manis > Manis javanica. The sequence continues at coordinate 44,339,230 of NC_133172.1, forward strand.
TATTATTTTACCACACAGAAATAGCATGCTACTTGCATATGAAAAATTATCTTACAAGAATTTTTTCAAAATGATGATTTTACATATAAAAAATATCATCTATTAAAGTTATTTTTAAAAGTTAGACACTAAATTGTATTATGCATGCAATAGGACTAAAATCAAATCAAAATTAGCACTGAAAGAGCCTAGAAAGAAATATATTAAAATATATCCAATGGCTGGCTTTGTGTGGTTAAATAAGTAATCTTTTTCTTCTCTTTTTAATTTTTTTAATATTGTGTGAACAATTATATTACTACTACATTGAAAGAACAAAATAAACCTTTTAAAAGAAGATTAGGATGAAAACAACCCAGTGGTGTTTTTAAGGGAAAGAAGTCCTGTGCACCCACCTTTCTGAGCCACTGCTCTCCGGGCCACTTACACATGGACTCAGAACACGAGCTCCTGTCTGGGCAAGAAGCCCTCTCACCAATGACTCTGCCCTTTACTAGTAGAGAACAAGGGCCTTAGGCTCAGTCTGACTTGTTTCAAAACCTGGATTGTACTTTTATACCATGATTTTTCAACCTTGGCACTATTGACCTTTTGGGTTCTATAATTCTTTGTTGTGGGGAAGGGATGTTGTCCTGTGCATTTTAGAAAGTTTAGCAGCATCCCCTGTCTCTACTCAGCAGTTGCCAGTAGCATGTCTTCAGTGACAACCAAAAATGTCTCCAGATATTGCCCAATGTCCCTTGAAGAGCAGATTCCCCAGCACTTACACATAAATATGGATGGGCCTTGCTAGTTGTGGGACTTTGGGCAAGGCATTCATATTTTTATCTCCTTTCATAAAATTAGGCTACTCCTGTATTACTTTCAGAGTTGTGATTATGAAATGTGCTCAATGTAGCTTGGCATATCATCTGGTGCGTGATCTGGCAAATGTTCAAGAGTTCTTAGCTCTGATGAGAAAAACAGTAATTATTGGTAATATGATTTTAGTCACTATTATTATTGTATTTGGTTGAATTGTGTCACTCAGGAATTTTCATGTTGAAGTCCTAACCCACCTGTGATCTTATTTGGATACAGGGCTTAGACAGAGGTAATAGAGTTAAAATGAGATTATTAGGGTAGACGCTTCCTCAGTTTGGTGTCTTATAAAAGAGGGACATTTGGAGACATACACACAGACACATAGGAAGACATCACTATGAAGATGAAGGCAGCTATCAGAGTAAGGCTTCTGCAAGCCAGGAAATACCAAAGGTTGGTAGAACACTACCAGAAGCTGCATGAGAGGCATGGAACAATTTGACAGCCCTCAGAAGGAAGGAAAACCAAGAACACCTTGAGTGTGGACTTCTCACCTCCATAACTGAGACAATAAATGTCTGTTGTATAAATACCCAGTTTGTGGTACTTTCTTATGTCAGTATTAGCACACACTAATACCACTATTATATTTTATTGTTGCTATTGTTATGATCATTTTACTATGTCTCCATTAATCCACTTATGGTCCATAGCAGCTGACTTCTGTGCAGAAGTTAGTATGGTGTTAAAGGTACATTTTGTTTTGGCAGTAAAAGATAAGAGAAAGAAAATAAAACTACTTGAATTTTATTACAGCTCTATAGCAGCCAGCATCAGGATTTATATTGAATATATACAATGCTGCTGGAGCCTGATTCAGGTTATAAATAACAAAAAGTTAAAATTTTGTCCTTATTTCCTTAGAGTCAATGCAGCTTTAGAAGGAGTCACAGAGACTTGAATAGTTGCTTTGGGAAGTTTGGGATAGGATATAATAGGAGATGATGGATAAAGTCTCAGAGGAAAATGACTGACGGGGGTCGGAGTGCACAGCGGGCACATTGCTTTCCAGTCCTGATTCTGCTCCTTTGCTCTAGGACTTACCACAGGTCAGTTTACTTCCACGGATATCAGTTCTCTCAACCGTATGTGATGTGAGATGGCTGGACTAAATGATCTACAGGTTTCCTTGAAGCACTGACATCTGATGTGTTTTTATAGAGAAATAGTGAGAGAAAAGAAATAAAAGCCAATGATGCCACTTTCTGGTTGTCTCTCTAACATGTAAGTACCTGTATAATATTTGTCTCTTTCAATTATGTGTCTTGAAAGATATAAAACATGTCGAACACACACACATTAAGGATCATGCAGTCATCCTTACCTACCTATCAGAGAGCAGATGCGTAAAGTTCCCTCAGAAGAAAGACACTGATACCGTTCTTTCACAGACGATGTGTGTGGTCTTTCTCAGCGCTCGGGCACAATGCGGACTATCTATCAAGTAAGCATCCTGCACAGTGAGTGTACTAAGGATTAGCTTCATAAATGTCACCATCTTGAGTTCAGGGTTATAAATAAATAAATATCTAATAGATGATCAATGTAATATAATGTATTTTCTCTCCTGTTTTCTTGGGCCAAAATCATTTCACTGGTGATATGAAGAAAAGTATGTTGCCATGTCCTTAAAGCAGAATTCATATCTACAAAAACTAATGTGATGAATACCCTATATACATACATACACTTTCCAAATACCATTGTTAACACAAGAAAATAAGGTTCAAAGAATATCTTCCTAAGTGTCACCAGGCTATATTCTAAAATTATCAAATATTTTATTTTACCTTCTTTATGCTGCATGAAAGGTAAGATAGAGAGATTATAATGGTGATGATGGTGATAGATGAATGGATAGATAGATTTTAGACAGGCACAGTCATCAAATGCTTTGTTTATATAGTGCCATTTAAGAATACTGGAGGTAACATTAACTTTTTACTTTTAAGGTAAAAATGCTTCAGATGAAGCTCACATGTCTAGCATTGAAACATTGAATATTTGTATGTCCCGAACATTATGTGTTTCTATTCTGATTGAAATCTAATCTTTTAATCTAATGTGTTAATTATTCCAGGTCACTATGTGACCTGGACATAGTGAAGTAATCTACTGAGCTTTGGCCAAAAATAAAAGGAGGGGGATGGGCAGAAAATGAAAAGCAAAACTCATCCCAGACCTGAGGTACCTATCTGCAATTCTTGTTCTTCTACCCCCAAAATATACATGCACAGAAAGACACACAGAGGAAGAAAAAAAAAATAGGCAAATACACTCAACAAATACAAACAGTCTCAACATAGCTGATAATTTTCTCACTTTGGAATGTTACTGTCTGCCACAGATTTTGGTCTTTCCTGTCTCCTCGGACTCCTAGATATCCTATTCATTTGGATTTTCTCTTCTTTCAGTGTCCTTCCTTAGATAGGACCTCCTGGTTTCCTAACGATAACCAAACCCTCTGACTCAGTGTCCACTTGGAATTTGTCATCAGATGACTTTCTTGAAATTTAGCAACATAGTCTTGTTCATTTGTCTTAGGTTTATTCCAGTAAATCCTACTGAAGCATTCCCTCTACATGGTATCAGAATAAGCCTAGAAAACCACAGGGGCCAAGTATACCAAGTTGGACAAAATAATCAAACAACTTTTTTCTCTGTTCCTCCTTCACCTCCTTCTTTGATTAAACAAGGTATGTTCATAAGTAGAAGTTGAGACATTGTTTAAAATATGAAATTTGCACCTTTGTCAAAGAGAAACAACTGGAAACAATCCATATAGATTTTTTTTAATGTCAGTAAAGTTATATTCACTTCAGAAACAGTGAATATCAGAATAGTTACTATCCCTTAGGGTGTAGACTGCCTTCCCTATTGAAAGTCTAAAGGGAGATACAATTGAAATCACATTTGCTTTGTTCCCAGTTGGTTACTTTTCTCTCTCAAGGGATGAATTACCTGGAAAATAAAGTAAGTTTTTTTTTTATTTGAATGCATGAATTTACCCATGTAACCTTAGCAGTGAGAAATATAATGCAGACTTTTGTTTCTCTCACAAGCCTCATTACACAGTCATATTTTCTTGCTCTAATTATTAATTACAGCATTCATTAGTGTAGAAGTGCTATTCTGTGTAAACTGCATGTGCCAAAAGTTGCAAATTGGGGAAGTCATGTGATAGCACAAAGAACAAGGGGAAGACACCAAGAAGCAGAGAGGTGAGGGTGTGTGATTCTTTCACTGCTTCATTCAGTTTGCCTGGCATGCTGAAATCCCTGCTCCTTAAATATTTTTGAAGATAAATTGATGAATGAAGAAGTGAACTTGAGTATTGGCATTTTGTATTTTTGTATTTCGTTCCTATTTTCTAAATATGTTAAATGTTAGTTTTTTTTCTCTTGTATTTTCTCTTTCTTTCTCACACTTGCTCTGGTTCTTTCTCCCTCTTTTTCATTGGAAGCTTGAGGCTGACGTTAGGCTTAAAATAGCTCCATCGAGAAATGTTGAATGAATGGTGGGTTCATGATCTCCAGACTGTATCTCTGCTTTCTGTTCTCATCCAGTACATTGTCTGCAGTAAATTAGTGTCATGTCATTGGTTTCAGTAATGTGCCCACGTAGATAACTTTAAAATAAACATCTTCAAATCAGATTCTGTCTGATCTCCAAATCTGTGTGTATTTTTGCCAACTTGTTGTGTACCATATGACACTGGCTTCACAGACTGAACATTTTCAAAACTCACTTTTTTCGTGCTCTCCATCCCTAATACCAAGTTGTATTTCAGAACCTTGTCATCTGGCATTCTGACTCTGTCATTGTCTCTTGCTTCTGGTCTTTGTTTTCTTTAATCCATCTGCTTAGAACTGATAATTATAATGCAATTTCTTAATTCATTGTCCTGCTGGCCTCCTTCAGTAGCTCATAATGATGTATTACAATTTGAACCTTTAGCAAAATCTACAAACCTCTTCATGATATAACTTCATCTTTCACCGGATAATTTGGCAAGTCCCAATAATTTTTATGGTTATTTGAAACACATCGGTACTTTTCCGGGCAATTGATCATGAAAATCTACCCATCTGGAATGCTCTTTAAGCTTATCTAAGCAGCAAAATATTTTTATATATTAAGTCTCATTTCAAATATTATCTCCTCTGGGAAGACTTGATTGACTCTCCATGGAAGATTGTGTGATTTGCTCCCTGCAAATCATATACAGTGTGCCCCAACCCTCTAACATTTTGGTGGATTTGAATGCAGGTGGACAAATTTAGGGAATTCCTAGAATAAATGGCCCGAGGGGGAGGGGTTGTTGTTCAGCTCCCCACCCCCCAATTTTTCATATAAGGTCCACATGTTCATACTTAAAATTTTGCCTGGAACAGTATCAAGATTAAAATAAGAAAATTAATCTAAACCCAAATTTCAAATAATGGGGTTTAGAACATCACTGTTTCTGAGTTAACAGTGCTAAAAAATTGACTAAAGGGAAAAACCAGGAAAGCCAAGTGAATAAATTAGCAGAAGTAGGCAATCAGCATGGCGCATACAAACGTTCTAACCTTAAATTTTCAAACTATACTATGAATATTGTCCCGATTCTTATTTGCTTCTCTTAGTTGAGAAACTTCCACAAAGAGACTAAAGTACACTGTAAGAAAATATCTCCCTTAAATAGCCATCTTCATGGTGTATTTCATAATCCTTCATTCACGTATTTCTCCCAACTAGGACATGAGCTCCTTCCAAATATAGTATTCTACTTATCACATTAATTCTAGTATTTAGTCCAAGATCTGAGCCAGAATAAATGGCAGTGAATGTCGGTTTAATTAATGGATGAAAAGTTATCATCAGGGAGCAATAAGAAAATCACCTAAATAATTGTAACAAAGAAACCTTCTTAGAAGGTTCTACTGAAATATTTTACTGACCTAGATAAATTAAGGTGGTATCAGTTCCTCCCTTCCTCTGATCCAGGTCTCTGCATTTCTCGGCCACATCTCACATAAGCAGCGTCCTAAGAGGCACTCAGTAAACCTTTAATGACTTTGGAGATGCATCCCGAAGAAGTGCTGTTGTGAGAAGAATGATTTCATGCTGAATTGCACTCATTTCTGACGGGAGCTCACACTATTGCTTGAAGCAGTGGGCACTCCAAAATAGCAGCCAAGAAAGACAGTGACTGCACAGAGATTCCTCTCCCTGCTGATGACGGAAGAGTTTTTAGAATGAAGCTTATTGATCCTTGGTAAGAAAATGTTGCAATTGTGAATTCTCATGCCATGATATTGCCGCTTAAAGCTCATTCTAAAAGAAGTTGCACCTAACCCACTAGGGTGACTCTATTGAAAAAATTGATGAGGCTTCCCCATTCTCTTGTGATGTGTTCCTGGAAAGGCTTATTTCCAGGATGTGAGCTCATTTTGAGTGAATCACATAATAACCTCTCTCTTAGGGAAGCAAATCCATTAGGCAATAATCTTGGAGGAGGGGAGATGCCATGCTCTTACGGGCCAAAATGAATTTCTTGCTAAGATTTCTGCTTTGAAACCTCTTAAGGTAACTTCTACTTCATAAATTCAGCTGTTACTGAAAATTAGAAAGAGTATTGTTGCCAATTATATTTTCTAAAAGCAACCAGTAATGTGATTCAGGATCATAGAATTTCATAATTCAGAGAAGCCTCAGAAATTACCTGATGAATTTGGGGTACTTGAAGTCCTACCCAGACATTTCTCTGTGAGTCCTGTAGGGCACTGCCAGCAGAAGACATGATTGCTAACTCTCATACACCTGATATGTGATGTTAGGGAAAATGTTCTAATTGCTGGTGATCCACATGAATTGTGTGGGCATGGCAGTCATGTTCAGTGAACAGACAGATTGCACTTCCTGTGCAATCTGCCGTCTGGTTGAGACTGACCTGGTATTTGTTGAATGCTTATTAGATGGCAAGCATACAGTTGATACATTGCCACATGGTGGCATTTAAGTTTCACAATAATTTTGGAAGTTTCTAATATTGTTTCCACTTTTTAAATGAGGAAATTTAAGCACAGATGATTTAGGTCTTTTGCCTTTAGCAGAGAAGGATTAGAAACTAGGTTTCTTGATTCTAATCCTAATGTTACTGCCTATGCTCTCAGCATGTGACCTCTCATTCATTCTGTGTTTACTTGATAGGATTTAACACATCATGCGTAGATAGTGCCTGGTAATTTCTGTTCATTATCTCTATTTTCTGAACTTCTTATTATCTAATTTTATAAATGCTTCAAATATATCTATAATTTTGGAAATCTTATGTTACAAATATTATTTTCCATGATTAAAACTAGAGGTCATTAAGTCATTATCTGCTTTTGTAAATAAAGCTTTATTGTAACACAACCACACTTATTTATTTCCATGGTTACTTTTGCCCTGCAATGGCAGAGTTGTTTGCAGTAGTTGCAGCAGAGACATTATAGCCCACAAAGCCTGATATATTCACAATAGATCCCTTTCCAGAATCCTATCAGAAAGCTGACAATTCCAAACTTAAACAAAGCTCTTGGATTGGCATTAACCCACTTGTGGTGCTTGGTTATATCCAGATGTCCCTGGGTAATGCTGAGGTACTTTGTACATTTTAAATGAAAATATTGCCTGAAATGTGTGCTCACCCCTGGTTTAAACGGTGGAAAATCATTCACAGAAATTATTTATGTCGTTGTACGCATGTTCAAGATGCATTCACATGTATATTAAAATGTTGACAAGTTCTTTTTGAAGAAAGACTGGGTGGAAATAATGTTTGCATATGAAGGTCCTTTATCTATCTATTTATTTATCTATCTATCTATCATCTATCTATCTATCTATCTATCTATCTATCTATCTATCTATCTATCTATCTATCTACCTATTTACCTACCTATCATCCATCTATGCATATGTTTCATTCATCTTTGATGTCCCACCTTTTATTCCAGCCATTGCTGCAATAACAGGTTTTGCAAGTATACATTAAATGGCTTGTCTCTCTCTACACTTCTCTCACTTGTTGTCCTAAGGCTTCTCTACTGTCACAGTGTGGGAAATCTGGAAAAACCTAATCCCATGAATTCACAAACTTGGAAGAACAAGGGCAATAAAAATCCTTGGCCAATCCTTGACTAATGTGGTAGAAAACTGGGTGGATAAATGAACCCCTTTTGGTCTCCTGGATGGGCAACTCTGAGAAGCATTCTATGTGGATCCTTATGTTTTCAGAGATGTAGAAGCCCAGGTGCCTATAATGATAAACAGCTTGATAATGTACCCTCAGATTGGCCTTTTCTTCTTCCTTATTTCCTTTCCAGTTTCTCAGTCCTAATCTGTAGGATCACTTCCTGAAATAAACTGTATTTATGTACCCACTCATGCACACACAGGATATATATACATATGCTTAGTCTAGAGTTTGAATATGAGAAGTAAACTTCCAGTAATTGCCCTTCATTGTGACAGTGTGACCATGACACCTTTTATTATGTATCTACTTTCCCATGGCAGTAAGATGAGCCATTTGAATCCTTTTCAAAATAGCATTTTAGAAAATAACAAGTAAATATCCAAAGTTGCTAGTGGAAATAAAAACTGTTTAATACCCAGGATATACGATATTACATATCCTAAATGCAATACGTGTGGTGGTGGAAGTGGGTAGGGGTACGAGGTAAGTATTCACGAGGGCATGCATTTACACTAGAGCATCACAAAAAATATTTTTTAAATAATATACTTATTCTTGCATACAGTAAAAATAATGAAGTTTTACATTACATAATGACATATTTTGCTATAATATGAGGACTAGAATTATTTGAAATTGGGCTATATATAAAAAAAGAGTGGCATACACTATAAGATAAAACACAAAACAGGGAAATGTAAAATAGAACAAAACACTAATATAAAAACAGTGATATACTTTTGCCCAGGCCTATGTGATAAAGTTTATTTATTAAAATTCAGCCAGTTTAACCTTTGTTTTTGGGTTCTCATGTATTAAAAATTGTGACTGTTGCTCTTCACTTCTTGGACAGAGAAACAAAGGTGATATAAAACACTGTGTTACAATGTTGCTGTTTTGTGGTGATACCAAAGTCTGTTCTAGTTGCACAATGTCTCCTATCAGTGGACAGCAAGGTGGTATTTATCAGTCAGGTGTAAATATAACTGACATCCCAAACCATAACAGACAATAGATTCAACTGTAAGTTAAAAAAAGACATAGACATACTCTCCAAAACGTTGTTTCTTATACTCACCTTCCATAAAATCTGATGTCATAGCATTATATCTTTACTTTGTGAAAGAATGTCAGCCCAGAAATTGTGACTCCTCTTGCTGTAAAATCTGTCCTTGATCCACAAAAGAGAGGCTTCTAGAGAAAATATAGTTCTCCAACACAAGTTAGTGTGACAGAGAGATTATGGAGCCTAGAGTCAGATTCTCATAAGTCTAAGTCTGGTGTATATGAATGTGTGTGTGTGTGTGTGTGTGTGTGTGTGAGACCCTCTGTCCCATTCTCATTTTCTATTGTTGCTGCAACACATTATCACAAACTAAGTGGTTTAAAACAACATAATTTTATGATCTTAAATTCTTTAGGTCAAAATTCAAATGTGGATCTCACTGGACTAAAATCAAGGTATCAGTAGGGATGCATTTCTTTCTGGAGGCTCTGGGGGAGAATTGGTTTCCTAGACTTTTCTATTTTCCAGAAGCTATCCATATTCCTTGGTTCCTGGATCCTTTGCTCTATCTTCAAAGTCAGTAACATGGCATCTGACAGACCATTCTTTCATATTCACATTTCCCTCTGTCCACAGCTAGGAAAGGTTCCACAGTTTTAAGGACCCATGTAATTACTTTGGATCCACCAAACCATACAATTAGATATCTCAGCCAGCACTTCAGATTGTGTTTGAAATAAAATGACCAGTAACTTAATATAGATTGTTATATATTTAGGAAATGATCTAAGAACCTTATGGTAACCACAAACCTAAAGCCTAGAATAGATATACAAAAATTTTAGTAAAGAATTTCAATCACAACACTGAGGAAAAACATAAAATAACAAGAGAAGAGTATAAGAGAGGAAGAAAGGAAAAGAAGGGAATACAAAAAGAACCAAAAAACAATAAGTAAAGGGGGAATAAGTATGTACCTACCAATCACTACTTAAATGTAAATGGACTGAATGTGGCAATCAAAAACATAGGGTAGAAAAATGGATAAAGAAACAAGACCCATCTATATAGTGCCTACAAGAGACCCATTTCAGACCTAAAAACATACCCATCAATATAGTGCCTACAAGAGACCCATTTCAGACCTAAAAACATAGACAGACTGAAAGTGAAGGAATGAAAAAGATTATTTCATGTAAATAACAGGGAGAAAAAAGCAGGAGTAGCAGTACTTATATCAGGAAAAATAGACTTCCACACAAAGAAAGTAATGAGAGACAAAGAAAGGCATTACATAATGAGAAAGGGATCAGTCCAAAAAGAGGATATAACCATTATAAATATCTATGCACCCAACACAGGAGCATCTGAATATGTAAAACAAATACTAAGGGAATTAAAGGGAGAAATAGACTTCAACTCAATTATATTATGAGACTTTAACACACCACTTACATCAATGGACATATCAATGTATTCTATGAAAAATTATATGCCAATAAATAGGACAAATTAGAAGAAATGACAACTTCTTTGAAAAATACAACTTTCCAAGACTGATAGAAAAAGAAACAGAAAATCTGAACAGACAAACTACCAGTACCAAATTGAATTGGTAATCAAAAATTTCCAACAAAGTCCAGGACAGATGGCTTCACAGATGAATTCTACCAAACATTTAAAGGAAAGCTAATACCCATCTTTCCTAAGTATGCCAAAACATAGAAGAGGAGGGGATACTTCCAAACTCATTCTATGAGGCCAGCATCACTCTAATAACAAAAGTACATAAAGATACTACAAAGAAGAAGAAAAATTTAGACCAATATCCCTGATGAACACAGATGCAAAAATCTGCACTAAAATATTAGCAAAAGAATTTAAATATACATCAAAAGGATTATCCATCATGACCAAGTGGGATTTATTTAGGGATCAGGGATGATACAATATTCATAAATCAATCAATGCAATACACCACATTAACAAGGATGTCTTTTGTAAAAGGATGAAAAACATCTGATCATCTCAGTAGATGCTGAAAAAGCATATGACAAAATTAACATCCATTCATAAGAAACTCTTGAAATAATGAGTATAGAGGGAACATATTTCAACATAATAAATATAATATATGATAAACCCACAGATAACATCATACTCAATAGTAAAAAGCTGAAAACTTTTCCTCTCAGGTCAGGAACAAGACAAGGACATCCACCCTCACCACCTTTATTCAACATAGCACTGGAAGTCCTAGCCAAGGCAATCAGACAAAATAAAGTGATAAAAGGTAATAAGGAAATTCCAAATTCATAAGGAAGAAGAAAAACTCTATTTGCAGATGACATGATACTACATATAGAAAGTCCAAAAGATTCCACCAAAAAAATGATTAGAGTACCTGGATTCAGCAGAGTTGCAGGGTGCAAATTAATACACCGAAATCTGCTGATTCCTGTTACCAACAACGAACAAGCAGAAAGAGAAATCAGGAAAAAACACTCCACTTACAATTCCATCAAAAATACTAAAACACCTAGGAATAAGGAGGTGAAAGACCTGTACTCTGAAAACTATAGAAGACTGATGAAGGAAATTATAGAAGACACAAATAAATGGACATCTATCCTATGCTCACAGACAGGAAGAATTAACACTGTCAAAATGGCCATTCTGCCCAAAGCAATTTGCAGATTCAATGAAATCCCTAACAAAACACCAACATTTTTTAATGAACTAGAGCAAATAATCCTAAAGTTGATTGGACCTACAAAAGATATTGAATAGACAAAGCAATCTTGAGAAAGAAGAACAAAGCTGAGGGTATTATGCTCCCTGTCTTCAAGTTAGTCCAAAGATACAGTAATCAAAACAGTATAGAAAGGCAGAGCCAACATGGCGGCGTGAGTAGGACAGTGGGAATCTCCTCCCAAAAACATACATATTTTAGAAAATACAGCAAATATAACTAATCCTAAAAGAGAGACCAGAAGGCACAGGACAACAGCCAGACTACATCCATACATGCGAGAGCCCAGCGCCTGGTGAAAGGGGTAAGATACAACCCCCGGCCTGGAGGGACCCAAGCACGCCTCCCCCCAGCTCCCGGTGGGAGGAGAGGTGATGGGGCAGGGAGGGGGAGGGAGCCCAGGACTGCTAAACACCCAGCCCCAGTCAACCACATCATAGCGCAGACACAGTGCATGCGTGGAGGGCTGGAAACTAGAGAAACAGGGCAGCAAGACCTCTGAGCGGGTTTCAAAGCTGATGCCCCTGTGACAAAGAAAAGCGAGTGCTTTTTGAAAGTCTTAAAGGGACAGGGACATAACAGCTGGATGGAAACAACACAGGTCACAGTCCAGTGGCGGGAAATTACAGGGAAAACTGGGTGCACTAACCCCCTGGGCAACAGCTCTGAGACCCCTCACAGAGGTAAACAGACAAACAGCCCCCCCGTCCATTACCCCTCGGGGGCGCTCCCTCCATACCAGACGGGCAAGACACAAAGACCCAGTCTACATGCAATTACCCAACACAAGCCACTAGGGGCCGCAGTTGTCCCAGTAAAGTAAGACCATTAGCAAGTGAAAAGTTTGGCCCTCCCAGCTGACTGTCAATAGCATCTATCAACATGAAAAGACAAAAAAATATGATCCAGACAAGACTAAACCAGACTGATTCGGCATCTGCTACATCTTCCCCTGAGAAGGAACCTGGGGAGATATATTTAACCAGTCTTCCTGAAAAAGAATTCAAAACAAAAGTCATAACCATGCTGATGGACTTGCAGAGAAATATGCAAGAACTAAGGAGGGAAAACACAGAAATAAAACAAGCTCTGGAAGGACTTCAAAACAGAATGGACAAGATGCAAGAGACCATTAATGGACTAGAAAACAGAGAACAGGAACGCAGAGAAGCTGATGCGGAGAGAGATAAAAGGATCTCCAGGAATGAAAGAATTCTAAGAGAGCTGAGTGACCAATCGAAATGGAACAATATCCACAATACAGGTGTACCAGAAGAAGAAGAGAGAGAAAAAGGGATAGAAAGTGTCTTTGAAGTAATAATTGCCGAAAACTTCCCAAAACTAGGGGAAGAAATGGCCTCTCACACCACAGAGGTACACAGAATTCCCATGACAAGGGATCCAAGGAGGGCAACACCAAGACACATAATAATTAAAATGGCAAAGATCAAAGACAAGGACAAAGTATTAAAGGCAGTCAGAGAGAAAAAAGAGGTTACCTACGAAGGAAAACTCATCAGGCTATCATCAGACTTCTCACCAGAAACCCTACAGGCCAGAAGAGAATGGTATGATATACTTACTGCAATGAAATAGAAGGGCCTCGAACCAAGAATACTGTATCCAGCACGATTATCATTTAAATATGAAGGAGGGATTAAACAATTCCCAGACAAGCAAGAGTTGAGGGAATTTGCCTCCCACAAACCATCTCCACAGGGCATCTTACAGGGACTGCTCTAGATGGGAGCACTCCTAAAAAGAGCACAGAACAAAACACCCAATATACGAAGAAGGGAGAAAAAGGAATAAGAAGGGAGAGAAATAAAGAATCATCAGACAGTGTTTATAATAGCTCAACAAATGACTTAAGTTAGACAGTAAGATAGTAAAGAAGCTAACCCTGAACCGTTGGTAACCATAAACTTAAAGCCCGCAAAGTAATAAGTACATACCTTTCAATAATCACCACAAATGTAAATGGACTGAATGCACCAATCAAGAGACACAGAGTAATAGAATGGATGAAAAAGCAAGATCCATCCATATGCTGCTTACAAGAGACTCACCTCAAACCCAAAGACATTCACAGACTTAAAGTCAAGGGATGGAAAAAGATATTTCATGCAAACAACAGAGAGAAGAAAGCAGGTGTTGCAATTCTGGTATCAGACAAAACAGACTTCAAAATAAAGAAAGTAACAAAAGATAAAGAAGGACATTACATAATGATAAAGGGCTCAATCCAACAAGAGGATATAACCTTTATAAACATATAAGCACCCAACACAGGAGCACCAACATACCTGAAACAAATAGTAACAGAATTAAAGGAGGAACTAGAATGCAATGCATTCATTCTAGGAGACTTCAACACACCACTCACTCCAAAGGACAGATCCACCAGACAGAAAATAAGTAAGGACACAGAGGCACTGAACAACTAGAACAGATGGACCTAATACACATCTACAGAACTCTACATCCAAAGCAACAGGATACACATTCTTCTCAAGTGCACATGGAACATTCTCCAGAATAGACCACATACTAAGCCACAAAAAGAGGCTCAGGAAATTCCAGAAGATTGAAATTCTACCAACCAACTTTTCAGACCACAAAGGCATAAAACTAGAAATAAACTGTACAAAGAAAGCAAAAAGGCTCACAAACACATGGAGGCTCAACAACATGCTCCTAAATAATCAATGGATAATTGACCAAATCAAAATGGAGATCCAGCAATATGGAAACAAACAACAACAACACAAAGCCCCAACTACTGTGGGACATGGCAAAAGCAGTCTAAAGAGGAAAGTATATAGCAATCCAGGCATATTTAAAGAAGGAAGAACAATCCCAAATGAATGGTGTAATGTCACAATTATCGAAATTGGAAAAAGAAGAACAAATGAGGCCTAAGGTCAGCAGAAGGAGGGACATAATAAAGATCAGAGAAGAAATAAATAAAATTGAGAAGAATAAAACAATAGCAAAAATCAATGAAAGCAAGAGCTGGTTCTTTGAGAAAATAAACAAAATAGATAAGCCTCTAGCCAGACTTCTTAAGAGGAAAAGAGAGACAACACAAATCAACAGATTCAGAAATGAGAAAGGTAAATCACGATGGACCCCACAGAAATACAAAGAATTATTAGAGAGTACTGTGAAAACCTAAATGCTAACAATCTGGGAAACCTAGGAGAAATGGACAACCTCCTAGAAAAATACAACCTTCCAAGACTGTCCCAGAAAGAAACAGAAAATCTAAACAGACCACTTACCAGCAATGAAATTGAAGCGGTAATCAAAAAACTACCAAAGAACGAAACCCCTGGGCCAGATGGATTCACCTCGGAATTTGATCAGACATACAGAGAAGACATAATACCCATTCTCCTTAAAGTTTTTCAAAAAATAGAAGAGGAGGGGATACTCCCAAACTCATTCTATGAAGCTAACATCATCCTAATAATAAAACCAGGCAAAGACCCCACCAAAAAAGAAAACTACAGACCAATATCCCTGATGAACATAGATGCAAAAATACTCAACAAAATATTAGCAAACCGAATTCAAAAATACATCAAAAGGATTGTACACCAGGATCAAGTGGGATTCATCCCAGGGATGCAAAGATGGTACAACATTTGAAAGTCCATCAACATCATCCACCACATGAACAAAAAGAAAGACAAAAACCACATGATCATCTCCATAGATGCAGAATAAGATTTGACAAAGTTCAACTTCCATTCATGATAAAAACTCTCAGCAAAATGGGAATAGAGGGCAAGTACCTCAACATAATACAGGCCATTTATGGTAAACCCACAGCCAACATTATACTGAACAGCGAGAAGCTGAAAGCTTTTCCTCTGAGATCGGGAACTAGACAGGGATGCCCACTCTCCCCACTGTTATTTAACATAGTACTGGAGGTCTTAGCCACGGCAATCAGACAAAACCAAAAAATACAAGGAATCCAGATTGGTAAAGAAGAAGTTAAACTGTCACTATTTGCAAATGACATGATACTTACTGTACATAAAAAACCCTAAAGACTCCACCCCAAAACTACTAGAACTGATATCGGAATACAGCAAGGTGCAGGATACAAAATTAACACACATAAATCTGTGGCTTTCCTATACACTAACAATGAACCAACAGAAAGAGAAATCAGGAAAATAACTCCATTCACAATTGCATCAAAAAAAAAAAATACCTAGGCATAAACCTAACCAAATAAGTGAAAGACATACTCTGAAAACTACAAGTCACTCTTAAGAGAAATTAAAGGGGACACTAACAAATGGAAACAAACTGGAAAAAATAGTTCAAAAATTCATATGGAAATACCAAAGACCCCGAATAGCCAAAGCAATCCTGAGAAAGAAGAAGAATGTAGGGGGGATCTCACTCCCCAACTTCAAGCTCTACTATAAAGCCATAGTAATCAAGACAATTTGGTACTGGCACAAGAACAGAGCCACAGACCAATGGAACAGACTAGAGAATCCAGACATTAACCAAAAAAAATATATGGTCAATTAATATTTGATAAAGGAGCCATGGATATACAATGGCGAAATGACAGTCTCTTCAACAGATGGTGCTGGCAAAACTGGACAGCTACATGTAGGAGAATGAAACTGGACTATTGTCTAACCCCATATACAAAAGTAAACTCAAAATGGGTCAAAGAACTGAATGTAAGTCATGAAACCATAAAACTCTTAGAAAAAAACAGGCAAAAACCTCTTAGACATAAACATGAGTGACCTCTTCTTGAACATATCTCCCCGGGCAAGGAAAACAACAGCAAAAATGAACAAGTGGGACTGTATTAAGTTGAAAAGCTTCTGTACAGCAAAAGACACCATCAACAGAACAAAAAGGAACCCTACAGTAAGGGAGAATACATTTGAAAATGACAGATATGATAAAGGCTTGACGTCCAGAATATATGAATAGCTCACACACCTCAACAAACAAAAAACAAAAAACCCAATTAAAAAATGGGCAGAGGAACTGAACAGACAGTTCTCCAAAGAAGAAATTCAGATGGCCAACAAACACATGAAAAGATGCTCCACATCGCTAATTATCAGAGAAATGCAAATTAAAACTACAATGAGGTATCACCTCACACCAGTAAGGATGGCTGCCATCCGAAAGACAAACAACAAATGTTGGCGAGGCTGTGGAGAAAGGGGAACCCTCCTACACTGCTGGTGGGAATGTACATTAGTTCAACCATTGTGGAAAGCAGTATGGAGGTTCCTCAAAATGCTCAAAATAGACTTACCATTTGACCCAGGAATTCCATTCCTAGGAATTTACCCTAAGAACGCAGCAATCAAGTTTGAGACAGACAGATGCACCCCTATGTTTATCACAGCACTATTTACAATAGCCAAGAATTGGAAGCAACCTAAATGTCCATCGAGAGATGAATGGATAAAGAAGATGTGGTACATATACACAATGGAATACTACTCAGCCATAAGAAGAGGGCAAATCCTACCATTTGCAGCAACTTGGATGGAGCTGGAGGGTATTATACTCAGTGAAATAAGCCAAGCAGGGAAAGAGAAATTCCAAATGATTTCACTCATCTGTGGAGTATAAGAACAAAGGAAAAACTGAAGGAACAAAACAGCAGCAGAATCACAGAACCCAAGAATGGATTGACAGGTATACCAAAGGGAAAGGGACTGGGGAGGATGGGTGGGTAGGGAGGGATAAGGGGGGGAGAAGAAGAGGGGTATTAAGATTGGCATGCATGGGGGTGGTGGGAGAAAGGGGAGGGCTGTGCAACACAGACAAGACAAGTAGTGATTCTACAACATTTTGCTATGCTGATGGACAGTGACTGTAAAGGGGTTTATAGGGGGGACCTAGTATAGGGGAGAGCTTAGTAAACATAACATGCATCATGAAAGTGTAGATTAATGATAACAAAAAAAAAAGAAAGAAAAGGGGATCACTCCCTGATAGGCTAAAACTAACTGTAAATCAATGATTAATGCATGCTTTAAATATCCTTAAATTTGTCCACTTAAAGGGTGTCAGATGATCAGCTATGGAGTTAGATTTTTGTAATAATATTCCTTTCTCTTAAAAAAAAAAGCAGTTCCTGTGTGGTGACCTCCAATGAGTTCTACACAATGGTATAAAGGGCATATAAAAGTGTAGGCAAAGGGTCTGTTTGTGTTTATACAGAGGATCAAAGCCTAATTTGGCTACCCAGAAATGATCTAAGATATGATATGAAGAAGAACTTCCAACATCAGCACTCTCTGGGAGACTCATACCAGAAGATGATCATCAAAAAACCTCAACAAAGATCCAGTCGCTGCTACAGCTGTAGCTGCATTCATCCCACCGGTTCTTGGACTTGCCATGGGAATGAAGAAGGAGATATCTAAGCTGGCCTGTGCATACAGTAAAACAACAAATTTGACTGGATCTATACTGTTGGAACTCAACCAAGAATTAGGAGAAATGCAAGTTGCAGTGCTCCAAAATCATGCGACTATAGACTACCTACTGTTAAAAGAACACATGGGATGTGAACAGTTCCCAGGAATGTGTTGTTTTAATTTGTCTGATTTCTCTCAGAATGTTCAAGTTCAGTTGGACAATATCCACCATATCATAGATAAGTTTTCACAAATGCCTAAGGTGCCTAACTGGTTTTCTTGGTTTCAATGGAGATGGCTGGTAATTATAGGTCTGCTTTGGTTATGTAACTGTACTCCTATTATGTTAATGTGTGTGTGCAATTTAATTAGTAGTTTAAAACCTATACATGCTTAAGTTACTCTACAAGAAGATATATCAAAGAAATAATCAATCTTCCCATGTTTTCTTCCAACTGCTACTTCTATAGCTTTTCTTCTTCCTTCCTAATTACAACCCTTAAGTAGAATTCGTGCCTCATATCGAATTTACCGAGTATCATAATTCCTCCAAGTGGTAAAGATACCTCAAGACAAATGCTGGGCATAGAAGCCACAGGGCATAAATCTGCAAAGAAGTAAAAAGCTAACCTTTTCAAACAATAAGGCTTCTCTCTCACTTACCAACTCTACATTTCCCTGCATGGCCCCGGAAGATGACTGATTAGCCAGAGATGGGTAAGATTCCTCAAGGAAGGAACAACCTAAGACAGGTACAGTCACAGGGGGCCTATCAGGTGAGATATTGGGGATCAACAGAGGTGAGGCTTAGAACCTCACCCCCCCCACTGTTTTGAGAGAAATCTTCTGCATCCATGGATGTTTTATTGCCCCTGGATTAACAGCTTGGATTAACACATAGTCTACAGGCACACACCTGATCATCTACATTTGTTCTCTTACAACACTAAACTATGTTTTCTACCTTTATCTTACATCTACCTACCACTTCAGCATTTTATTAAAAATAATAATAATAAAGAGAGAAATGTGGTATCCACATATAAATCAAGTATAAATATCAAACGAATATTCATATTTGAACTGACTGTTTATAGTTCATAATGCATGATCAAAATCAAAAGTATTTCTGTGATGACTGCCCTTGTACTGTTCACCATGTAACTTATTCACTATGTAAGAATTTGTTCTCCACATAAGAACTTGTTTGTGATCCTTCAGAAGACTGGAGACTGACGAAAATTAGGCTTGGGGTGGATTAATGGTTGTGCATTGAGCATTGACTCCCCTATACAGAATTTTATTATTGTTAACAACCATTTGATCAATAAATATGAGAGATGCCCTCTCAAAAAAAATAAAAATAAAAAACAAAAAAAAGTACAGACTTCCAATTGTAAAATAAATAATTATCCAGATGTAATGTATAGCATAAGGAATATAGTCAAAATATTGTAACAACTTTGTATGGTGATAGCTGGTAGCTAGAATTATCATGTATATAAATGTGGAATCTCTGTGTTGTACACCTGAAACTAATGTAATACTGTGTGTCAACTACCCTTCAATAAAAAATAATTATCTACAAAAACAAAACAAAAAAAAAACACACAAAAAAAACAGTATAGTACTGGCACAAGAACAGACCTCAACAGATCGGTGGAACATAATAAAGAGCCCAGATATAAACCATGCATATATGTTCAATTAATACATGATAAAGAAGCCATAAATAAACAATAGGTAAAAGACAGTCTCTTCAATAAATGATGTTGGGAAAATTGCACAGCTACATGCAAGAGAATAGGATTACTGTCTAATCCCAAACTTGAAATAGATTGAAGACCTAAACATAAGACATGAAACCATAAAACTCAGAAGAAAATGAAGGCAAACATTTCTTGAACATAACCATAAGCAATATTTTTCTGGACACAATTTCCTGGGCAAGGGAAAGAAAATAAAAAATGAACTAGTGGGACTATATGAAACTAAAAAGCCTCTGTACAGCAAAGGACACCATCAATGGAACAAAAAGACAACGTAAAATATGGGAGAATATATCTATAAATGATTTATGCAGTGAGGGGTTAACATCCAAAATATATAAAGAACTCATATGGCTCCACACCAAAAAACACAATAACCCAAATAAGAAATGGACAGAGGACCTGAACAGACATTTTTTCAAAGACAAAATAAAAATGGCCAATGGGCACATGAAAAGATGCTCCACACTGCTAATGATCAGAGAAATGCAAATCAAAACCACGAGATATCATCTCACACTAGTTAGAATGGCCACAATCTAAAGACAAGAAATAGCAAGTGTTAGCAAGAATGTGAAGAAAAGGGAACCCTCCCACACTTTAATGGGAATGTAAATTGCTGCAGCCATTACGAAAAGTAGTATGGAGGTTCCTTAAAAAACTAAAAATAGAAATACCATTCAATCCAGTAATTCTACTTATAAGAATTTACCAAAGAAAACAAAATATCTGATTTGAAAAGATACATGCACTGCTATGTCTATTGCCACATTATTTACCATAGCCAATATATGAAAGCAACCAAAGTGCCCATCAATAAATGGACAAAGAAGAAGTACATATACACAATGGAATATTATTCAGCCATAAAAAGAAAGAAATCCTGCCATTTGCAACAACATGGATGGACCTAGAGAGTATTATTCTAAGTGAAATAAGCCAGGTGGAGAAATATAAATACTATATGACTTCATTATTTTAGTTTTTTGAAGTGGAATCTAAAAACAAAATGAATAAAATAGCAGTAGACTCATAGACAATGAGAAATGACTGGTGGTCACCACGGGGAGGGGTTGAAGTGGGTAGGTGGAAAGGGAGAGAAGGATAAAGGAGCACAAAAATCTCAATCATAATATAAGTTGGTCACAGGGATGGTAGCACAGAATAGAAAATAGAGTCAGTGGTTCTGTAACATCTTTCTATTTAACAGATAGTAATTGCATTCGTTGGGGTGAGGATTTAATAATGTGTTGAACCACTGTGCTGTATACTTGAAACCAATATAATATTATATATTAACTATATTTCAATTTAAAAAATGAATCCAAAGAAGAAAAAAAGAAAAAGTAGTTGATGCACATAAAGATATTTAAAGAGTTCCAGCAAGTAGCATGAACTCAAAACATATTTAATGCTTTACTGAGGACTTCTCAGAAGGCTTGTCAGCTCCATTTCCCCATCCTATCTTTTACCACAGCATATTTTGGAACACAGTACAATACCTCTGTTTTATATTATCTGTTTTCAAGCCTGTGTCCCTGACTAAAGACTAAATCTGGAATGGAAACTAATTCAATTATTGCTATATTCTTGGTGGCTTGCAAAGTATGGGATACAGATTAGGTACTTGCAAAACAAAAATCAAATGAATAAGTGAATTAATCAATGCACCTGTCAACACATTTGAGGCTGGTAAAGTTAAGCAGGTTTATATAGAGATTACCTTCCATTTTTTTTCTGACTAAAACTTGATGCCAATATATTCATACATATATGAATATACAAAAGGTTAATATAAAAATGGAAAGTATTGGAAAAAATGTAGGAGCTAAAATCACACAGAACAGGATTAAGACAAACTCTGGCATCAAACACTTGCTGTTTGACCTTCAAGAGGTAACTTAACAAACTAGAGTCTCTTTTATCTACCTACATTGAAAATTCATATAAATATATATAAAGGATCTGACACCTTGAAGATACCTAATAGCTAATAGCTGTTGTATTGGCATTGCCAAAGATTATAGGCTTGTCTATTCATAGAAGCACATTATGGATTCTTAGGAATAAACAATTCTGCCTAGACAGAAGCACATTACATTTTGTTTTTTTAAACAAAAGTGGTGAAGTAATTTAGTGCCTTCCAGATAAGCTCAACTTCCATATATTGTTACCTGGGGCCAAGGAGAATACCAGTAAGAAAGCTACTGTTAGAAATAGATAGGGCTATTCGCTGTCTTAAGTGTCTCTGGGCCTGTAAAATGATGGTTCTACAGGCAGATTTCCCGAAGCCTATGAAAGGATTACTGCTCTGCTGGAGCTCTTTACCTGTGCACTAAAATAGCCAGAGAAATTTCCTTTGTATAACAAGACTTAAGTTTGTCCATTTACTCCAAGTGATCAATGAATCCAAGTTTTCGGTTTTATTGTCAGTATTCATTTGCCACTAACTTAACATCAAATGAAAAATTTTACTCACAAAGAAGAAATCATCCTCTTATCAGAAAGTGCCCTGTGTGTAGTGCCAAAAAAGTCATCTTAAGAGTATTACTTATGTGTATTATTTTATTTAATTCATACAAAGACTTATGACTTAGGTTCTATTATTATTAGCATCATTTTATACAAGAAGCTCTTGGAATAGTAAATTAATATTCACTGAAAGTAAGAGGTAGAAAACAGACTCAAACTTCAGATAGTTTTTACTGCAAAACCTCACTCTCTCCATTTTGAATTGCACGGTCTTTCAAAGATATTAATTCATTAATTGGCACATGTTAGAGGGAAATAGAGGTAGGCTGGAAATTAAAGTATGTGGTCTAATGACCTTATTTTAATTATAGATCAAAAGACTATTAATAAGTGGATGGCAGAAGAGCAAAGGCTAGAGGGTGACCTTTATCTCAGTGCAATTCTTGAGGTTAGAAATGAAATGTGCTTGGGTTTGTGATACAGGTATCCTTGTCTCATCTTTACAAAATGTTAGCATTTTTAAGGTAGTCACAGTTCTTCATGAAGCCTTTTCTCCAGAAGCCAACCTTGTGACAAAGATTTGTGTGCAAGTACTTGACCTGAGAAAAAATTCTGAAAGGCATAGTAGGGAAATGGGGAAGATACATGGGAAAGAGAAGGAAGTCAGTGCAGAGTATACCCTCGAACAAGTCATGATTGTTGGCATAAGAAGTTCAGTCTCACCTGAGACCTCTTGGGGATGACAAAGAACATATATCAAAGCCCCACATCTTCAGAAACGAGCAATCCATCAAGGCCTGTACATTAGCGGGCAAGGACTACTCTAGAAGCATTAACCCCCGTCCTGTCCAGTCTGCCCTGTGGAGGCAAGCCTGCTCCAATTGCCAGAGAAAATCGTCAGTCAAAACATCACAGGTTCTGGAAGTAGAAACCATTCGACATGCATAGAACTGAGTGCTGAAGACATTAAGGATGGGGCACTGATAGCATCTGCTATACTCACACTGGTCCATTTCCTATGCAGAAAATAAGGACAATAACCCTAACTCTGTCCTAAACCCTAACTTTAGACATTATTAATATATAAATAACACAAATACAAAAATAATTTGAAGAAAAATCTCCAAGCAAATGCTATTTGTTATTCTTTTAGGTGAAATCATTTATTTTATTGTAGAGAAATCTTACCACTAAATTTCCTTAAGTAGTTTCCTTCCATGGTGACAAAGTCTAGCATTTCACATTCTATCTATTTTTGTTGAGCCAAGAAGGGATATATCAGAGTTTTCCTTATTATTTTGTCTTTCAAGCCATATACTTTTGGACTTTTAAATTGAAGAGAAGGTCTTTTCCTTAGACAATGATCAGAAAATAATTTGATAGGGCTTTCTGGGGGAAGGATACAACGTTCATCTTTGTATATCCCCAGTCATGATTACTTACTGAAGGTGATTCATAAATAAGTGAAGTTACAAAGCCTTATGTGGTAGGCTAAGGACCTTAGAAGTATATTCTTCTAAGCTTATTATTTTTTAGAATTTTTGACTACCCTTTATCATCATGTTCTCTTATTTGGAATATTTTTTCAGAACATTGTAAAGAAATACTTCTTCTCATACCAGATTCATTACATCAAAAGAATAGGCGTACTCCTCCCTCTTGAACAAAGGAGAGTTTGGTATTTGTTTATCTGACAAATACTGTGGACATTTGGTCATTTATTACCTCAAAGATTTAAAAGATTGTTTTCTCGCATGTGGGGGGATTCCCAGAAACCTTGTTCATTCATTTGTTGCATATACTCTGAGTAGCTTACTGTTAATACATAGGGAGAACATACCTAAATGATATTGCAAGCATTTGGAGGACCTAAAGCCTTTTTAAATGTACCAATTGGCTTGTCAAACAACAAAATATGTGCGTTGGCAATGGGTGGGGCCTAGCACCAGCATGGTGATGGTAAGTAATTTAGAATCTCAGAAATGAGAAGATTAGAAGTTGAAGAGTGAGCTCGAGGAGTGAGGCATAAAGGTTCATGGGAAATGTGCTCAACTGACTGTGGTACATAAAACTGAAAGCATTTTCAGCATGGGGATAAGGTAACTAAAATTATATTATAAAATAAAAGTTTCTAGATCCCAGACTAGTGCTGCTCTCATGAAAACAATGGAACTGGACAAGATACATGAGATGACCCTTTTCAGGCTCAGGCAGTAGGCAGTACAACTCTGATCTCGGAGGGAAGGAGAGCTCACAGGGTGAGTCCCTCTCCCCAAATATCTAGGAAAAAGTTACCATCATATAAGGTTCACGTGTAAGCAGGGCATAGCAGTCCACAAAGCTAAGGGAGTAAAAATCAGGTAAGGGAAGCCAAGTCTGAGAAGTGGGGCATCAAGAAGGGCCCCACAAGTCCATGTGGGATCTGCCACAAGTTTGTGGCTGAGGGCTGGGTTATACACGCTCAGTGTAAGACCTCCTGCGGCTTATCAGAGAGCAGTTTCTACGGCGCCGAAAGCAGACGAGATGGTGAAGCTCAGGGAGTACAGAGGGAAGGGTGGTGTCTGAGTTCCAGCCCTACCAGACTTGAGATTCCCTTGTTATCTTACTCCCAACACTACACCATTTAGGGAACAATAAAGGCTGTGCCTTAGAAACAAAGACCACACCCAAAATAAGACATATTCTTTCCATAAAGAAAGCCTAAACTTAAGATTTGTAAAGGAGAAATAGTGGCTCCTTTTACTCCTGTAAAAGTTGGAAGATACCTTGAGCTTTCCACAAATCCTCACGAGCTATGAAGGAGAATCCTATACAAGTTCAAGATGATCAGACAATAATTGAACATACAATTCTGCTCTTAAGCATTTACCTGAAAGAAATAGAAATGTGCGTCCTCTCAAATATTTGTACATAAATGTTCATAGCAGCTGCATTTATAATTGTCCCAAACTGGGAACAACTCAACTATCTATCAATAGGTTAATGGATAAATAAACTGTGGTGAATTCATACAATTAAATGTCGCTTGTTCAGCAATAAAAAGAAAAGAACTACTGAAACACAAGACAAAATGGACAAATATCAAACATTATGAAGAGTAAAAGGAGCAAAGCACCAAAGAGTAAACACTGTATGATCCATTTATACAGAACTCCAGAGAACATTAAATAATATATAGGGATTACAGAGATCATTGGTTTACTTTTTTTGTAAATTTTGGTTTCGAGAGTGTGTGTTGAATGAAATGGGACACCACAAAATTAATTCTCATGGTTAAGGAAATGCTGTATATCTTGACTGATAGGGTGAAAACATGGGTGGTATGGAATGAATTGTGTCCCCCTCCAAAATTCATATGTTGAAGCCTAACCCCTAATGAGTATATCTGGCGACAGCCTCAAAGAAATAAGGTTAAATAAAGTCACCAAGGTGGCACTCTGATCCGGTGATGTCCTTCTAAGAAGACAGAACAGAGAGCCCACTCTCTCTTTTTCTTTACCATATGGGACACCGTGGAAAGGCAACCATCTGAGAGCTGGGAAGAGAACTCTTACCAGAAGCCAAACAGAGCAGAACCTTAATCTTCAGCTTCCAGCCTCCAAAAGTGTGAGGGAAAAAAAAAAATTCTGTTGTTTAAACCACCCAACCTATCATTCTTTTATTACAGCAGGAGAGGCTTATTATTATAATGGGTATTTACATTTGTTAACACTTAGGAAACTCTGTATTTAAACATGAATAAAATTTATTCTGTATAACATATACTTCATGAAGAATGATTAGAAATCACACTGGTTGATTAAAGAGGACACTGAGATAAATGTGGTTTATTGAGGAGGAAGGATGAAGATGAAAGTAGAATGCCTAGTTATTGTCTGAACATAAGTTCAGGGGGACTGACCAAACAAAAAATTAATTAAGTTAAAAAAAATATATATATATATAAAACATAATCTGGGCTTTTGACTGAGGTAGGAAATGAACTCAAAAGCACCCATATTATCTAGAAGCTACAATGAACATATTTTACAGTTTAATAGTTTGTGTCATGGTGAAGAAGATGGATAGGTTTTGGGTGATGTTCAAGTTTGTGCATTAAAGGACCAGGTGAATGATGGCATTTGTTTGAAATACAGGGAACCATGTAACATGCAGATTGGTAAGAAAGATGTATTTATTTTGCGCATGATAGGTTTAGTTATCTTGGGGACATTCAAAAGACAATTCATCTCTGGCACTAGATCTGGAGCTTTAAATTTCAGAATGAGTTCATACTTGCCTATAAATGAGTAATTAGCATAAAAATGAGAATCACAACCATGAGAGTGGATGAGATCACCCAGTTGGTGATGTTTGAGAAAAGAAGTAATTAGTTGAGGACACATAAAAATATGTATGTTTAAGAGACAGGTAGAGGAAGTGAAGTCCATGAAGGAAAAAAGAAAGATAAAAGAGTTAATAAAGAAAAGTGGTGTCAGAGAAGTCAAGGGAATAGAGAATTTTGAGGAGGGTAACATCAATAATGTCAAATGCAGCTGAAAAGCCTAGTAAAGAGTCCATTTAGGTCTGAAGCACATTTATGGGATTTGGCACTAAGACCTGGAACTGGGTAGGGACAAGATAAAGAAATCTTGGCATAAAAGCTAGATAGCATGTCTGCATTCACATGCAGGCTATCATGACACAGAATAAATTCCTTCACCTCCGTGAACCCGAACAACCTTTTTTTCAAAATGGGATGATAAAAAAATAGGTTATAGAAAGATGAGATGCAATAATGATTATAGAGGCAACTACTACTTGTGATAGTTTTCCCTATATAAGCTATTTTTGTGCTACTGTTCTTTGAAAGGAGAAAATAATGTATCAGAAATATATTTACCCTATTTTCATCTATCAGGAAAGGCTAAACTATATTGCATCTATGAAATACCAAAAATTGTCATGGTTTAGTCAATTAAATTGTACTTCTCATATCCATGCTACAAGTTCAACGTAAGTTGGTGGTGGGTTTGGGTCCACACATTCACCCTATGCCATATCATGGTAATTATGTCACCTTATGACATGCTATTGTACCCAAATGCCTTCAGGTTCCTTGTGATATGGATGGGGATGCTGAAAATCAAGTACTGATAATTAAAGGTTTTGTCCTAGAATTGAAAGACCACTTCTTTTCATATATTCTATTGACATAATGAGATACTTAATCATTTCCAACTTTCAAGATTCAGGGAAGTTAAATTTTACCATGTGCTTTCAAGGAAAGAAGGATTAGAAATTTAGGACTTTGTAGAATTCCTGTTACAATACTCTAAATTGGCATTAGGTTACAAGTTCTATAAAATGATGCTAAATAGAGACATACACTTATGGCTTCATCCAATCCAGGAATGATGATTTCTTTTCAAAAAAATTTATTTTGCCCCCAACTTTGTCACTTAAAGCATCTAACAATGTCCACAGATTTGTTAGAAAAGCATAATATCTCCACTTGTATTATATAATTACTTTGCTTATCATACAGAAAGGCATTCTTGTTAAGTGGGAAGAACATGAATATTGGGTGAAACAGACATGGATTAAATTCTGGACATGTGTTGTAACTATGGGCAAAATACTTAGACCTTCCAAGACTTGCCCTTTTTATTTACATAATAAAGACAATATATGACCCTCAGAATTTTTTTTTCTCAAAATGAAATGAGATAAATAAATCCTTGAGCACAATACCTTAGGTAGAAATGGCAAAGAATATTCATCAGTTACAGTTTCTTTTTTGCCATACCTAATCTAGTCACATCCATTGGGTTTAGAGATGACTTTGTACTCTTAGGCTTCAGTTACAGAATAGGTTCATTTTTCAGCTTCCTTGAATGACTGATTCAGAATACCATTAAATAAACATACTTTGAACGTCAGGAGAAATAGTCCTACTATTCATGCGTGTTCTACCTTTCACAAGGTCCCGTGGATATACTTTATAGGTAAGAAGGACAGGCTGTTGTCTCTGGAACATTAAGTCTCTGATTTGGAAGAACTTACACAAGCTTTGTCTGGCTTACTGCTCTGTGTCTTCCATGGAATTGAAGAGATTCAGACTGAAGGTCCACAGCACCGCATTCCAGCTAGCTCTAAGTAACCTCTATCTCAACTGCCAATCACATGTTACTCATATTCTTCCACATGTAGAAGGGAATGCATTGGATTTTTTTAAAATTACAGCTTGTATGTTGCTTTCTTTTAATTGCAGTTTTCTCACATCCCATAAATCAGAATCAGTACTTTAATGAGAGTGTTAAGTCATCCACCCAAATAGTCAATAATCAGGTTACCACCCAGTTATTTTGTCTTATTGAATGAAACCATCAGAGGCAACATCTACATTTCTGTTGTGAGGGGAAGTGTGCTTTGGAGGGAAGTTAATTATATTGGGTTCCATAGCTCCTTCAGGTTCTTCTCTCATTTACTCCACTGCAGTTACTCATGAGGGACTGTTAATAAAATGACAAGCATCGTCTCACAACCAGGAAGTGTATTTGGCAAATGATGCTGCTTGAGTCTAATACAGATGTTCTTACTCCTTATTTGATCAGTATGACATCTGGGAAAATGGTTTGATTTATTTAATGTGTGATTATGTATTTCACATCATATAACTTATCAGAGAAGTACTCAAAGCTATGTCTTGTTTCTGTTTCTAAAGCACTGAGGTGAAATCAAGAATAAAGGATTAAACCATTTGCCACTGACTGTCAATGATGTATATCAACAGTGATTGATCCTCCCTGAAAGGAAAGACATTTTTTGCATGTTCTCTGGAAAACGAATAATAAAGTTATATTTTATTTAGGAAAATAGTGGAAATGTAAAAATATATTAACATTCCTTTAGAAATATTTATTGAAGAAGTGTAAGTCACAAAATAAAAAAGACATAGAGCATTAAGATATGATCAACCTTTATTAATCACATCAAATTTATATTAATATTTTGTGCCAAATAGCAATGTTAATTTTATCAGTGCCATCATAAATAATGACAACTATGAACACAAATCAAAATCCAGTTTCATTTTCACAAATGCTTTTCTTGCTTATTTTTTTAAAAAGAGAAAATGTAACCCACCTCTGTTCCTCTGGTTTTAAACAAAATTAAAGCTGAAGGGTTGATTAATAAGAAGTATTGACTAATCTCTCTAATCCTTAAGAAGGTTATCTAAAAATAGATTGATTTCTGGTAACCACAGAGTGCATTATGAAGATATTGTTTTTATTTTTTAAAAATGTTACTCTGCTCTTAAAAATAAATTCACAAAATTCTATAAATGAAAATAGAACAAATCCATTCAAACTGTGCTTAAGATACAAAAGTCTAAATTCAATTTGGATAAAATACATGTTTTATTAAAGTATAGAGTCACATGCTACAATGATGGAAGTTTGAATTTGGCTTCTCTGGAATTCTTTCTGGAGTTAATCTTCTGTAGGGCTGATTTAGTCAGGTTTATCCAGGGAAACAGAACCAACAGGATGTACATCTCCAGAGAGAAATGGAGAGTGGGAGAGTGAGAAAGAGTGAGTGAGACATTTTAAGGAATTTGCAGGGCAGGACTCCAGGCTGGAGATCCAGAGAAGGGCTGATGTTGCAATTTCAAGTTCAAAGTCAGTCTGTATACAGAATGCCTTCTTTATCTGGGAATCTCAGTATTGATTTCTGTTTCCAACATGCTGATCATTCTGCAGTTCCATACCTAGATCAGTCTTACATATTCTCTGGTGGGTATTAAGATGCAATATTAAGATATTTTACTCTTTGTTCAATTTTATATGTCCATTGAATGCTCTCTACATCTCCTTACCAATAATCTTCCAATCACTTTCTTTTTAGGCCTCTGATCAGGTTAGCCATTTGCTACTACCTGTGAGTCCATGTATATTCTTATCTCATGCCACTACACTTTTCACACATATTGGACTACCATGTGCAACTCCCAGAGATCTTCTGATTGGGTTTTTGTTTGTCTGCTAGTTTTCCTCTCTGCTCTCTTTCACGATCACTCATTAGTGGGAATGCACTAAAGCAATAGATATTTTTCTTACACACACATACTAAGCCAACCTTTCTAAGTACCACACTCATCCTATTTATTCTTCCCATCAGTTGATGATCAGGGACATTAGCCTTCAAGGGAGGATCTTGGTGTGATACTACAGAATCCACTACAAAGAACATGTGTTATATTTTTGACCACCAAGTCAAAGAAGATGGCATAAATTACCCCAGTTTGAGTAGTTGAGTAGACTCCTAAAGGAATTTATTTAACTTGATCTTGATAAATTAATAGGAGCCAATTGTAAAAGAGATGAAAGGACGTAGAGTTAAAATGATCAGCATTTGCAATGCATGGAGGTGTTAAGCGTTGTTGCATACCTCAGTAACAGTAAAACTCCCATGCCCTTCCACATGTCTAGACAATGTCATGCTCCCCATGATCTTCCACTTGTTTAGAATTCTTCTCTTAATGCATGCATTGAGGGATCTCTCATTTACTTCTGACAGCCTATCTCAAATATATCCTCAGACTTAATTCCTTCCCTGGACATGTATTCTAGTCTTATTTGTTTTTGTACAGCTTTATGGAGGTGTAACTGATATAAAAAAACTGTGCATATTTAAAATTTTTAATTTGAGGGGTTTGGATGTATGTACATGTACATAATATTTTCACCACAATCAAGGTAATAAACATATCCATTGCCTTCAAAAGTTTCCTTGTGTACTCTTGCTGTGTGTGTGTGAGAGAGTGTGTGCATATGTTAAAAACATTTAACATGAGATCTATCCTTTAACAATTATTTTAAGTGCATGGCACTATGTTGTTACTACAGGCACTGCATTGTACAGCAAATCTCTAGCACTTACTCATCTTGTTCTAGCCTACTTTAAATGCCTGTTTCTCTTGTTCCAATACTTGCCTGAGGTTTTCTCTGCTAAGTCCTAATGTTCAGTTATCTGTCTATCTCTGTAGGAACACTATAATCCCATTGAGAATGAAGAATTTTTCTTATTCATCTGTATCTTCTCAGTGTCTATCACAGTAATCTGCCTGTAGTAGATATTATGTCATTTTTGAGGACTGAATAAATGGATGTAGCTTTCTTGGCAGGAATACAGAGACTACATGAGTGAACTGAAATATGGTAGGATATAAATCTTACCTTGTGTTATATAGCTTTGGGGCTAATCAATGTTGGCAAAGAAGAGTAACTAAAGGTTTTAAAGGAAGGAGGGTGAAAGATAAAGGTGAAAAAGGAGGGGAGAAGAGAAGACATAGGTAGATTCTATATATTGTCTGAACCTGGCCATTCTAAAAGCTTTTATTTTATTTATTTATTTATTTATTTTTGAGAGGGCATCTCTCATATTTATTTATCAAATGGTTGTTAACAACAATAAAATTCTGTATAGGGGACTCAATGCACAATCATTAATCAACCCCAAGCCTAATTCTCAACAGTCTCCAATCTACTGAAGCATAATGAACAAGTTCTTACATGGTGAAAAAGTTCTTACATAGTGAATAAGTTCTTACATGGTGAACAGTGCAAGGGCAGTCATCACAGAAACTTTCGGTTTTGATCACGCATCATGAACTATAAACAATCAGGTCAATTATGATTATTTGTTTGATTTTTATACTTGATTTATATGTGAATCCCACATTTCTCCCTTATTATTGTTATTATTTTTTTTAAATAAAATGTTGAAGTGGTAGGTAGATGCAAGATAAAGGTAGAAAACATAATTTAGTGCTGTAAGAGGGCAAATGTAGATGATCAGGTCTGTGCTTATAGAATAAGTATTAATCCAAGCTAGACAAGGGCAACAAACATCCACAGATGCAGAAGATTTCTCTCAAAACAGGAGGGGGTGAGGTTCTAAGCCTCATCTCTGTTGATCCCCAATTTCTCACCTGATGGCCCCCCTGTAACTGTGCCTGTCTTAGGTTGTTCCTCCCTTGAGGAATCTTACCTGTCTCTGGCTAACCAGCCATCTTCCGGGACCATACAGGGAAATATAAAGTTGGTAAGTGAGAGAGAAGAAATATTCTTTGAAAAGGTTAGCTTTTTACTTCTTTGCAGATTTATGCCCCGTGGCTTCTAAGCCCAGCATTTGTCTTGAGGTATCTTTACCACTTGGAAGAATTTTGATACTCAATAATTTCGATATGAGGCATGAATTCTACTTAAGGGTTGTAATTAGGAAGGAAGAAGAAAAGCTATAGAAGTAGCAGACGGAAGAAAACATGGGAAGATTGACTATTTCTTTGACATATCTTCTTGTAGAGTAACATAAGCATGAATAGGTTTTAAACTACTAATTAAATTGCATGCAGACATTAACATAATAGGAATACAGCTACATAACCAAAGCAGACCTACAATTACCAGCCATATCCAGTGAAACCAAGAAAACCAGTTAAGCACCCTAGGCATTTGTGAAAACTTATCAATGATATGATGGATATTGTCTAACTGAATTTGAATAGTTTGAGAAAAATCAGACAAATTAAAACAACCCATTCCTGGGGACTGTTCACATCCCATATGTTCTTTTAACAGTAGATAGTCTGTATTCGTAAGATTTTGGAGTGCTACAACTTGCATTTCTCCTAATTCTTGGTTGAGTTCCAACAGTATAGATCCAGTCAAATTTGTTGTTTTACTGTATGCGCAGGCCAGCTTAGATATCTCCTTCTTCATTCCCATGGCAAGTCCAGGAACTGGTGGGATGAATGCAGCTACAGCTGTAGCAGCGACTGGATCTTTGTTGAGGTTTTTTGATGATCATCTTCTGGAATGACTCTTCCAGAGGATGTTGATGTTGGAAGTTCTTCTTCACATCATATCTTAATTCATTTTCTGGGTAGCCAAATTAGGCTTTGAACCTCTGTATAAACACAAACAAACCCTTTGCCCACACTTTGATATGCCCTTTATAACATTGTGAAGAACTTACTGGATATCACCACACAGGAACTGCTTTTTTTTTAAGAAATGGAATATTATCAGAAAAATGTACTTCCATAGCTGATCATCTGACACCATTTAAATGATCAAATTTAAGGATATTTAAAGCATGCATTAATTGTTGATTTGCAGTTAGTTTTATCCTATCAGGGAGTAATCCCTCTTTTCTTTCTTTTTTTTTTGTTTTTTTTTGTTTTGTTATCATTAATCTACAATTACATGAAGAATATTATGTTTACTAGGCTCTCCCCAATACCAGATCCCCCCACAAACCCCTTATAGTCACTGTCCATCAGCATAGCAAAATGTAGAATCACTACTTTTCTTCTCTGTGTTGCACAGCCCTCCCCTTTATCCCACCCCTCCATTATGCATGATAATCATAATACCCCCTTCCTTCCTCCCCCATTAATCCCTCCCTACCCACCCATCCTCCCCAGTCCCTTTCCCTTTGTGCCTGTTAGTCCATTCTTGGGTTCTGTGATTCTGCTGCTGTTTGTTCCTTCAGTTTTTCCTTTGTTCTTATTCTCCACAGATGAGTGAAATCATTTGGTATTTCTCTTTCTCTGCTTGGCTTATTTCTCTGAGCATGATACCCTCTAGCTCCATCCATGTTGTTGCAAATGGTAGGATTTGTTTTCTTCTTATGGCTGAATAATATTTCATTGTGTATATGTACCACATCTTCTTTATCCATTCATCTACTGATGGACATTTAGGTTGCCTCCATATCTTGGCTATTGTAAATAGTGCAGCGATAAACATAGGGGTGCATCTGTCTCTTTCTAACTGGAGTGCTGCATTCTTAGGGTAAATTTCTAGGATTTGAATTCCTGGATCAAATGGTAAGTCTATTTTGAGCATTTTGAGGAACCTCCATACTGCTTTCCACAATGGTTGAACTAATTTACATTCCCACCAGCAGTGTAGGAGGGTTCCCCTTTCTCCACAACCTCGCCAACATTTGTTGTTGTTTGTCTTTTGGATGGTAGCCATCCTTACTGGTGTGAGGTGATACCTCATTGTAGTTTTAATTTGCATTTCTCTGATAATTAGCGATGTGGAGCATCTTTTCATGTGTCTGTTGGCCATCTGTATTTCTTTTTTGGAGAACTGTATGTTCAGTTCCTCTGCCCATTTTTTAAATTGGATTATTTGTTTTTTTGTTTGTTGAGGTGGGTGAGCTCTTTATATATTTTGGATGTCAAGCCTTTATCGGATCTGTCATTTACAAATATATTCTCCCATACTGTAGGGTACCTTTTTGTTCTATTGATGGTGTCTTTTGCTGTACAGAAGCTTTTCAGCTTAATATAGTCCCACTTGTTCATTTTTGCTAAAAGCTTTTATTTTAAGAATGAATTGCATTTTGATTATTCATGCATTTCATAGTTGAAATGCAGAAAACTCAGAGTATTCATGTCACATTTTTAACTCTCATCCCTGGTAGCTTTCACTGCCTTTGCTAGGCTTCTCACATTCATTCTTTCTTGGCTGTTCACATCCACACTGCTGGTTGACCAGTGCTATGATATTTTATTCTTCTTATATCTCACTGTTATTCTCTTTCATCATGTTCTCTGTTCATCTTAACTGGTATAGGATTTTATTTAAATCTGCAGTGTATTGTGATCCCTCCTCAAATATGTTTTAGCATGATTCTGTTTTACACTTTTCAAATATTTAAATCTTTCATTAAGAAACAAATTTCTTAAATCATTTAAAGTATTTATTTAATTATGTAAAAAGCAAAAGGACATGAATCCTTCAAATAATGTTTATGTATTCTCTGAAATTCTATAAAGTTGCACAAATGGGAATTCTTGGGTTTTTTAAAAATTAAATCATCAATACTGCAAAAGTTTCCAATAAGCAGTCATTGTCTATCAATTGCTTCTCATTGTTTATAAATTATCATAAATTAATGTGTGATTTACCATAGCATCACTGTGTGTACATGGGTTCTTTCAAGGAGTAATTATGTGGTATTCATGCCCAAATGAACTAAACCTTGGAGAAATACATACAAACATGATTTAGATACAGTTAAGTCTAGAGGGAGGTAGAAAGATGATGAAATGAGAGGCTGAATAGAAGGCGATAGATTGACTATGAAGTCAGAGAAAAACATTACCTTGTCTGTAGCTTTATGGTGGTTTATGTTAAATACATGCATCAAATAATAACTAAGCATTTACTATATTCCATGCATATAAGGCAACAGAAGGAGACAAATAAGATCACATAGACATTGTCCTCAAGAGGTCCCTTAATCTGCTGGGAAAGATAACATTTTGAAAAAAAATCAGGATGTGCTAAGTTTTACTGTAAGCAAATAAGTATGAGTACATAGTAGGGTGAGACTGGTTTTGGCTGAATAATCCAATAGGACTTCTCAAATGAGTGATCATTGGCATGGGTCTTCACCAATGAGTAGGCTTTCTATAGATGAGGAAGTCTGATTTCAGGCAGAAGAAATAGTATGGCCAGTGATGTACAGACAGAAACTGCTTAGGATTTAGAAACTGTACTGCCATGTCGCAATCATCAATGAGTTAAAAGGGGAAAGCTTTCCTGTGGTTTTATTTGGGAAGGTCGGCCTGGCAGCAGTCTGGCAAGAGAGTAAAAAAGGGGACAATGGCAATACATGATGGCTGGAAAGGCAATACATATGACTGAAAAACCTTTCAGTGGTAAGTAGTAAAGGTGTTTCCAGGGGTTAAAAGTGGTGGAAAGAATTCTGGTGAAAGATAGGAGTGGTTGAATATTGTACTATATTATCCTTTTCAGCCCTACAATTACAAGATGTTATAATCCTCCAAAACGTGGTAGAATATGCATAGATTTGCAGTCAGGGCTCTGAATTAAAATCCCGCTTGTCACTTAAAAATGTGAATTGGGTAAATTCTTTAACTTCTTGGAGTTTATTTCCTCATCTGTAAAGTGGCCATAAGCCACTGAGCTTTGTGATGACTATGCTTAGTCCAGTGCCTAGTACATGGAAAATGCTTAGTAAAGTGACTCTACAGCCACTTAAAGGAGAGTGTAGCCTTCTGGACCTTGCTTTGTGGTATTTTGCTTTAAGAGGCCAACACCAATTCTGTACCGTTATTGCAAAGTTATGTGTATATTCTCCTGTTTAATAAATGCTTCTCTTATTCATCACCCTCTTATCACTTGTGACCAGGTGTGCATTTGGACCCTCTTTATACTTTAGCAGTAAACTCTTACACATGTTCCAGGTTCAGTCTGGCATTAATCCTGGGAAATGACAGATACTTACACCAAATTATGCAAAACTGAAAGTGCCATTTGTTCAGCTATTAAATCAACGAAGGGATACTTTTGTCAAATAAAAAATGATGCTCAGTAAGGCAAAAATCTGTATAAGATAAACTTCTTTCCAATTTGTCCTGGGTGAACAAAACCAGTAGCTTCATGTCATCCTATTTGAAGATGCTTTGAAATGTGTTTAAGTTAGAAATACCAGGAACATGTGAAATTGCATATTCTTCTCTAGTTAATCCTCATAATTTCCCTTATTTAAAATCCTTCTCTCTTCTAACAGCTTTTGAAACAAAGAACACAGAGTTTTCTTTGATTAAGTATATATAAGTGATATATTCCTAGTTCCTCTCCCAGTCTCAAAATTAACATAGGGCTCAGTAAGAAAATATGATACATTAAAAAAAACATTGTTCTACATTTTTGTTATAAGCTGAACCAAAGATTCTTTTAGGTGATCACCTATTCTCATTTAAAACTCCCCAAGGCCAAAGGAAAAAAAAATGTCACCTCCATTGTTTCACCTTCCCTCTGTCTTTGGCTCAGATGAAAGGAAATATTTAGTTAAGGTCTGTTTCAGAGTATGAGATGAGGGTATATCATAAAGACAGCATGTTTTGATGAAAATTCTAGGAACTTTTTCCGCAAGGAGAGAATAGTCTGAGTAAAATTAGACTGTGATCTTTGTCTGACTTCTGCTTTTGACTCCCCCAGTTGTCTCAACGTCAGGTATGTGGAAATGATAAATAAAAGAGGATAAAGAGATTATAATTGTTATTGATTCTTCCAGAGCCAGTCCTCATGTTAGCATTCAGCAAAATTTGGAGTTAGGCTGGAGGAAATCATAAAGGCAAGATACAGGCTTAATTAGAATTATTCCCTCCCTTGGACCTGGGCATATTTCCCTGAGTCTTAGATTTCTCCTTTTTTTGTTGAAAGAAATGTCCTGCAGAAAGAACTATACAGGGCATCCTAATGTAGCAGACAGTTGATTTTACCTTGGATTCAAGCTGGGCCTTGCTCCACTTCAATTACCCACCTGTCACTTTGTATTGAAATCATGTCCCTTTTTCCTGCCTCCCTCTATAGAGGTTATGAACTGTGCTTGTCATCTCTGCATCCCTTGGGCATACAACCAGGTCAGCATGTGGTGGGTACCTGGTAAATGCTATACATCTGCATAAATGCATGCATCCATCCATGCATGAATAGATAAATGAATGGTGCCATTTAGAAGATAACAAAGTATGCATTAATAATATTGGTCATGGTCAAATTATATTTACCTTTGCATATAAACATTTCTTACAGGGAAGAAATCATTGCAACAATAATAGGTTTCTGCCATTTCCCTTTATTATTATCATTAGTCATAGCTATATTAGTAATAGTTATCCTTGGAAGCTCAAGATACCTGGTACTAGAGTGTTTATAATGAAGACAGAGAGCATCTCCATGACTCCATTCTATTTGAAATTGTCCAGAAACAGTGCTAAGAATGTACAAGTCCAGGTGTTTCTTTTTAACAATGAAGTTCCCTCTTTTGCCAGAACACTGAGGTTTTGGCCTAGTGTTCTAGGTTGTGGAATATCTTTTTTGTTAATGGCAACTGTTAGTAGAAATCAATAAATATGAAAGAACACTCTGAAGCATTGGAGGATAAAATTGCAAACTTGATGTTCAAACACAGCTAGAAAAATTATTATCTCATTATTGGTCAGGTCGGTTTTGGGCACATTACTTTTAATTATTTACATACATATATATGTATTTTCCCAGGGACAGCAAATAAAATTCTGCTACAGTGGAAATCACTATAATATGATAACACTCTTCTGTTTTCCTTGTGGCTTTTTTAAACCCGTTGAACTGCAAGGCTATTGCCATAACGTTTAAGGGAGCAAAGAATCTGTTAGGGTTTCTATCACTGGCATCAGACCACCCAGGGACTGGTCCAAGCCACTGTACCTGAAGTGGGCCTATTTATTGAGAACTAGAAGTAGACAGGGTCAATAGCAACTCTAAAAACCTTGTATATCAATTAACTAGGACTAGAAATTTTGAGTCAGTGTTAAAATTTGCTCTGCAAAAGCAATTACATGTTATTTAAAGTCAAGACTCAGGTGTGATTTTTTTTCATGACCATCTGTTGATATTGTTTCCTTAAATCTTGCTTTTTTTCCTCTATAATACTGGCTGATAATAAATTTTACCACACAATGTGTATGCAAAAAACACGTGAAAGTGTATATTTAGTACCATCAATGTTTGGTGAGATTAAAATCTTATTCTGCATATGCCATCAGTTAACAATTTCCCTTGTTATCTGTTAGTCTACACCTTTACTGATGGTACTCAGAAAAACGAAAATATCATATATCTGGTTTAAAAGCCATAGTGAAATATTTATAACATAAAACCATGCTCCAGTATTTTTCTCTTCCATCCTTATCCTGCTACCAGAAGCAGCTCACCCTACAAATTTATCTTTTTAAATTTGTTTAGCTTTTTATAGTGGTATTTACCTGCATACATCTAAATAATGTGCGTATCCCATTATCTCCAGACTAGTCAAATTTGTTTTCCATTTTATTTTAGATGTGGATTGAGCTTGTTCACACTACTGCCTCTTCTCCCTTCTACCAAATAAATTATGTTTCAATTTTCTGATAAATATTTTCACTGTTATTGTTATATCTATATAAATAGAGTTCATTACTGAGCCAAGAAATGTATTACAGCTAAATTCTTTTTTTGAACAACCATTTGTTTTTGTTTTGCTTATAGGTAATAATTGTCTCATTTTTCTTTTCTCAACTTTCTTTGAAAATCTGCTTCTACAGGTTTCCAGGACTCTCTAAAAATATCTTTCAACATAGCTCATCACACAGTCAAAAAGCCAGATAATATGATAGATTTTCTTCCTTTTTTATCTTTCCTGCAGACCTCTCTCTAGACACCTGCAGACTCCCACTCCAGGATACACTCTTTGCTTCCCAAGCCTCCTATGCAGCTGCCAGCTTGGAATTCCCCCACTTCTCTTTAGCAGTGGTTTTCTCAACAGCTGATTCCCCTTGCATTTATTTTTCCTTAGTTTTTTCTCCCTAGTTTTGGAAGAGTAGTTTTTCAATATGTTCTTGAAAATTGTACATAACATGTAAAAA
The DNA here is from genome assembly GCF_040802235.1 of Manis javanica. Taxonomy (NCBI): domain Eukaryota; kingdom Metazoa; phylum Chordata; class Mammalia; order Pholidota; family Manidae; genus Manis; species Manis javanica. The sequence continues at coordinate 44,379,231 of NC_133172.1, forward strand.
GAATGTGTTGTGAAGAGTTAAAATGAAGTTGTGAGAAGCCATATCTCTGGGAGGACATAGATGAAGCACAAATAACAGTGCTCCATGGCTGAGTTCCATGAACTTGGAAGAATGGGGAGGGCCTCTCAGAGCATCCGTTGAACGCTTCTTATTGGATCACAAGGGGAAAATGATCAACAAGGAGTTAGAAGCAAAAACAGAACTAGAGTTCCCATCTGAGAACCAGCCAGTTCTTTCTCCTACCGCATCATCTGTCAGGCGGTGTGCCTTATAACTATGGTCAGTGTTTCTGTCAATAGTCTTTGTAATGATACTGGTAGTGCTGGGTCACTATGGTCATAGTCACTATGACTATGACCATGTTACAAGTAAATAAATGGAGAAAAGAGTTATAGAAATCAATCAAACTGTATAACTAGTAAGTGGCAAGCTGAGACTTCCAACACACATGCACACACACACAAGCACACAGTCACCACACAAAGATCTGCTTTTAAATATTTACTGATTTTAAAAGCTCATTTCTATTCATGAGCTCAAAAAATAAAAATCATTAAGAAACCAAGGCCATCTTTTTAAATGTTTCATGAGTTTCCCTTTGCTCAAAACTGGCAATAGTGGTAGCAACACTTTGTGTTATTGCTGCTGAGCCCCAAAAGCTCAGCTTTCTCTAAAGGTCAGCTAGAAATTTTCGAAAGGGCATAGCTGATTCCACGCATGCAATGCTTGTGCGGGAGGATGTTAGTGATGGCTTTCTGAATTGTTTCTCTCCTTAAATGAACCAATGTTCAAGATACTTCAAATTCCTTAATCTTTTTTTTATTTTCTTTATTTTTAAAGCTACATTGAGTACAATAAAATTTGCTTTACAATTTAAGGTGAATAGAATTGTCCCTATAAAGCTGAAACATTAACAGAATAGTTATTGGAATTTCCTGAGCAATGTTGATACAGTATGAACATTACCCATTGAAACAAAAATGCATTGGTGAATACAAACTAAATCCACTTTCATTTGTTCAACACTATAGCCTGAATGTCCCCATGCCTACCACCCTTGTTGACATCTTGGCTATACAGACGAACAAGCTGTCCCGTCTTCAAAGAAGAAAATTGCTCAATTATGAAATCAATATATAAGCCAATAACTTAATAGTGCTGTGTGAATTAGGATAATTGGTTTATAAAGCATTGTGTGATATGGGGCAATCTCTAATATGTACAACTAGGAAATATAATGTGGAAAAATAATAAATTATACAATTTTGATTGGTTAACAAATTAAAGGATAATCACTTAAATTTATTTGCTTAGATTATTACTCTTGTGTATATAGAAAGCTATTAAAATATTGTATCTGGAATGTGGAGTAAGGAGTTCAGGATAAGAGATTTACTTTTCATTGTGTGGAATTTTATGCCAAGTGCTAAAATGCACTATTTGCTCAAGATGAAAGATGGTAATTTAAGTTAGTTTTAGGGACCTATGAAGTCTCAGTAGAAGATCAGTCACTTGACTTCAGTTGTCATAAATGAAATGAATGGTAAGATCACAGAACACAAGAAGGGTTTTCAAATGAAAGGAATAATATGGCATGGGAAATACTAGTCATTTTCTATTAGCAGGGGATGAGGCAGGGCTTGGTTAGAGCAGGAAAGGAGAGAACTAGAACAGCATTGAGAAACGTTTCAGTACTCTGCTAAACAGGTCTATTGCATGTCTGGGGATAGGAAGTATCACCAGGACAGAATCTCATTGATTTAAAAGAGTAATGAATTTTCCAAGAAATTTACTTTGTAAGAAGTTCTTTGCAGAGTGCTATCTTTTTAGGATTATTTAAAAAATTACTATTATGTGTTAGTAGAATAACTTGGCTTCATTTCTAGCTGTACAGCAGACTAGATTCCTGAAAACTCAGCATTTTAGAATCCATAAATATTGGATAAACATAGGAAACATAAATAGCATTGCCTAGTTAAACTTAGAGGAAATTAAGAGAAATTCCCAAGGGCCAAATTTTCAGTAGAAGTTTAAGCCAGAGCAACATACTTTCACTGACTGACACCTTAGCTATCCTGGGGGCATTAATCAATTCTGATCCAGTGATCCTTAAGGGAGAAATGGACAAAACAATGAAACCAGACAAGGTGAACTATTAGCACTGAGATGTATGAAGTGACTAAAATTTCAGTGAAAGATACAAATAGATACGTGTGTGTGTGTGTGTGTGTGTGTGTGTGTGTGTGTGTGTGTGTGTTTGACACTCAGGGCTCTGAAAACAACAACAATCATCCCTAAGAATGTTATCATTTCAGCCTTTCCCTCACTACTTGTCTATAAGGAGAACACGTATACCACATGTTATAGGATGTCTTAGAAACAGCACTTTTATCCTTGCTCTCCACCTGGCATAGTCATGAGCACCTTAAATAAACCATAGGTTCATGAAGCCACATTTCTATCTTGTTTTGTCTTATTTCAACACTACATGGAATAAAATCTCAGAAGGAAGATAAAGCATGAATCAACACCCACTAGAGTCAATAAACAGTCACTGAAACCCAGGGATTAGGTGAGACGCCCCAGCCCTGTCCCTACTAATTGGATCAAAAAGCATAGGGTAGATGCCAGCCAACCATTTTAACAAATTGCCTGTGTGATACTAGGATAATAGTGAGGACCACCAGCAAATATATTAGTTTTGAAACAAATTGTTTCTATTGCCCAGTTTCAATAAAAATATTTCTGCTTGGGTCTATAAATCTGACCTTGTAAACCCATGTGCACAATAAATTAATACTACTGGGACTTTAAGTAGAACTTTAAATGCCCTCTGGGACTTTGAACTTTTTGTTTATCACTACATGGCACAAATTGAAATGTGGGAGAAGAGTGGGTGAACACGTAACATTTGGGACAGTGATCACTGAGATTCCACTTCTAAATAAACGGATAGGTTATTTTTCTCTTTGTGTCCTCCTTTTTACTTTTATATGTTTATTTCCATTATGTTTATTTATTTAGGCCTTGGTGCTTATAAATGCCGAAGCTAATGTGATATGACTTTGTATTTTCCCTCAGTCATCATCATTGATTTCCCCTGCTTTTTCAGTAAGAGGCTTTGCACTTAGCATTAAATCACAACTGCTTCATGTCGGCAATCCCCTGCTGCAACTGGCAATGACTTTTCTTAAGATAACAAAGTTTCTGAAGAACTGAGGAGGCACCTTATTTAATCAGAGTGCACCAAATGTAGGGACCATTCAATTTCCCAGGTTTCTGCTTTACAAGGGTATCACGGTTATTACTCCCAATCATATGTGTCTCCTGTAATGAGAGAAGCAGGATGCAAAATGCTATCTTATGCAAATGTTATGTGCCTGATAATACATGCAAATTTCCCTTAACAAATAATTCAAGTAAGTTCTTATACACATAATCCAAGGCTATCAAATACACAACACTGAGGTCATGCCGCCATAAGAAAAAATCAGATTCCAGACAGATCCGGTATTTATCCAAAAGAAATGAAAGAAGATGTTGAAAAGGTATTTGCACATCCATGTTCATTGCAGCATTATTCACACTAGCTAAGAAAAGGAAGTAACCTAAATGCCCTGGAAGGATGACTGGATAAACTAAACACAATATATACGTACAATGCAATATTCAGTCTTAAAAAAGGAGGACATCTTGTTGCATGCTACGACATAGATGGAACCTTCAGGATTTTATGCTGAGTGTAATTCGCCATTATGAAAAGAAAAATACTATAGGATTCCACTTATATGAGATATCTAGAGTAGTCAAAATCATGGAAACAAATTTTAAGTCAAGAATGTCAAAAGTTCTGAGGAGTTACATGTCAATCTCCTGGTGTATTTTTCCTTATTTGCCATTTTTAGGTTAGAAAAAATGAGAACCAACATTAAACCAACATCTACTATATGTCATATGTTATTGAGTAGTCATTCCACAGGCTTATTGTTTTTCCCAACCAAGTCACATTTCACTATCTCTTTTTTAGCATTGATGAAATGGAAAATACCTAAAATTGATTGTGTTCTAGTATCACATGGCTGGTCAGTGAGTAAACAAATGATAGAATAAATCAGTTACTGAGTCAAGATCCTAAGTCTAACTCTCCCCAGCAGAAATGTGTTGACAAAAACCTGATGGGCCTAAAACAGGCAGAAATTAGTATCCAGAACCCAGCCAAGTCACACACTATTAAAAAAGAAAGCCACAGGACCAAGAGTGAGTCATTTGTGCTGTGCTAGGTCACCAAACCAGGGTTTAAGGCCCCTCTTAACTGAAGTTTCAACCTCCCCCAGAAATGCAGTCTTAACAGTCAATGAGGAATGTTCTGGTCCCCACTCAGGAGGTAATCTGTCACAAGAACCCTCTCAATGCCCCAAAAAGAAATTGAGGTAGTCTGCATGATAAGATCCCCAGCTCTCCCCCTAAGGAAGGGGACCTTGCCTGAAACGAGCCTTTCTTTTCTTTTGCTAATAACTTCTTGCCCCACTCTCCTTCCTGTAAAGACTTTCCATTCTGTATAGTTCCTCAGAACATATTCCTACTTGCTAGATGGGATGCTGCCTGATTCATGAAACACCGACTAAAGCCAATCAGGCACTCAAATTTACTTGGTTGAATTTTGTTGTTTAACAACACTAATTGATCAGAGCTGATCCATAGGTAACAATGCAGAGAACACAGAACAGAGCTTAGGCATTTACTAGGGGGTGTAACCATTCTTCACCCTATGCTCCTGAAAAACAAAGGAGAAACCCATTTACAAGTCCAGATAGGGCAACTCAAATCCAACTCCGAGGTGTAATTAGAGAGGCAGAGTCAGGTCCCACACCAAAGCCACAAACTAAGGAGACTCGGGCTGTGTACTGAGTCCTGGAACAGATCTGTAAGGAAATTGTGAAATCTCCTGAGTTCTAGATCTAATCCTATTTAAATAAGACAGGTATATAGTACATCATCCAAAGTAGAAGACTTCTAACAGTGTAGAGACCCTATTAGTAATTAGACTTGAGGAAAAGGCATAAATCAGGACTTTCAGCAAACCAATATATATTGATCATGCATCTCTATAATATGAGGCCACCACTCAGAGGTCTTCAGACCTGGTTCGGATGCCAATTAATAACCCTCCCATTTAGCCAGTTTTTCAGGTCAAATTTGCTGCTAAAATAGTGTCCTGTAATGCCCTAGAAAACTTACAAAGCTTATTTCCTCAAAGGCCAGTATTTCTACATGCTTTAGTTTATTTTCTATCAAAAGGAAAGTGGGCTTTTTTTGCCAAGTAACTAGGATGAGAAAGCATGTACCTTCTACCAATGGGGGAAAATGAGAAGTTTCAGAAACAGAACATTTTATTTCATGAGTAAAGTCAACAAATAGTTCCAAAAGCATAAGAAAAATCCATGCAGAGGTCCTGTAGCTCAGAGACAGATCTTTACCATACACAGAATACTTCATCAGAAAGGATGACAGAACAGCAAAATCATGGGTCGTGTCTTACCCTCTCACAAATTAACACTTCATAATATTAACTCTTTAGCGCTCTGCTGAGATAATCTCAGTAGAGACTGATGTTTCTTCGAAGTTGCCAAATGAAACAGTCTTGTTTTTCTTTACCAAAAAGTTTTAAGAGGAATTCAGTGAACAAGACAGAATGATCACAATTCATTTGGCTCCAAAAATCTAAGCCCATCTCTCAGGAATCTTTTTTGATTATGTATGTTTTTCCCTTTGCTCCATGTCTGTAAACTTCTGTCTGGGAATTAAATAATTTCAACACAGCAATTTTATTTCGAATTTTGTGAACCCAAAATGTATTATTTAATCACAGCCATCAACAACACAGAATGACTACAATGAGTCATATTTTCATACATAAAAAAGAACTCTTGATATGGATAACTGCTGTAGCATTTTCATTAGAAAAATATAGAATTTCTTTTTTAGAGTTTTAAGACATTGAATGTAGTTTTCATAGCTACGTCACCACTCTGAAGTATTTTGGGAAGCAGGGGACCCCGGCTTTTAATAACGTTCTGAGTCCAATGCCTTCATTTAAGAGATAAAGGGAGTGACTTTCAGGGAAGGGAGGAAGAGTGTAACTCCCTGTCAAGCCTCCAGTGAGGATCAGAGTGAGAACCAGACCCTGGGTGGGGCTGAGCCCTTGGCTCACTGCACTTGTGTCAACATCTCTGCTGTCATAACAACCCTTTGTAACTGGGATAACTTTCAGCCATCCTAATTTTAATATCACTGTTTTCTTCCACATATGCCAACCTGTAATCCCTATTTGAGTCTCATATGGTAATGCTGACCTTCTCTTAGCCTCCACACTTTTTGGCCTTAGCTTTTCTATGTGTATTATCTTAGCCTCTTTTTATCCTCTATTTATAAATGCACTTATATAGTTTAACCTTTGATAACATGCATATTAAATAGAATAGGCTTAAGAAAATATCTCTGATCTTTCTTGTTCTTCTTTCTCTTTACATTTCCCTACACTTATAAACTTGGAATAAAATTAAGTACATGAAAAAAATAGAAATGAAATAGTAGGAGAAGAAAAGATGTTTTTAAGGCTTATTGTAATACAAAGATGGTCAGGGCCACATTTTAAAGAAAAAAAAAATTGAGAGTCTTATGGGAGCTGTTTTAGAAATACTCCTTGGATTTTGGCAACAGTCTCATCTGTTTTCTTGGCCAGCAGCCACTTTCTCTTCATTTCCACCCAACTGCTGAATTGATCTTCCTAAAATGCAAAATGTGTCATTTCATTTCCCAGTCTAAATGTCTTCTGTGACTTCCTATTGCTTAGAGAAGAGGAGTTTCAGAACTTTGAGGTCTTCCATGATCTGTCTTACTTTCATCTTTCTGCTTCGGCAATCTGTCTCTGGCTCCTGATCAAGATGCATAATACTTCAGGAAAAAAAAGAGGAAAATCCCCCAATACACCATGATTTCCTTCTATCTCAGGGACTCTGCATGCTCTATTCCTTTGACCCCCACATTTGTCTCCCTCTTTTTTGACTAGGAAAATCTCTTCACCCTTTTGAGATCAAATTCAGATTTTAGAATTTCTATAAAGTTTTCTTTGCTAAGCATTCATCCTTCTCCTATTACTTTATTCACTCAAAATATATGACCATATACTTTCTAGGTCCCAAGTCCTCTTTGAGATTTCAGGGAGAACATGCTGAAAAACAGACTTTTCTCCCCTCAGAGCATGTACAATCTAGAGAGTAGAAAAAATAGAAATCAACAAATAAGTAAGCAATAGATTTTAAATTAGTAATAAGTCCCTTGAAAAATTAGAGTGGGGTAACAGTTTAAAAATGCCTGGCAAGAGTAAGGAGGCCCATAAAATTGATTGGGAGATGTCTCTCAGGAAATGACATATGAGGGACTTGAGGGAACACATGAATGAGCAGAGGGAGACAGGAGTATAGATAGAGGTTCAGCTATGTAGAATCGAGTACAAAGTGTTACCGGAGATGGATCCTAGGTCTTCTTGCAAGAAAGAATTTTAAAAAGGATGCAGAAAAACCATTCAGCATTAAGAGTTTATTTAGAGATTCAGGGTTCACAATAAGAGAAGAGTACATGCCCAGTAGTTGTGGGTGAGGGCGGACCCAGAGGGAGTTGCACAGGGAACAAAAGGAAACCTTTTTATATGAAGGAAAATAAATATTCATTAAGTGAGGCTGGGCTTCAGAGGGAACAGGTGGAGTATCCCCTGGATTCCAGGGTAAGGGAGGAGGTGCTCCACCCTCATAGCAGACAGGGGAGGTTTTTTTTGACTATATTTGGTTCTCCTCAGAACTGTCCTGGTACGGGGAGGCATGCTTTTTACTGTTAGTGAGTGTATAATGTATGTGGAAGTGAAGTAAGGGTCAACGTCTCCTCCATGTGGGAACCGGCCAGTTGGCAGCTCTGTGATCTGTACCCTCCCTCCCCGTTCCACGGGAACAGCGTACACAGAACGTGTAGAATAGAAGCGAGCATCCAGCTGAATTATGCCCCCCTTTCCTGCTCATGTCTAGCCATCTATCCACTGTAACAGATGGACTGAAGCAGAACCAAGTTTGTCCTGTTTGAAAGACAAGCAAAAAAACTGAAACAGAAAGAAGCAAGTGTTGACTGCAATGTGGTAAGCTAACGGAAACAGCTACCTCGTTCTGCAGGAGGGTTAAAAATAAATTGTACATGTTCCTACTCCTTTAGAATTCTTATAATTATTTTATATGATATTATTAAACCATTTTTCATATTTATTTTGTTTTGTATGCTCAAAGTTCCCTACTAGATTGTGAGATACTTCCACAGACATGCAGCTTATACATGTTATCATATTTCCCTGTGTCTAAACTAAAGGCCTGAGAAAACACCGGATGTGTAGCTTCATCTGTTCATTCATTGATCTATTTCTTTATTCCATGGTTGTTTATTGAGAGCCCTATATTAGCAGGTACTAGGTAGAGACACTGGGGATAGACTGGTGATCAAAGATTGTCACAGGCCCTGCCTTTAATATAGAACATACAGTCTTCTAGGAGATTTACCAGATAACTTCAGTAAGTAAGACAAAATTGAAATACAATAGGTAATGGAAAGGAGAGAGATGTATGTTAAAGTCAGGGGATGAGAGAAAATGTCCCTGAAGAGGTGGATTCTGCACTACAAACTCAAAGATGAACAGGAGCTTATAACAGGAAAATGCGGGCCAAAGGAATGGCTTACGTAAAGGTCCCAGATGTGGAGGACGAGAGTCAGGCACTGAAAGAAAGCTATGCATCCCACGTAAAATATTTGGCTTTTACCCTAAGAACAATGGGAAGTCAATTGTTTCATGTCAAGTAACCACCCATCTTTTTTAATTAACTTAGTTACTGACTTTTTTTGAGTGCCCACTTCATGGCTAATCAGTCTTAATGTCCTGACATGTACTACTACCATGAAATATTTAAAAATAACAAACTAGAATGATTTTCCTGACTAAAACATGACATAAAATGACCAATTTTTGTTGGATTCACAATTGCTTTTCCAGGATCACTCTTCAACTGTTCTCATCTATAGCCCTGTGTTCACGTCATTCATGTAGCTTTTATTGCTAGAAAATGTAATGTTATCACTTGTCTTTGTTCCTTTGAACCACTGTGCACTTGTGCTGCCACACGTGAATGAATTCTTGATGGAAAGAACATACCCTGGCTTACGACAAGAGATCAGGCATCTCTTGAAGGGTCATGTGTACAGGATTTATGATCTGGGGTTATCAATGACAATCTGATATCTGTCTTGCCAGCAAGAAATTGTTACTAGTCTTGATGTGGTATATACAGTTTCATGGTACACTTTCAAGGTTTCTTCCATTTTTTTTTTTAATTTTGGTAAAATCTACCTATACAGGAAGCGGATGATCCTGCCAATCACAATTAAAAGTTATGATCCTTCTAGTGGCTTGAGGAACAGAACTCAAGATTTGAAAAACTATCTCTAGCCCAAATCAGCCCACATCTTGCATATAGTTTATACAGGCAGACAAGCACTTAGAAATAATTTAAGTATCTTCCAAGAAAAAAAAAAAAGGATGAAAATGAAACAGGAATAATGTCACCATACTGGGCACAATATTCTAGTTTTATTATGACAATAATCAGAGCTTCTGCACAAGATGTGGTTGTTTTATTGGACCCTGCTGACTACTAACTCTGACAAAAGTAGAGCAATGCCCATAGAAAAATAAGCAAAAAAAGAAAAGGCAAAAGAATGAAAATTCACACTTTACTTTCTCTCTTTCTGAGCATAGACACATACTTCATTTGAGAAGCTGTGCATATACAAAGAATAGAATCCTGCATGTCTTCACTTTATTTATGTCTCCCAGCAGAGCTTAGCCTTGGTCCTTCCTGTTGGCATTGTAGGGCCGATGACAAGCTGTGGGGGGCTGCCTGTGCATCGCAGCTCAGCACTACGACCGGCCTCTGCCCACCACGGACCACAACCTCCCTTCTGCCCCCTGACTGTGACCGTCAGAAATGTCACTATGCACTGCCAAATGTTCCCTGGGGGCAACAGTGAACACCAGGGCATTACAAAATGAATTAATGGCCTAATATGAACAAGGAGATATAGTAAATAACTCACCTTTCCATATTTGGCCTTTATTTATATATATCCATGTATGAAGCACATGAGACTGTGAACATGTGTATCTTACAGGTGTGATTCTTACATTATCTCATCCAATCCTCACAAATATTCTTGAATATATTATATCCTACATTCAACTTATGCAGAAACCAACATGTAAAGAGATTAGGCCACTTGCTTCAAATCCATAAATAATTAGAGGTAGATCTACAGAAAACTCACTTTTCTCATACAAACTGACAAATGGAGTATTCGGATTAAATAAAATCTAATCCGGTATCTAAGGTTACAGTGAAAACTTTGAAAAACACTAATTTATCACTTTCATCCCATTTCAACCCTACACAAAATAAAAGTCTCTGGTGTACATAAATAATTGGATATATTTTTTAAACACACTGATGTCATGTTTTTCTTGTGCCTCTCAAACCAACCCTGGGAGCAGGATAGCAGGGTTTAGTATACTCATTGTACAATTGCAGTAACTAAATGTCAGGCAAGCTGAACAACTTATATAAGGACTTACAGTTTGTATATGACAGAAATTGGATTCATGTACTCTATACATAAACGTGTATATGTAGATGTCTGTCACAGTGTGATGACAAGGAGGCATGTCTCTACATACCAATTTAGAATAATTTTGAATAGTTGATCTTATTTTACAGCATCCCAGGATCCCAGGAAAAGAGAAATCAATCTTTTTTCTTTTATTCTTTACTTAGTAAACATTAGAACTATATTTGCCACACAGTTTCTTCTTAAAATAAATTTCCTATTTCTTGCTCATGGGGAATGGAATATAATTATCTTTGCTTTGGTATAAATCACATTGAATGACCATAAATAGGCACAAGCCCTAATCTAGAATTGAAGATTTCATGGACATGTTAAGAGGAGTGTGAAGAAGTGGGAGAAAGGTCTTGGGGTGAAGGATGAAAATAATTTACACAGGATACACTAGACTCTGATAATATTGTAAGGTTAATGATCAAAGTTAATGATTAGACTCTTCAGTGGGATGGATGAGGAGGATTTCCAAGGTCTGGCTCTAGAACAAATCCAGTAGGCAGTATGATCCAAAGGAGAATTAAGAAACCAAAGAGGTGAGGTGATACCCTTGGAGAAGTATGTAGAACTAATCACATGGTAAAGATTCAAGGAGGACATCTAGGAGATCTACTGCAGGATGACAAGTATGTGACCATCAATGCAGGGAGACTAAAATGATCCAAAATGTTGCTTTATTGTCTGATTTTCAATCATTAGTCAGTAATGTTTGTATCTTGGAGTTGAATGGGCACAACTCCTCATGTATTATAGCCTGTCTATAAAATGTCAGTTAGGTCACAATGGTTGATAGTGCCATTCAGATCTTCTTTGTTCTCACTGTTTTTCTATTTGTTCTGTCAATTATTGAAAGAGCAGTATCTCTAAGATTGTGGACTTGTCTATTTCTCTGTACAGTTTTACTATTTTTGATTCATGTATTTTGGAATTCTATTAGGTACATAAATGTTTATCAGAGAATTGGCTCATTTATAGTTATGAAATGACCTTCTCTGTCTATTGTAACATGTTTGATCTGAAATCTACTGATATTAATGTTATATAGAATTATACAGTATTGAATTTATATACTGCTATATAGTATTATATAATATTAATATTCATCATTTTGATTAGTGTTGGCATGGTATATCTTTTTCCATTCTTGTAATCTTAACCTTTGATGTCTTTATAAAGAGTATGACTCACCAAGTACATAGTTGGACCTCGCTTTTTTAACCTATGTGCTATTTACTATTTTCATTTAATTTAAATATTTGAATATTTAAAAATACTATTTCTATGTCTTTAAATTAATGATTTTTTCCTGCAATATCTAATTTTCCATAATTTCCATCCTCTGTAAATTTCTCCTCAGACATTACAATGTTCTTCCCTAGAAATTTGATTTTTCTTTTTTATATCTTCAATATTTTCACTTATCTTTTGGCTTGTTTAAAATAACATGATAATAACTATCTGAATGTTTTATTTCTGTTATTTCTAATACCTGTGTTACTTCTGGATTAATTTCAGTTATATTTATTTTCTCATTACAGACCATATTTTCTTTACTTTCTTTTTCACATACCTGATAATCTTTTTTTATTATCATTAAGATATCATTCATATACCATTTTATGAAGGTTTCACATGAGCAACATTACAGTTACTACAGTCCTTCCCATTATCAAGTTCCCACCACATACCCCATTGCAGTCACTGTCCATCAGCATAGTAAGGTGCTATCGAGTCAGTACTTCTCTTCTCTGTGCTATACTGCCTTCCCTGTGCCCCCAATACATTATGTGTGCTAATCACAAACCCCCTCAATCCTCTTCTTCCTCCCTTCCTGCCTGCCCTCCCCACTCACTTTCCCTTTAGTAACCACTAATCCATTCTTGGAGTCTGTGAAAATGCTGCTGATTTGATCTTTCAGTTTTTGCTTTGTTGTTATACTCTACAGATGAGTGCGATCCTTTGGCACTTATCTTTCTTTGCCTAGCTTATGTCACTGAGCACAATACCCTCTAGCTCCATCTACGTTGTTGCAAATGGTAGGACTTGTTTTCTTCTTATGGCTGAGTAATATTCCATTGTGTATATGTACTACCTGTTCTTTATCCATTCATCTACCTATGGACATTTAGGTTCCTTCCATTACTTGGCTATTGTAAATAGTGCTGCGATAATCATAGGGCTGCATATGTCCTTTTCAAACTGGGCTCCTGCATTCTTAGGGTACATTCCTAGGAGTGGAATTCCTGGGTCAAATGGTATTCCTATTTTTAGTTTTTTGAGGAACCTCCATACTGCTTTCCACAATGGTTGAACTATTTCACATTCCCACTAGCAGTGTAGAGGGTTCCCCTTTCTCCACATCCTCACTAAAATTTCTTGTTGTTTGTCTTTTGTATTTTGGCCATTCTAACTGGTGTGAGGTGATACCTCATTGTGGTTTTAATTTGCATTTCTCTGATGATTAGTGATGTGGAACATCTTTACATGTGCCTGTTGGCCATCTGAATTTCTTCTTTGGAGAAGTGTCTCTTCAGATCCTCTGCCCATTTTTTAATTGGGTTGTTTGCTTTTTGTTTGTTGAGGTGCATCAGCTCTTTGTATATTTTGGATGTCAACCCTTTATTGGATGTGTTATTTGTGAATATATTCTCCCATACTGTAGGATGTCTTTTTGTTCTACTGATGGTGTCCTTTGCTGTACAGAAGCTTTTTAGTTGATATAGTCCCACTTGTTCATTTTTGCTTTTGTTTTCCTTGCCTGTGGAGATATGTTCATGAAGAAGTTGCTCATGTTTATATTCAAGAGAGTTTTGCCTACATTTTCTTCCCAGAGTTTATGGTTTCATGACTTACATTCAGGTCTGTGATCCATTTCGAGTTTACTTTTGTGTATGGAGTTAGGCAGTAATCCAGTTTCATTCTCTTGCATGTAGCTGTCCATTTTTGCCAGCACCAGTTGTTGACGAGGCTGTCATTTCCCCATTGTATATCCATGGCTCCTTTATCAGATATTAATTGACCACATATGCTTGGTTTAATATCTGAACTCTCTATTCTGTTCCATTAGTCTATGGGTCTGTTCTTCTGCCTGTACCAAATTGTCTTGATAACTGTGGCTTTGTAGTAGAGCTTGAATTTGGGAAGCGAGATCCCCCCAGCTTTATTCTTCCTTAGCAGGATTGTTTTGGCTATTTGGGGTCTTTTGTGGTTCCATATGAATTTTAGAACTATTTGTTATTCATTGAAGAATGCTGCTGGTATTTTGATAGGGATTGCATTGAATCTGTAGATTACTTTAAGCAGGATGGCCATTTTGATAATATTAATTCTTCCTACACATGAGCATGGGATGTATTTCCATTTCTTTGTGTCTTCTTTAATTTCTCTCAGAAGTGACTTGGAGTTTTCAGGGTATAGGTTCTTCACCCCTTGGTTACATTTATTCCTATGTATTTTATACTTTTAGATGCAATATAAATGGAATTGTTTTCATGATTTCTCTTTCTCCTAGTTCATTGTTAGCATATAGGAATGCAACAGATTTCTGTGTTTTAATTTTGTATCCTACCACTTTAATGAATTCAGTTATTAGTTATAGTAGTTTTGGGGTGTATTCTTTAGGGTTTTTTATGTCCAAAACCTTTGCCTGGTTTTGGTATTAGAGTGATGCTGGCTTCATAGAATTAGTTTGGAAGTACTTCCTCCTCTTCTACTTTTTGGAAAACTTTAAGGAGGATGAATATAGGTATTCTCTAAATGTTTGATGAAATTCAGCAGTGAATCCATCTCTTCTGGTTATTCTGTATTATGTACATCTGTGAACAGTGACACTTTAACTTGTTCCTTACCAATCCAGATGCCTTTTATTTCTTTGTGTTGTCTGATTGCCATGGCTAGGACCTCCAGTACAATGTTGAATAAAAGTGGGGAGAGTGGGCATCCTTGTCTTGTTCCTGATCTTAAAGGAAAAACTTTCTGATTTTCACTGTTAAGAATGATGTTGACTGTGGGTTTGTTGTATATGGCCTTTATTATGTTGAGATACTTGCCCTCTATACCCATTTGCTTGAGAGTTTTTGTCATGAATGAATGCTGAATTTTGTCAAATGGTTTTTAAGTATCTATGGAGATGATCATGTGATTTTTGTCCTTCTTTTTGTTGATGTAGTGGATGATGTTGATGGATTTGCGAATATTGTGCCATCCTTGCATTCCTGGGATAAATTCCAATTGATTATGATGGATGATATTTTTTATGTATTTTTGAATTCAGTTTGCTAATATTTTGTTGAGAATTTTTGCATCTATGGTCATCAGGGATATTGGCCTATGATTTTCTTTTTCATGGTGTCTTTGCCTGGTTTTGGTATTAGGGTGATGCTGGCTTCATAGAATGAGTTTGGAAATATTTCCTCCTCTTCTACTTTCTGGAAAATTTTAAGGAGGATGGATATAGGTATTCTCTAAATGTTTGATGAAATTCAGCGGTGAATCCATCTCTTCTGGGTGTTTTGTTCTTGGGTAGTTTTTTGATTACCAATTCAATTTCATTGCTGGTACTTGGTCTGTTCAGATTTTCTGTTTCTTCCTGGGTCATTCTTGGAAGGTTGTAGTTTTCTTGAAAGTTGTCCATTTCTTCTAGATTATCCAATTTGTTTGCATATAATTTTTCACAGTATTCTCAAACAATTCTTTGTATTTCTGTGGTGTCCATAGTGACTTTTTGTTCCTCATCTCTGATTCTGTTGATATGTGTAGACTATTTTTTTCTTGATAAGTATGGCTAGGGATTTATCTATTTTGTTTATTTTTTCAAAGAAACAGCTCTTGGTTTCATTAATTCTTCCTATTGTTTATACTTCTTAATTTTATTTATTTCTCCTATGATCTTTATTATATATCTCCTTCTACTGACTTTGGGCCTCGTTTGTTCTTCTTTTTCTAGCCTCATTAATTGTGAATTCAGACTGCTCATTTAGGATTTTTCTTTCTTGAGATATGCCTGTACTGCTATATACTTTCCTCTTAGAATTGCCTTTGCTGCTTCCCACAGAAGTTGGTGCATTGTGCTATAGTTTTCATTTGTCTCCATATATTGCTTGATATCTGTTTTAATTTGGTCATTGTTCCATTGATTATTTAGGAGTATGTTGTTAAGCCTCCTTGTGTTTGTGGGCCTTTTTATTTTCTTTGAACAATTTATTTCTAGTTTCATTTTATTTCTACCTTTGTGATATGAAAATTTGGTTGTTATAATTTCAATCTTTTTGAATTTACTGATTCTCTTTTTGTGGCCTAGTATGTGATCTGTTCTTGAAAATGTTCCAGAATGTGCACTTGAGAAGAATGTGTAGCCTATTGCTTTTCAGTGGAATGCTCTGTAGATGTCTCGTAGGTCCATCTGTTCTAATGTATTGTTCAGTGCCTCTGTCTCATTATTTATTTTCTGTTTGTTTGATCTGTCCTTTGGAATGAGTGGTGTGTTTAAGTCTCCTAAAATGAATGCATTGTATTCTATTTCCCCTTTTAATTCTGTTAGTATTTGTTACATATATTGGGTGCTCCTATGTTGGGTCCATAGATATTTATAGTGGTTATATTTCTTGTTGGACTGACCCCTTTATCATATATAATGTCCCTTCTTTATCTCTTGTTACTTTCTTTGTTTTGGAGCCAATTTTATCTGATACAAGTACTGCAACTCCTGCTTTTTTCTCCCTATAGGTTTGCATGAAATATCTTTTTCCACCCCTTCACTTTTAGTCTGTGTATGTCTTTGGGTTTGAAGTGAGTCTCTTATAGGTAGCATATCAATGGGTCTGCTTTTTTATTCATCCAGTAACTCTATGTCTTTTGATTGATGCATTCAGACCATTTACATTTACCGTAATTATGAATAGATATGTACTTATTGCTATTGCAGGCTTTGGATTCTTGGTTACCAATAGTTCAAGGGCAGCATTTTTACTCTAACAGTCTAACTTAACTCACTTATTGTGCTATTATAAACACAATATAAAGACTTTTTTTTTCTGTCTTCTTTTTCTTCCTTCTCCACTCTTTATATATTAGGTGTTATATTCGGCACTCCTTGTGTATCTCTTGACTGACTGTGGGTAGCTGATTTAATTTTGCATTTTGTTAGTAATTAATTTCTCTATTTCCTTTACTGTGGTTTTATTTTGCTGAGTGACAGCTATTTAGCCTTAGGAGCAGTTCCATCAAGAACAGTCCCTTTAAAATACACTGTAGAGATGTTTTGTGGCAGGTAAATTCACTCAACTTTTGCTCATCTGGGAATTGCTTAATCCTTTCTTCAAATTTAAGTGATATTCTTGCTGGGTAGAGTATTCTTCATTCAAGGCCCTTCTGTTTTATTGCATTGAATATATCATGCCACTCCCTTCTGGCCTGTAAGGTTTCTGCTGAGAAGTCTGATGACAGCCTGATAGGTTTTCCTTTGTGCTGTCCTTGTCCTTGGTCTTTGCCATTTTAATTATTATATGTCTTGGTGTTGTCTTACTTTGTCCTTATGTTGGGAGATCTGGTCACTTCCATGGACTCAGAGATTATGCCCTTCCCCAGATTGGAGAAGTTTTCTGCAATTACCTCCTCAAAGGCACTCTCTATCCTTTTTCCTATCTCTTCTTCTTCACCTATAGTGTGAATATTGTTCTGTGTGGATTGGTTACACAGTTCTCTCAATATTCTTTCATTCCTAGAGATCCTTTTTTTCTCTGTGGGCTTCAGATTCTTTGTATCCCTCTTCTCTAATTTCTATTTCATTTACCAACTCCTCTACTTCTTCTAGTCTGCTTTTAAATCCCTCTGGTGCATGTTTCATTTCAGATAGTGTATTTTTCAAATTTTCTCTCTCTTGAATTTATCTTGAATATTTTTCTGTAGCTCCATTAGCATGCTTATGATTTTTTATGTTGAAATCTTTTTGAGGAAGATTGGTATTTCAGTTTCACTTAGCCCTCCTGGTGTTGAGGGATATTGGATTGAACAACATTCTTCTGCCTTGTCATAATCCTATTAGATAATGCAGAATAATAGATTTGTGTAGGCAGCACCCTCTAGTGCTCAAAATCTCTATTCTTCGGAGCTGCCCAGCATCTGGAGTGATGGTGGGTGTTGCAGGCAAATGATGCAGGAAAGAGAGAGCTCTTTCCAGCTTCATAGTCATAGTGCCTGCCTCCATTGCCAGGGTCAGTGAGCTGAGCATGCAGGGAGGAGCCTCTTGGATATTCCCCTGTAGCTGCTATAGACATACCTGATAATCTTATTGTACACCAAACATGATGAAGTTTACTTATTGTGTGCTGGTTACTTC
This sequence comes from Manis javanica, assembly GCF_040802235.1. NCBI lineage: Eukaryota > Metazoa > Chordata > Mammalia > Pholidota > Manidae > Manis > Manis javanica. Next base: position 44,397,328 of record NC_133172.1, read on the forward strand.
TCCTTTCCAATAAATAGGATTAAGCCTTATTCTGGAACACAATTGTAGAAACTTGGAAGCAAGCCTCTGGGTCCTACTTTCATGATTTCTTATATGGGACTAAATCAATGGTCAGTGTAGGGCTATTTCCCTGTATATTGTACCCAGTGCCCCATGAGTCATGAAGATTCCCAGACTGGCTGGAAATAGGCATTGCTCTGGGCCTCTGTAAGTGACAGGCACTGTTAGCTTTTATCTTTCTGTGTGGTCATTTCTCTGGATTCAGGTTGATTCTTGTCATGCATGTACTGACTCACCATGGGGACCTTTTGCAGATGTGTACTTTTCTTTGTATGCTGCTCTCTCATCATCTCTTCTGTTCTGTGAACTTTATCCATTAGTGCATTCCATATTTTCAGCCCTGCCTTTTCAATTCAGGGACACAGCTGCATGCTGTCTGGATTTTACAACCTGTATTGCTGCTTAGAAACTTTATCATGGAAGTAAGTTAGGCCAATAGAAAAAATTTCCTTGTTTGCTTGCCAACACTCAGGCCTGATGGCTTTGTTGTGTGATGGCCAATATCTTGAAAAATGTTTATTTCAACTATGTTTCTTATGATTGTTTCAGGTCAGAAGTAAATCATTCCCTTGTTATTCCATCTTTGTCAAAAATAGAAATATCATCCTCTGTTTCAAGCCCAAACTTTCCCTCTTCAGACAAGGCTTGCTATGAATTGTCCTTCTCACTTTCCCTCAGGTCACCAGCTCTTGGATCCTTTCCATATTCTCTTCATATCAGCTCTCCTAATCTGTAATCACTTTTTGATTATTTGCATACTCATCCTTTTTTTCCTCTCTTGACTAGGCAATTTCATTCATCACAACATGGACTTCTGGAAGCCTAGAAAGTATGTACATGACACATAATAATTGCTTATTAAATACTAGATGAATAAATGAATAAATCTGAACATGTTATCTCTCTCTTACTTGTATTTGTCTGTCTTATTATTTAAAATTTAGGATTCTATGCATGCACTATCTTCTGAGGAACTGAATATTGGGTTAAGGAAAGTCATGAGTTGCCTTCCTCTGGGATTCTTTTTTGCAACCAAGTCACCCAGAAGACTGACCTGCATTCAAAATTAAGTTACAAAACTGAATATTTGTCCATGGACAACTTTCCAGGTGCACATTGTGTGGGCATCCATGCTGCTGCCTTCCTTCCTGCGGCACTGCTCCCCTGAATTATATACTTGAAACAAGTTTGCCTTAGTGGGAAGTGGAAAATAAGCAGATTACTGAGAGGTGAACACAGCAAGGTAGGCTCTACTAGTAATGACACAGGAGGTGACATATGTCTCCTGCTACTGTGACCTTTCTTCCTTCCAGCAACACCTATTACTCTGAAAAATGAACACAGTTAAAGGAGAAAGAAATTGAACCATCAGCCATCAACCTGGGACACTGTTTAGTCTCAACCAGCTTGTTTACAGTTGTTTCTCTAACATGCTGTTGGACGTTTTGAAATTATTCCTCTGTCCTTTCTTTCAAGAAAAGGACTCCAAAGTTAGGATTGATTAGAGATAACTCTCTAATCAGGTCTTTTACAGTAATTAAAAATACACTATAATTAAATGGAGGAATTAGAAGCAATAATTACTAAGCACCTACTAATTTCTAGGAACTATGATGGATTCTTTGATTTAGGGAATTAGAGACATGTAAAACAGACATATGGAGCTACAGTCTAATTGGATTAAGTTGACTAAGTAGTGCTAAACATTTGGTGTGCATGTGTATGTGATAAACACACAAAGTATTTTGGGGTAAGAATAGACACGCCATGGATTATGAGGACATAGCATATAATAGTGGGAACTGAAAAAATAATATATTAGAAATATTTTGGTAATAATGATTGAATGGCAGATAGACACATTAGGAAAATCCTCATGTAACAGATAGAATGGGTTATAGGACTCAGGCAAACTTGATTAGATGGAGAAACTAATACTCAGTGAAGTTAAGGATAATACGTCAACCAGCTTGTGAGTATGAGTGAGGATTTAAAGCCAGGTCTCTGAGATCTTAAAGGTGAGGCTCTTTGTTTTACCAGATTACATATAAATAATAGTTGTGTTTTAAAAGACTTTTCTTTTGTTGTATTATAGGTTAGGTGATCAAGCTGTGTTAAATCAAGTCCCTGGTGTTAATGTGGTCAGAAATATGTGTAGTTTAGTGACTTAAAAATCAACAGCCAGAAGAGAGTGGACCTTTCTACTAGGCTTCTTAGGCTGAGATTTCCATCAGCAAGTGATTTTCTTGCTTTAAATGTAATGCTGACTTTGTTCAAGTAGAAAATAGATTTGAAGACAATGAAAACTGCACTGCTTTATTTCCCTAAGGCCTTTCCTTCACAGTAGGCCTTGAACAAAACTAATTATAAGGAGAGACAAACAACCAAGTTAATCTTCAAATGCAAAAATCTATTTATTTTTCCCCCCAAACTATTTTACTAAAAATTATTTTACTAAGTACTGATTCCCTGATTCTTATTATCCATCTTCAAATCACAGGGCTCAGTGTAGAATTTGCTTACATTCTGGTAACAAAATTCATAATCAAAAAGGACAGGGGAATAATCCCACCATGTTGCATTTAATTTGTCTGTCCAAGGGAGCCTTGTAAATTGCTGATAAAAATAAATTGTAGTGAATGAGAGATCATAAAAAGTAAAATATCAACAAATCCTTACTGATAACTTGGTCCAGTGATTTTTTTCCACACTTGAGGTGGGTAAAACTGATTTTTTGAGAAGGTGCATTCCGATTTCAGTGTTTCCACACGAGCACTATGTTTTAGAAGATTTTGCAGAACAATAATATTACATTTATTGGGAAATAATAGTTATGGTGATTTAATCCATTTAAGAAATGGGAAGATGAGCAAAGCTAGTGATCATTAGCAACAGCAAAAACCACCAAAACAATTGTAAGAGATTCAAATCATTCCTGACCTTCAAGGAAACCTAGAAAGTCTGAGGATGTGATTTCCATGGTTGTTTTCAGTGGGTTTTACATTAGTGTATCCTCTCAAAGGAAGCTGAAAAAAGAAAAGGCATTTGAGTCCTTTGTGGAATAAAGAACATAAACAACTTCAGGCTGAGACCAAGTTACACCTTCAAGGTCATTGGAAGAAATCTCAGAAAAACATAAAAATAGAGCTGAAAATTAAGAGCATATAAAGGTTGAAGGTGTAGGTAAGCTTAGATTAGAAGAAACTTGGGGTTTAGCATGATACCTGTGCAAAATCCATGGATTGTTCATTGTTCACTTAAGGATTAGCTGCTTCATAAATACAATAAATGTTTATAGAGAAGGATGCCAAATAAGAGCTTATAAAACATATCCTATTTTTAGATGTTTTAGTTGGATCCCCAGTGTGTTTTTAAAAATAAGAAATTTCAGCTTATTTTTTTTGTTTCAGCTAGAAAAATTTGCAAGAAGGACCCATATTACTACATTGCATCAACTTTCAATAATCTTGTGGTGGCTTCATCCTTGAAACAGCACATAATAATTGCTTTCCAACTCCAATTCTATAGGCTTCTCTGTGAACTTATAATCAGGTCACTTAATTCATTTAAGTAATTTAGTAATTTAAATAATTTGTCTGGCCTCCAAAGCATTTGAAATTGTCACCTGACATGAATTTTAAGGCCGTGTTTCTCAAGCTTTGATGGGAAAATAGGACCTTTCTGAGATGCAGACTGAGATTCAGCAGGTTTAGCACTTCTAATGGTACCTATTACCATACTTAAGGAATATGAATTAAAGCCACTGTCTTCCTCAGGTGCCTGAGAAAAGGGTTTATGTGAAACTATTTTATTTGGTAATATGATACCAGGGAATAAGAGAACAGAATGAAAGCTAATACAAGTAGATATTGCCAAGTTGGCACCAGGATGGGTAACTCATGATAAATCCCACTGGGCACTTATGAAGAATTTCATGAAATACATACCAAAATTTACTGCTGGGGGAATGAAAGAGGGAAATATTCATCCACCCAATCTTACTCTCATTGGCCAAAGGCAGCTCTTCCATTTTGTACATAGTGATTACAGAACATTTTTCTATGGCAGTTCCATCTAAATATATCAAAGAAGCAAATATAAATAAAAATATTTACAACATGGACCAAGACAATGTGTCGCTCCTGCTTCTCCTGCAGGAAGTCAGCTAAGGCCCACTTGAAACTAGTTGCCACAGGTGTGACTGGGAGGCCAAGTGGATTTTGGGGTGATGCACGAGAATTGCAAGTTGCAATATGTTTTATTATGACAGGTTGCTGCATTAAGGCTGAACACCTGGACATAAAACTCCTGTTTCTGAGGCAAATGCCAAATGTCTCCTTGGCTTTTTGCCACACTGCGTTCCTAAAGCAAAGTCATTAGTTTACCATTCTAGTGGTGAAAGCATAGGCACCACACTGTTAGAAAACAGTGTCTGGGGAGAATTTAAGCATTATTGCATTTTCCCACTCAGATTAGTGGATTGCCTTTCAGGGACCAGTAAAAGCCAGTGTGGCCTTTTCCTCTTCCAGAATTACTGTGGCTCCTTCAGAGCCCTTTAATTCATGAGATGGTCACAGTTGGTAGAAAACATATCTGATTCTTCTTCCTATTATTTACAAGAAAACCATGTCCTATAGTGGAATAACTGTGTACTACTAACACATAGACCTTTGTCACACACATGGCTATAGAAGAAGTGGCTCTCCTTTGGAAGATTAGGCTGGTCAGCAACCCTCTTGTTGCTACTGAGCCAGTGAATGCCTGTCTCTCCTAAGTGAGTCCAGAAGATTATCACCACTACCATAACAATGGCTAGAAACCAAGCACCCTGGGTTTTAGGCAGGTCTTTTCACTTTCCCTACTATATCTCTAAAGCAGGGACATTCCCCAACTAATTAGAATGTTTCCAAAGGTTTAACTGTTTTTCAATAAACATTCACACCTGAATTCATTGCCTTGCTCAGGTTAGGGCTGATACCAAGCTCTCTGCTTAACTATGACATCTGCATTATTTTCCCCTTACGATGTCAAAAGTTTACTTAGGCCTAGGGCATCTTTAATGTGTCAGTAGCACATAGACAGCCTCACACATGCCTTCCTATCTCTTTTGGAGTATGAGGACCTTTGGGATTCAATGGAGCATCAAATGACCTTTATTTGTCAAGAGGCCATATTGTATAGAGAGATTTGTCCCAAGTGTGAAAATAAATTCTCCAAATTCATGAATTGCATTCCAACTACCCTTTAAAACAAAATATATGATTTTAGGTGTTAGAAGGTGGATCTAGTTAAAAATGTATATTGTAAACTCTAAAGTAAACACTAATACATTAAAAAGGAAATATACTGGCATGCTAAGGAAATAGATAAAATATAATCATATAAACTGATCAATTAGAGCAAAGCAAGCATAATAAATGGACGTGGTAAAGGAATAAAAAGCAAGAGCAGAAAAATAGAAAATAGTTAAAAACTTGATAGGTATTAATCTAAACAAATTGATCATCCCTTAACAGTGAATGTTCTAAACATACCAATGAAAGGGCAAAGACTGTAAAGTGGATAAAAAAACAAGGAGTTAATTATATGGTGTCTACAAGAAAACAACTTTAATATAAGGATTCAGATTAAGAGTGACGGGATGAAGATATGCTGTCTAACACTAATCAAAGGAAAGCTGGTTTAGGTAAATTAATTACACACAAAGCAAATTCAGAACACAGAAAATTGTCAGGGATAAATAGGGTATTTACTTAATGGTAAAAGGGTAAATTCTCCAAAAAGACATTACAATTCCACACCTGTATGCACCTAAAAAAAACCAGGGTATTGAAAGATATAAAACAAAAACTCATAGAATTGTAAGGAAAAATAGTCAAATCCACTATTATAGTTGGAGATTTCCACATGCCTCTTCCAGTAATTGATAAATCAGGAAGACAGAAAATCAGTAAGGATATAATTGTCCTGACCAGCGCTATCAATCCACTCGATCTGATTAACTTTCATTAGAACAGTCTACCTAGCGACAGAAGAACACACATCCCTCTAAGCGACTTGAAACCCATTATAGGACATAAAACATACCTTGACAAACTTAGAAATCATACACTGTATGTTCTCGGATCACAACAGAATTAAATTAAATCTCAAAAACAGAAAAGACCTGGAAAATTCCCAAATATTTGGAGATAAAAAAGCACATTTCTAAAAAACGCACGCATAAAAGACTAAGACTCAAGATAAGTTATTAAATTATATATTTTATCTATTATAAACTAGAGATATTTTATATAAATTAACATGTGGAACTAAATGAAAAAGAAAATAAACATAAAATTTGAAAGATACAACAAAAACATAGAGGGAAATTTATAGCATTCAGTACATATAAAAGAAATGAAGAAAGATCTAAAATCAATAATGTAAGTTTCTCCCTTAGTAACCTAGAGAAAACGGGCAATTTAAACCTTAAATGTGAAGAAGAAAAAAATAATAATTAGGGCAGAAATAAGCAGCATTAATAACAGAAAGAAAATAGAGAAAATTAACCAAACCAAAATTTGGTTATTTCAAAAGACCAATAAATTGATAAGTCTCAAGCTTCACTAACTAAGAATAAAAAAAGACACAAATTACTGATTTCAGAAATCAAAGAGTGGTTATGACTGGCTCCACTGACATGAAAAGAATAACAATGGAAACCTACAAGCAAATCTATGACATCAAATTTTATATTTTAGATGAAAGGGAACAATTTAATATCTGAACAGTCACATGAAACATATAATTATATTAAAAGATGTTGAACATCACATATTGTTAGGGGATTGTATATTAAGCAATATTAGATAGAACTATTTCTGTTAGAATGGATAATATTGAAAAATCACTGACCACACTAATCGCTGACAAGGCTGCTGAATCTTTTATCCACTGCAGATGGGAATGCAAAAATCATACTGCCATTTTGGAACACCATTTAACAGTTTCTCACAAAGTTAAATATAATCTTATCTTACGATTCAGCAATCGCATGCTTATTCACTCAAATGATTTAAAAACTGTGTGCACACAAAACCTACACTTGAATATATATACCATTCTTATTCATAATTACCCCAAAAATTAGCAACCAAGGTGATCTTCAATAGGTAAATGGATAAATAATCTATGGTACATCTGTACCATAGAATATTACTCAACAATAAAGTGAAATGAGTCAGGTAACCACAAAAAGACATGAAAGAAGCTTACAGTCCATTGTTGGTTGAAGAAGTCAGTCTGGTAAGACTATATATTGTATGAATTTAATGACATGGAATTTTGGTATAAGCAATGAAACAAACACACAAACAAAACAGTGAACAGATTAGTTAGTGGGGAAGGAGGGTAGAATAGTTGAAACACAGAGGATTAGTTAGGATGGTAAAAATATTCCTTTTCTTTTTTTAAAGCAATTTTTATTGGCGTTGGTAGAGTTTACATTTTTTAAATTATGGCATTTTGTAAGGAAGAATTTTGAATGCATGCAAACTACTGATAAATAATTCTTTATTAGCTGGAATTTATTTATTTTTTATTTTATTTATTTTTTATTTTGGTATCATTAATATATAATTACATGAGCAACATAGTAGTTACTAGATTCCCCCCATTATCAAGTCCCCACCACATATCTGATTACAGACACTGTACATTAGCATAGTAAGATGTTACAGAGTCACTACTTGTCTTCTCTGCACTATACTGCCTTCCCCATGACCCCCTTACATTATGAGTGCTAATCGTAATGCCCTTTACTCTCCTTCTCCCTCCCTTTGCACCCAACAATCCCATTCCTTTCCCTTTGGTAACTGTTAGTCCATTCTTGGGTTCTGTGAGTCTGCTGCTGTTTTGTTCCTTCATTTTTTGTTTTTTTCTTATGCTCCACAGATGAATGAAATCATTTGGTACTTGTCTTTCTCTGCCTGGCTTATTTCACTGAGCATAATACCCTCTAGCTCCATCCATGTTGTAGCAAAAGGTAGGATCTGTTTTCTTCTTACCGCTGAATAATATTCCATTGTGTATATGTACCATAAGTTCTTTATCCATTCATCTACTGATGGACACTTAGGTTGCTTCCATTTCTTGGCTATTGTAAATAGTGCTGTGATAAACATAGGGGTACATGTGTCTTTCTGAAACTGAGCTGATGCATTCTTATGGTAAATTCCTAGGAGTGGAATTCCTGGGTCAAATAGTATTTCTATTATTAGTTTTTTAAGGAATCTCCATACTGCTTTCCACAATGGCTGAACCAGTTTACATTCCCACCAGCAGTGTAGGATAGTTCCCCTTTTCTGCATCCTTGCCAGCACTTGCTGTTCCTAGTCTTTTCTGTGTTGGCCCTTCTAACTGATGTGAGGTGATATTTCATTGTCATTTAAATTTGCATTTGCCTGATAATTAGTGATGTGGAGCATCTCTTCATGTTCCTGTTGGTCATCTGAATTTCTTCTTTGGAGTAGTGTCTGTTCATATCCTCTGCCAATTTTTTAATAGGGTTATTAGAATTTTAGGTGTTGAAGCATGTGAGTTCTTTATATATATTGGATGTTAACCCTTTGTCGGATACGTCATTCACAAATATATTCTCCCATATTGTAGGATGCCTTTTTGTTCTGCTTATGGTCTCCTTTACTGTACAGAAGCTTTTTAGCATGATCTAGTCCCATTTGTTCATTTTTTATTTTATTTTCCTTGCCTGAGGATATGTGTTCAGGAAAAGTTGCTCCTGTTTATATTCAAGAGACATTTGCCTATATTTTCTTCCCAGAGTTTTATTGTATCATGACTTACATTCAGTTCTTTGATACATTTGAGTTTACTTTTGTGCATGGGGTTAGACAATAATCCAGGTTGATTTTCTTGCATGTAGCTGTCCAGTTTTGCCAACACCCACTGTTGAAGAGGCTGTCATTTCCCCAATGTATATCCATGGCTCCTTTATCATATATTAGTTGACCATATATGATTTGGTTTATATCTGGCCTCTCTATTCTGTTCTATTGGTCTATGGGTCTGTTCTTGTGCCAGTACCAAATTGTCTTGATTACTGTGGCTTTGCAGTAGAGCTTGAAGCCAGGGAGCGTATTTGCCCCAGCTTTATTCTTCCTTCTCAGGATTTCTTTGGCTATTTGGGGTCTTTTGTGGTTCCATATGAATTTTAGAACTATCTGCTCTAGTTTGTTGAAGAATGCTGTTGGTATTTTGATGGGGATTGCATTGAATCTGTAGATTGCTTTAGGCAGGATGGCCATTTTGACAATATTAATTCTTCCTACCCAAGAGCATGGGATGAGTTTCCATTTGTTAGTGTCCTCTTTAATTTCTATTGAGTGTCTTGTAGTTTTCAGGGTATGGGTGTTTCACTTCCTTGGTTAGGTTTATCCCTAGGTATTTTATTATTTTTGATGCAATTGTGAATGGAATTGTTTTCCTGATTTCTCTTTCTGTGAGTTAATCATTAGTGTATAGGAATGCAACAGATTTCTGTGTATTAATTTTGTATCCTGAAAATTTGATGAATTCAGATATTAGATCTAGTAGTTTTGGACTGGATTCTTCAGGGTTTTTTTAATGTACAATATCATGTCATCTAAAAACAGAGACATTTTGACTTCTTCTTTGCCAATCTGGATGCCTTTTATTTCTTTGTGTTGTCTGCTTGCCATGGGTAGGACCTCCAGTACTTTGTTGAATAAAAGTGGGGACAGTGGGCATCCTTGTCTTGTTCCTGACCTTAAAGGAAAAGCTTTTAGCTTCTAATGTTGGCTCTGGGTTTGTCATATATGGCCTTTATTATGTTGAGGTACGAGCCCTCTACACCCATTTTGCTGAGAGTTTTTTACATGAATGGATGTTGAATTTTGTTGAATGCTTTTTCAGCATCCATGGGGATTATCATGTGACTTTTGTCCTTTTTGTTGATGTGGTGGATGATGTTGAAGGATTTACCAATGTTGTAGCATCCTTGCATCCCTGGAATAAATCCTGCTTGATCATGATAGATGACGTTTTTGACATATATTTTAATTTGGCTTGCTGATACTTGGTTGAGTATTTTTGCATCTATGTTCATCAGGGATATTAGTCTGTAATTTTCTTTTTTTGTGATATTTTTGCCTGGTTTTAGTTTTAAAGTGATGCTGGCCTCAAGGAATGAGTTTGGAAGTATTTCCTTCTCTTCTACTTTTTGGAAAACTCAGGAGGATTGGTATGAAGTCTTCATTAAATGTTTGATAAAATTAAGCAGTGAAACCATCTGGTCCAGGGGTTTTGTTCTTAGGTAGTTTTTTGATTACCAATTCAGTTTTCATGCTGGTAATTGGTCTATTCATGTTTTCTGTTTCTTACTGGGTTGGCCTTGGAAGGCTACATTTTTCTAAAAAGTTGTCCATGTTTTCTAGGTTATCCAGTTTGTTACCATATAATTTTTCATAGTATTCTCTCATAATTCTTTGTATTTCTCTGGTGTGTGTAGTGATTTTTCCTTTCTTATTTCTGATTCTGTTTATATGTGTAGATTCTCTTTTTCTCTTAATAAGTCTGGCTAGGGTTTGTCTATTTTGCTTATTTTATCGAAGAACCAGCTCCTGCTTTCACTGATTCTTTCTGTTGTTTTTTTCTTCTCCATTTTATTTATTTCTGCTCTAATCTTTATTATGTCCCTCCTTCTACTGACTTTGGGCCTCATTTTTTCTTCTTTTCTAGTTTCATTAATTGTCAGTTTAGACTGTTCATTTGGGATCATTCTTCTTTCCTGAGGTAGGCCTGTATTGCAATATACTTCCCTCTTAGCATGGTCTTCACTGCATCCCACAGATTTTTGTCGTGAATTATTGTTATCATTTGTCTCTATATGCTGTGTGATCTCTGTTTTTATTTGGTCATTGATCCATTGAATATTTAGGAGCATGTTTTTAAGCCTCCATGTGTTTGTGGCTTTTTTGTTTTCTTTCAGTAATTTATTTCTAGTTTCATACCTTTGTGATCTGAGAAGCTGGTTGGTAAAATTTCAATGTTTTTGAATTTACTGAGGCTCTTTTTGTGGCCTAGTATATGATCTATTCTTGAAAACGTTCCATGTGCACTTGAGAAGAACGTGTATCCTGTTGCTAATGGATATCTGTAGATATCCGTTAGTTCCATCTATTCTAAGGTGTTGTTCAGCGCCTCTGTCTCCTTACTTACTTTCTGTCTGGTTGATCTGTCTTTTGGAGTGAGTGGTGTGTTGAAATCTCCTAAAATGGATGCATTGCATTCTATTTCCCCCTTTAATTCTGTTAGTATTTGTTTCACATATGTAGGTGATCCTGTGTTGGGTGCATAGATATTTATAATGGTTATATCCTTTTGTTGGACTGACCCCTTTATCATTATGTAATGTCCTACTTTTTCTCTTGTTACTTTCTTTGTTTTGAAGTCTATTTTATCTGATCCAAGTACTGCAATTCCTGCTTTTTTCTCCCTATTAGTTGCATGAAATGTCTTTTTCCATCCCTTTACTTTCAGTCTGTGTATGTCCTTGGGTTTGATGTGAGTCTCCTATAGGCAGTATATAGATGGGTATTGTTTTTTTATCCATTTAGTGACCATATGGCTTTTGATTGGTGAAGTCAGACCATTCACATTTACGGTGATTATCGATAAGTATGTACTTATTGCCATTGAAGGCTTTAGATTTGTGGTTACCAAAAGTTCAAGGGTAATTCCCTTACTATCTAACAGTCTAATTTAACTCATTTAGTATGCTATTAGAAACACAACCTAAAGGTTCTTTTTTTTCCTTCTTTTTCTTCCTCCTCCATTCTTTATATATTAGGATCATATTCTGTACTCTTTGTCTATCCCTTGATTGACTTTGGGAGCCATTTATTTGATTTTGTATCTGCTTAATAATTAATTGTACTAATTTGCTGTGGTTTTATTTCCCCTGGTGACAGGTATTTAGCCTTAGGAATACTTACATCTATAGCAGTTCCTCCAAAATGCACTGCAGAGTTGGTTTGTGGGAAGTAAATTCTTTCAATTTATGCTTATCTCAAAATTGTTTAATCCCTCCTTCAATTTGGCCTTGCCAAAGTATGGCCTTGCCAGGTAGAGTATTCTTGGTTGGAAGCCCTTCTGTTTCATTGCATTAAATATATCATGCCACTCCCTTCTGCCCTGTAAGGTTTCTGTTGAGAAATCTGATGATAGCCTGATGGTTATTCCTTTGTATGTGTTCTTTTATCTCTCTCTAGATGCTTTTAAAAGTCTGTCTTTATCCTTGATATTTGCCATTTAAATTATTATATGTCTTGGTGTTGTCTTCCTTGGGTCCCTTGTGTTGGGAGATCTGTGCAGCTCCATGGCCTGAGAGATTATTTCCTTTCCCAGATTGAGGAAGTTTTCAGCAATTACCTCATTAACAACACTTTCTATTCCTTTTTCTCTTTCTTCTTCTTCTGGCACCCCTATAATGTGACTAATGGTCCCTTTGGATTGGTCACAAAGTTCTCTCAATATTCTTTCATTTCTAGAGATCCTTTTATCTCTCTGTGCCTCAGCATCTTTGTATTCCTGTTCTCTAATTTCCATTCCATTTACCATCCCTTTAAAATCCCTCCACTGTATGTTGTATTGCAGATATGGAATTTCTTAATGATTGAATCTCCATCCTAAATTCATCCCTGAGTTCTTGAATATTTTTCTGTACCTCCATGAGCATGTTTATGATTTTTATTTTGAACTCTCTTTCAGAAAGATTGGTGAGTTCAGTTTCATTTGGTCCTTTTTCTAGGGTTTGTGATATTTTGGTCTGAACCAGGTTCCTTTGGCATTTCATATTTCTATGTCACACTGTCTCATGCCCAGAAACTGTTGTCTCTGGAGCTGCTCAGCCCCTGGAGTGATGTTGGGGGTTTCAGGGGAGCGGTGCTCTTGCCTCAGGGGAGGAAAGCACTGTTTCCTGATTCCTGGCTGCTGTGTCTGTGTCCAGTGTCAGAGCCACTGGGCTAAGCACACAGGTGTAAGCCTCTGTGCTTTTTGTCTGTGGCTGTCATATGCAGGGCCTCCCTCTGGCTGGCCTGACACCACTGCAGTGACTGCTGGTTTGTGAGCCTGTGCTGGCAGGCCAGGAGGAAGATGAAGTAGGCTGCATATCACAGTGGAGAGTCTTGGAGCTGAGTAGCCAGACAGAGTGTTGAAGCACCTTAAACTCCTGAAAGTTCACAACCTACTGGGCCGAATGCACCCAGAGAATCTCGTTCACTTATCCCTTCTCCTGTGCAGCCAGCTCTGTGCAAACCCCACCCCTTCAGCAGCCCTCTCACTGCTAGGGAGCCTCTCAGATCACCTGCCTTTCCTTTGTCCCAGAGCAGCCAGATGTGGATCCCTGTCCTCCACAAATGGCTGGAATCTCAGTCTCTGCAAGTATTCCTCCTGTCTTAGCTTTCCAACCCCACTAATTCCAAGAGCACCATGCAATATAGGTTTGTGCTCCAAAGCAGATCTCCAGGGCTGGTTGTTAAGTGGTCCTAGGCTTCCACCCCCTCCTTGTTCCATTTCTCTTCCTCCCATTCATGAGCTGGATGGGGGTAGGGCTTGGGTCCTGCCAAATCAAGGCTTTAGTACGTTACCCTGTTTCATAAGGTCTGCTCCATTCTCCAGGTGTATGCAGTCTGGTTCAGCCTTATTTCCTGTTGATCTTTCAGGGTTAGTTGTATTAACTATATTTTCATCTTATATGTGGTTTTGGGAGGAGTTCTCTACTTCACCTCTCACACCACTGTCTTGAATCACTCAAAAGTATTCCTTTTGATATTCTAATTGTGCATACATGGCACTATACATTTATCAAAACACATAGAATATTACAGCACAAAATGACCTTAACATAGGTAATGAAAAAATAAATAAAGGATTAGAATATTAAATAAATAAAAAATCTGGGGTATTACTGAATAGAAAGCAAACTGAATAAAACATCCTAACTGCAGTATAAATGCACAGAATGCTGTAATTCAAAAGGGAAAAGGGTGGAGAAAACATTACTAACCTAGATGGCTTTCATAATGAGTGGAGTCTGTAAAACTAAAACATATAAGCCCTGCATTCTAAATGATATAGTTGTTTGCCAGAGGCATATGCATTAATAATTCTGAAAATTCTGCAAATGAATTCTCCAATTGAAATATTAAGTAAATAGATAGTGAATAGAAATAGCTGGGCTTCTTACTGTTGGAGCTGAAGTTTAAAGATAAAGGAAGGAGTCAAGTTACCCATATGGTATTTGTCAGAGGCATCAGCATTCACTCATGTTCAGGTTAAAACACATGTGGTAATGTATATAATGAATATGTACAGATGTGTGTGTGTGTGTGTATATATATATATATATATATATATATATATATATATACACACACATATATAGCCTTGTTCTTTCAGCTGATAAGGCCTAGAAACAACACCACCACAGTAGCAATGAACACACTAGCACCTTGACCTTGGTTTCTAACACCATTATCCAATAAAAAGAACAAGAGCTCTTTGGAGAAATTGCTGGTTCTAGAACCAGCAGACTGGAACAGGAAATGTAAGATGGGCCTATAGCAGCTAAGTGCCAGGAAATAAGAAAATATCAAAAAACAAAAACAAAAACCTCAATAATGAGAGATTTATATAAAACAATTTAAGATACAACTAAAAGAGAACAGTGACAATGTCAAAGTATGATAATGATGAGGAGTTTAGGAGACATGATGACTAAATGTAATGTGGCATCCTTGATGGGATTCTGGACAGTAGAAAAGCTATGGAAATTTGAATAAAGTGTGAACTTTAGTTTACAATAATGGATCAGTATTAGTTTATTAATAGTAGAAAGTATACCACAATAATCTGAGACCTCAATAATGGGATAAAGAGGTTATGGGGTTGGGGGAGCCTGTGTACTGTATTCACATTTTTACTGTAAATCTGCTCTGAAAAATAAAGTCCATTAGCACTTTTGAAAATGCAGTTGCATGGGTATCGGAAGAACAAAGTATGGATTTATATGCATCTATCTATCTGTCTATCATCTAACTCGTTCATTTAACAAATTGGGAGAGAATAATATTGATCCACAAGTTGTTCAGCTTAATAGAATAAAAAATAAGGAAATTAGTGCAAACCTGTACTTAGCCAAACATATAGTCTGCATATCTGCTCTCTAGACCTTCTTCTTTGCAGGAGTGCCAGTGGGTCAAGACTGCAAGCGTAGGTACTGGCAGCCACCATCCTATCTTGTCCTGATATTTTTTAAAATGTGGAAGATCAGGCAACATGGCTAATAAAATGATCTTTTCTTGATAAAAGTTGCAACGCTAACTATAAAACACTTTTATTATTCATGAATGGCTTGTTGAAAGAGGTTTTCGATTTCATCTATTAATTTTACTACTGTCTATTTTTTAAATTAAAAATAAAAAGTAATAGGGCAGTGGCAAGGAATAAGATAGAAATATAACCACTAGAGTATGAATTATTTGTTGAGGTAAACAGTTAATTTTTAAAGAGAAAATAAGTGTGAATATTTCTGCCTCTTGTTTTAGGGAAATATGCATTTAATATTTGATTTGGGATACTTACACAGGAAGGCAGAACTGATTAAGGAAACTAATATTATTTGAAAATATCAGATGAAAACTCTCTTCCTGGCTTGTATAAAGCTGTCTTCTCTCTGTCCTCACTTGGAGAGAGTAGATTTAGTTTCTCTTCTTCTTCTTATTGGGCCATTAAATCTGTGAGTGGTACCCACTCTCATGACCTCATTACTAATTGCTTTCTAAAAGCCCCCTTCCAAATATTATCATATAGCGGGTTAGGGCTTCAACCAATGAATTTTGAGAGAATGAACTTATTCCATAACATCACCATCAACTGAAAGATTAAATATTATTTTGCTCCATTTATTCTTAGTTTTACAGATATGGAAACTAAGGCTCAGGCAAGTTCAGTGAGTTTTATGAGGTCTACCAACAACTTTAAGTCTCACTCAATGATGTGGCCAAATTGTGCTCAGAGAGAGATAATTAAAAATAAACCTAAAATCTTGGTGACAAAAAAAAAAATCTCAGGGGCCTAGTACTGGGGGGATTTCTTTTTCTTTCACTTTCACAATACACTTCAAGTTGGCAGGAACTACTACTCTTTATCCTATATGGCAGTGCTGACATCCCCAAGGTGTTTGGGGTCCTCAAAAAGATGCCCTGTAATGGGCAGCTGAGTAGGAGAGAGAGAGAACATGGAGGAATCAAGTTGATGTTGCTCATGCTGGTATTTGATAGCCATTTCTGCCTACATTCTTTGGGCCAGAATTCAGTTCCAAGATCACAACTGACTGCAAAGGGGGCTTAAAGATGTAGTCTTGCTATATGTCCAGGAGGAAAAGGGAGGAGAAAGGGGAAGGTATAATAAATAACTATTCTCAACCCCAACAACAATCCGTTTGGGGAAGAAAAAAAAAAGAAAAAACACCCATGTAGGCATTAGTTTCCCAGGTCCCAGTCCTCCGTCATGAAGGAAGCCGATTCCAGCAACTCAATCACAGTTGGGTTGTAAGGCATGATGTCGCCTACAAGTGGACAAAAATGAAAGGTGAAGACTTGCATTAGGAGGACTTCTCCCACCAGCAGACATGGCAAGGGTAGTCAGAATGTTTGTGGAAAAGGAGAGGGACAGTGCAAGCATAAGAGTGGGAAATGGGCAGTGCCTAAGAAGTGCTGATTAGCAGGTAGAACAAAACAAACAAAAAAATCTTCAGATGAAACCAAGAGGTAATTAAACCGTAGGGAGCAAACCAGGCTGACTGCATTGTGAAGCAGGAGGCTTTCACTTTGGGAACCACTTCTTGGAGCACGGTGAAAGAGAGTGATCTTTGAGTTGTGTCATCAAACTACTGTGACAGTCTGCCATTCTCCTGGTTGTTAAAGAGAGTTAGCTTGAGCCAAGTCCTGAGGAATATGGACCATCCTGCTGTCTTGACATGGACTAGCTCTAGGTACCAGCATTCCCTTTAAACAACAATCAGGGATCTGAACTTTCACTGAAATGTTGGGCTTGCAGGCTGAACCCCAACAATACCACTGCAAAAAGAGAAAGCATTTGATCTTGATTCTTCTAAGTCTAGAGATAGCCCAACCGGGATTCTAGGCAGTCAGCAGAATTGGAGATCCTATTGTACTTTCCCATCTTTCATCTTGTTAAACCCTGATTCTTACTTGCTATGGGCATAGATGAGGGCAGTCTTCAAAACCCCAACTTTCTTTACTCTGATAAACCTTACATCTGGCTTCCAGACGAGTACTACAACGGCAATTATGATCATTTTGTATTTAACCATTCCATCTTCACATCTTTTATTTTCTAGCTTATTTCTTTGCTGGCACATTTAATTTTGCCTAAAATACAGAGCTCAACTATTATTTAAACAGAAAAATCTACTTTAAGATATTCACCATCACTTTTTTCTTTCATGTTTTTGTCAACTATAATTATCTCACATACTGGTTTAACTGACTTAAGAACTTTACCTAACTTTGTCCCCTACTTTTAAAGTCTAACACTGTTAGATAGAAGTTATTCAATAAATGTGTGAAATAATAAATTGCATTAGTTCAGACTGATGGTAGCCAAGACGGGTCTTTCCTTCTTTCTTGAACACGCAGTTACTTCTGAATTTCTAAGTTCACCCAGAGTATGAATATTTCATCAATAAAGCAAATGTCTGAAGATATTGAATGATAGTACAAATAAATTAATAGCTCTATATTTTGCACATTAATGTAGCAAAAGGAAATTTCCTTTACATACAACCTGAAAATCTTGTAATGTAATGGTTTAAAAATCAAACAAATGCTAATTTTTAGCTTTTTTGTTAAATATATCATATGACTTTGCAGAATCCAACCCATCTAATCATAGAATCATGATATAGACTTCTCCATGATAAATAACCTGAGAGGTTACAATTCAAAGCTCTTAGACAACACTTAGGTATTTGTATTAATAAAAATACTGAATATTCTCCAAGGATATTCCAATGATTAGCCAGGTTTTGGAAACAATGATTTAATACAAATATACTATTGTATAATTTGATTTAAAAAATTTAGCCTAAATCATCATTAATGAGACAGTATTTTCTAATCATTGGGGTGACCTTTGACTTTAATAAACTCCCAAATAATTAAAGGTCATAGTGGAATATTTCACAACTCTTTATTTGAACAATCAAAAGAATTTTTTATTTCAGGGAAATTTTGCTGAATCAGGGTAACTCTATTGTTTTAAAAACTGACTAGAAATGTCCAATCAGATATTTCTGGTAGTGCTCAGAGTGGCTGATTTCTGACTACTTAATTGAAACTTTTACTGTCAGTTCGCTTTTGAAAATGTTTAAATCGTCCATCATTTTATAAAATACTTGCAGCAATGGAGAGTTAAGAAGCTTATATGGCCATACTTCTCATTCATGAAGTTGGGAGGCTGAATGTTTCCACTGAAAGATAGCCACACAAAACTGAATTCCAATACCTATTCCAGCACCTAGCATCCTTGTAACGACAGAGGTTGTCTGATATCTTCTAAATTCAATACTATTTCCAGTAAAATGGACAATTGTATAGCTATATAAAACTAATGCCTTTAGAGTATATGATTCTATGCCCATTTCAGCCATGTTTTAATGGAAGATGTCAATGGGGGACTTCCTGGCGTCAGAGATGGCATGTGATCCAAATACTGATAGTTTAAGGGGTTCTCAGTTCATAAAGATGCAAACTGGATATTTTAATCTTTCCTGTTTGGTAAGGAATGTGCAGGTTTGGAATTTGTTGGCAGTCTTTTTTCTTGACAAATGGAAGAAGTACATATAGGAGATAATATTACCAATACAGAGAGAGGCAAATTTACGGGTCAAAGGGAAAGACCTTTGGTGGCTTTTTCTTATTTGAAGGGATTGTCTGGTGCCCAAGTGCCTTTGCTAATTTAAGAAATCTCTCTCTGTAGTTAGTCATTCAAAGGACCAGAATCCTCCCACGACAGAAATCTAAAGGAGAACAGGCTAATTTCTGGGCTAGTCTAATGAGGTACTTTTCTCCTATTGTCTGTAAAGGGTGTGGAAATCCCAGAGCAATCGTGAGAATGTATTTGGAGCCAACATACGAGACTGTATTAGGAAAACCTATGTAAAAGTTCAGGGATTCTTGGATAGGAGGCTAGTTCTAAGAGAGAAAAGATTTAAAGCTTATTAATATTGATGGAAACTTAAATGATTTGAAGAGAAATTGGCATCTTCACTTATTGTATAAATATTTTACTCGGTACCTACTATGCTTCCAACAATTTTCTAGTCACTGGAGGTATAATAGTAGTACACAAACCAACAATAACAAGAACGCCACAAATGGGTTTCATGAGGTTCACATTATAAAGGTATTCAAGCATACGTTGGAACAGAAGAGATACTTCGTCAGGCAAAAAAAAAAAAGTGTCATCGACTGTTGGTTTAGCAAGGCTGAGATGGGAGTAGTAAACTTCACTCAAAGTGAATGGGGGACATGCATTTTTGCATATGCGTTAATTAAATTAACATAATACAGTTGTTTCAATTAAGAGGGATACAATCTTAGAGATATATAGTATGAATTGATATACTATGCTTTAATAACTTAGTTCTTCAGTTCATTATTAATCCGTTCACTCAGTGTTAAGCCTTTTGTTTACTTTTGAACCATTTTCCACCTAAGTTATGGAGTTTATAAATTAGCAGTTGAACATTTGTATTTATATTTTTAATGCCATGTTTTGGCTTATTTTGACCAAATGTCAGGCTTCTAGACTGTTGAAAGAACCTGTCAAAAGTCTCCTGCATCTAAAAATCTACCACTTTCTAACACCTGGTGAGAAAAGACTTACCCACCGATGGTTAACACCTTGGGAGGTAGAGGTGACATCTAGGTCTCTTAATTGTAAGTCTTCTTATCTCTGCCTTCTAAGAGGACTGGAAAAGGTCTTCTCACCTACA
This sequence comes from Manis javanica, assembly GCF_040802235.1. Lineage (NCBI taxonomy): Eukaryota > Metazoa > Chordata > Mammalia > Pholidota > Manidae > Manis > Manis javanica. Next base: position 44,417,489 of record NC_133172.1, read on the forward strand.
CTTCATAAGTAACTAGAAAAATTACCTAATACCTCCAGGCTTTATTTCACACATTTGTAAAGAGGGGATACTAATCTCTTCCTGTAGTGTCATTATATTGAGAATTAACAAGTACTAAACATGATTCTCTAAATACAAAAATTATTATATCAACTAGACATTTTTTTTAAAGCTACAAATATTATTCTTTCTCCCATGCCTCTTCAGCTTTAAAAAACTACTCTCTTGTCTACTGAGATCTCATGAATTATTTTTAGTTTGTGCCAGTGTGATTGGTGCTTGGTATATATTGGAATAAGGAGTTCAAACAAAAACACAAAATGCTTCCAGCTTATGCTTTTATACTGTCAATTTTTGTCTCAAACTGAGCAACTTCAAACAATCAGAGGCAGTATAGCAGTTCTCAATCTTCTCTTTGTATTTATCAAACTTTACTGGGAATTTTCAGGAAGGGTCTCCAGCAAAAGCCATTTCATCAGTTACAATTTCTGTTTTCTATTCTCGGAGAGTAGTTCTGAGTGGGTCTTCTAAAACTCCATTGATCTAACTCATTTGCAGATGTGGTGCACATGATTTTAACTCCATATATGTTATCCCCCATTCATCCTTCTTTTCTTAGAAATCCGTTAAAACTTACCCATAGATTAAATCAACACCACCAAATGAAGCTAAATCACTTTCAAGTGCACTTCCTGCTTTCCAAACAGATTCACACCAAGATAGAGTGACATTATCAAGATGGTGACATAGGTCATACCTGATTTTGCTCCTCCTCACAAGAAGAACGACTACAACTATTCAAGAACAGGACACCGCTGAGAGAATCCTAGAACACAGGGGTGAGGCCGAAGTAGCCCCCTGCATCTCGGAGACAAAGACAGACTGCATTAGAAGGGTAAGAGGAGCAGCTACATGCCTACAACATTGCCCCTCCCCTCAGGCCAGCTCAGCACTATGTAGAGATGTCTTCCCTGAGCCTCCCATATCTCCAGTGGGAAAAGAGAGCACAGAGACAACCAACCGACCGCCAACTCTGTGGAGAGTGTCTTCCAACTCCATCTGACCAGGAGGGCTGGCAACTTCTGGAAGCTGTGTCGTCCAGCAGTGCTCAAGCTGAGAGGCGAGCTGTCGTAGCCAATAGTTAGTGAAGAAAATCCAGTGCCTGTTCATCCAGGGTAACTGGGATGCAGGTCAGCTTGAGATAAGACAACAAAGAGCTTTCCCAGCTTTAGAGCTACTTCTTCCGCTGAGCTCCATCAGCAATTCTAATCTAAAGATCCTCTCATTGCTGAATATATCCTTCAGCCTGCCAGGCCAGAGAAGTTAATTCATAGTCCAATCTACTACTAAATACAGTACACAGTCCAGGCCATCTAGTAAGCCTTGCCAGAGAATCCAGGCAGCCACAGAGCCCATTCTACAGCCTCACTTGGGTAGGGAACCAAATGAATTTGGCAACAGTCAATGTTACAGCTCAATTTCAACTTTTTGTTTACATACAAAAATAACTACACAAGCAATATGAATATACAGGGATTAATTTTCCTAGGATTTTCCTTGCCTTGGAAAAAGAAAAGAAAGTGTCTACCTCTGCATGATTTAAATCTAGAACCAATCTTAATGAACATCTAGGATGATATCATCTTTCACCATTCCTCTTTCATTTATTTCTTTTTAAAGATGATGAAGAGACAGATAGATAAACAAAGTGCTTCATGAATTTATTATATGAAACCATGGGCGCCTACCCAAATCTGTCAAATCTAAGTAGCCTGGAGTCATGTATCTGGGTAGCAGCCTAAAAGTATGTGTATTTGAATTTGTACCAAGTCATAGCCACGTAGAGACAATGGCCCAGTAGGAACAAAAATAAAAATGCTGTTAATAATTCTTTGTCATCAAATATACCAAATACAACTAATTCTGTGGCTAAATTTATGATTAACTGATAATTATGATTAATTGATGGTAATGAATAAATTTAATCAATGGTTGCTTAAAATAACTGAAAAACTTATCTATTTGACTTGAGAATAGGTAAATATTTACTCTGTATATATAATACCAGCAAATATATAGATTCCATCAATACCAAATCTATAGATTCACTTTGCAAAAGTGAAGTTTTTGTTTATGGCTATGTTTTGGGAACAAAGGAGATAAAATCAACACATGTTTTATTCCCTATGCTTTATTGCTCTAATGCAATAGATTATTCAAGGGATAGAAAGCCCATATTGCTCATATGAGTTCAGGTGTTTCATCAATAAGTATGGCTCAGAAATCCAAAAATAAAGCATATTAATTAAGCCTAATTATGTTCTGAGAAGTTTTTGATTAAAGTATGTATATCTATGTCTGTCTATATTTATCTTCATAGGAAACTGATTTTCCAGGTCCTTCAAGCTGTTTTATTTTTATTTCTCCTTCTCTTACCTTTTTAAATTTGTTCCCTTTCATAAGCTACCCCTTTATCTTTCATCCCTTAAATTATTGTCACAAATTAAGAGAATTTGCTGATAGGAATAAAAACCACATATAGGTCCCCATTTGTCATAGCACACATCACTATGTATCCCAGAAGGTCATTAGCTAATATAAGAATGAAAGTGTTAAAACCAGGGGAGGGGCCCAGCATCTAAATACCTTTTTAAATCAGCAATATTGGTAGAAGTAAGCTTCTCTCATGGCTGGAGTGCAGAAGTCTAGAATGCCAGGTAGATTTTACCCCCTATATCACCTTGGGGCAAAAATCTGTAGTGTTCCATAGAGTGCTAGTTTGAGAAAGTTTCTAAAGGATCACGAGTACTCGGGAGTAGAGTACCATGCGTAATTAATAATATTTGCCTCATTTGTTCCAGATATTTGATAATCCACATTGTTAGTTCCTGGTCTATATCTTTATGCCCTTAAGTTCCTCTACTACTGACCTATAATTTCTCTAAAGTTTGTCATAATACTTCTCCTTTTTAGATGTAATTTCCCCATTGTTACAGAGACCCTTGAGTCACATATTGTCTCATATCTCTTATATCAAAGTGTTGATGTCAGTTAAGTCACGTGCAGTACCCTGTCCATTTGTGTCACTGCTGAATGTTCACCTGATCCAGGTTGGGACAGTCAAGATTCCCTTTCAAGGTCTAGATTTGGGTCACAGAGACTCAATTAATCACTGTTTGGAACTAGAGCTCAAAGGTGGGTAAGAGAGATATCTAGAGCCCCTGTTGCTTAGAAATGTTGATTTAATAGTTGTGAGTTACCTAAACTGAGAAATAAAATAACAGCAGTCCATGAATCCAGAAGCCTTGTTCCTTTGGTAAGGCAGTTCTTTTTTTTTTTTTTTAACCAATTAGCTTTCATCATCATACAGACACATACATATGTCTTGCCTCCTGTCTTTGTATTATATGAAACATCTGGATGCAGGATCCTTTTCCACTGGAACTTTGTTAATGATGTAGAAACATTTATGGCTGGAAAAAGTTGCAATTTAAAAGGTGTTTAGGGAGATTGTGTATACTTCTCTACCTATATGCTGTTTTTATTGTTCCCCCCCAAATCCTTATGGTACTAGTGATGTGTACTGGTGACTCCTTTGCACATAATGGGTCTTATGGAAATTGGGCTGTGGCAGAACCTTTTGAAATGTGAAGTGGAGAGAAGAAAGTAGAAGGATAAGTGATAACTTGAAGAAAAAGGAGGAAGGGAAGGATGGTGATGTAATGTGGGAGTAGCAACTCTTGGAAACAAGTAAGGGACCCCATTGCCTCTTTAAGAATGAAACATCAATCATTTTTTCTCCATTCTAAATTTCATGAGGGCTGCTTTTTCTGCCACTCGGTTCCATACAGTTCCTCACTCATCTCATTTTTACTTTCATTCTCAGATATTTAGAATATTCATTCTTCATTGCTAAACACAAATGTCAAAGCTGCTGGGAGGTCTTCCCTAATCTCTCAAGCCCAAATTAATCATTCTTTCATTTGCACTCTCAGAATTATGCTTATGAACTTATTAAAGATTAATTTTACCCTATCATAATTTATTACTAATAAATCATCCCTTCCCCACTCTAAAGCTGCATTAAGATAGTGATTAGTTCTGGCATACATTTGTGTATAGTAAATATCCTTCACATAAGATAAAAAGAAATAATCATTAAAACCTTACCATTAAGCACAAGGCTACATTTTAAAAATATATCTTGGAGCTGTTAATACAACTACACTATGCAAAGGCTTTAATTCTCATTTTATAGATAACAGAACTTGAAAAGATTATATATAACTTTAATGGTAAAAGGTACAAATCAAAAGCTTTCTGATGTCAATGCCCATGCAACTCAATAATTCCTGGAAGGAATTTTAATTCCTGGTTTGGTGTTCTAACCAAGATGAAAGGCTGACCTTGGATCACACAATTTTGTTTAGATTAACATGAGATGAACTAAGCCATGGTTTTATTGACGATCCTTAACAAGATTTTGACGGGCTCTGTAATCTTTCTTCTTTAGCAGTTTGGGAAAACTTTGCTGTAAACACTTCAAAGGGAGTAAGTTTATCTCATCTCATAAACAATTCTCTGAATATGTATCTGAAAGAAAGGTCAAGTTAAAGAAAAAAATAGGCAGTGACACACTGCCTCTATGGGATCCTGTATATCAAGAGGCCACTGAAGAAGTGAAGATAATAAATTTCTTCTCACAGTGAAGTGGGAGGATCAGTGCCCATTGTGGGTTCATTCAGATTCCATTAATTCAGTAAGTGTGCTAATTCAAGTCCTGGCAATTCAAAATATGCCATTCTAATCATGTCAGAAAAAAAAAGATTTAATAATTTAAGAAGAATTGCAGAAGAAAATTATTTTAGAGAACTAAATTATGCTTCAACCACATTTAAAACCCATCCATTCAACACAGGTACTATGCCTTTTTATTTTCAGTACTTTGCTCAAATGGTTCCCCACCACTAAACAAAATTTACCTTTCCAAGCATTACTCTCACTTCTGCTCCTCTAAACATGATCTTTACTTTAAGATTCAGCCCAAATGCCATGTCCTCCAATAGCCTTCCTCCTTTATGCAAGCTGAAAGAGTCACTGTCAAATTTCTAAATCATTACATTTACGTCTCTCATGAATTGGAAGGCAGTAATACAGTTTAAACAAACAACCTGAGGAACTGACTTAAATATTCATTTTAACCATCACGTTATCTTATGCTCAAATAAGACTCAGAAGAATGACATAATTATCCAAAGTACACATTTTTAAAATGACTTAAATTTGAATCCAGATCTGACTTCAAATGCTATTCATTTTAATTTTGCCCCCTTGTAGCCTGAGGGCTGAAATTGTGAGTAATTGACTTTTGTATCTAATTACAGTACTTTCCAGAAGGCCCTCCACATAGTGGACACTAGATAAAAGCAAACTAAGTGTTGAAACAAATTACTGCCATTCACAGATATATATGGTGGGCCTTCTCTATTCATTAAAGCAGCCTCACAATTCTCATCTAAATATTAAAGTTCTTTCTCACCATACATTTTTAGCAATTCACTGGAGTTACTAAGTTGAGGGGAAACGGTAACATACCTCTCCCAAACAAAATCCATATTTAAATATTTTAAGATATATAATATTCAGGTATTTTATTGCTTCAACACATCCAGCTCTTAAGATATAATTATCCCAAATTAGCAAAGTTGGTTTGACAAGAGCCTGTGACCAGTAAGCAAAGACAGCCATCCGTGACTGTGCTGAAAACTCACCAGATCCCATGAGGGTTAACATGATAAAAGAAACACCAGGCCTCCCAGCATACACCTCCATAAATCAGGTGCATATTTGTGGAGGATGCAAAGACTGTCACAAGAAAGCACAGCTGACACTGAGATAGCACCAAAGTGTTAAAATTCCATGGTTCCCTTGCAAAACTAAGATCTGCAAGCCCTTTGGGGATTTGGTGAGGTCTGAGCCTAGCTGGGAGGTGTAATCACGGTGCTAGAAAATTAAGAACACCACTCAAGGGACTTAAGTAAGACTGTACATGGCCTGACAAATTTATGGTAGTGGATGACAGCACCTTGAAGATATCTGTAAATGTTGTTTCCTACAACCCAAAAGCGTACTGCTTAAGGTTTACCATGCACACTAACACTTGCCTTCACACAGCCACAAATACCTGCCAGCACTCACTCTTTCTTCCTCTACTTTCCTCTCTTCCTCTCTTTTCTTCAGCATTTCTTAAAAGCCAAGTTAGGTGGAAAAACAAGCCTGAAGCACAAAGAATTTCTGCAAACAAATGAGAGCGATGTTTTCAAGAGAAACCTTAATTAGGATCCACTGAAAAGTGGACCAAATCAAAAGCTGGCAAAACTGTTTATCTACTAGATTTTCAGTCTTGAAGAAAAAAATTAAAGGCACAGAGCACAGTGCCTGGCATATCAGAGGATACTCAAAAATTGTTCAATAAAGAAACAAATGGATGATGGTACAGTACTGATAGACTTTAGTATCGAGTTTTATGTTTGCTTGCTTGTTTTATGTTCTATGAGTTATTATCTAACATATGAGGTGGAAATGATAAAGGCAGAGAATAATTTAACCAGCTGTATTTATCTGCTAGTGTTTCTCCTCCCTTTGAAAACCTAGTTTTTTTCAGGTACTGCATTACAAAATGTGTCATGAACAAATGCTAACTTTTCTTTTTTTAAAGAGATGAACAAGCAGAAAATCCTGAATTTCTAAGACAAAGTTGTTGATCCAACAGTAACAAGGTCCCATATTCCCGAATCTTAGTCATTGGCTACATATGAAACAGGAAGTTTCAAGTTCACTTGACAAATAATTTGTGAAAATGTGCTAAACAGACAATATATTATTATTTTCTTCAACCAGAGCCAGCCAGTGATGGGAAATATAGGTCCCATGTGGTGGTTATATCAAGAACCCAGCTATGTATCTTAACCTCCTCATCTAAGGTGACTGCTAGAGTTCCAACCATCACATCTGTGTTTCATGCAGCATAGTAGAAAAAACAAACAGTGGCAAATGGAGGCAAAGTATTTCCTTATATAAGACTTAGAAACCCCGTAACAATTCAATTTTCATCTCATTAAGGAGAACTCAGTTACTGAGACCAAACTAGATGGGAGATACAGTCTTTGCTCATGATCAGCCTGGGGCCAGCCAAAAAAAAATTTTTTTTTTAAATATCATTATTAAAGTAAAAGTGTAAAACAAATCTTGAGGTAGTCAAGTAAATGTCTGGACAACAACTATCAGAGAAAATCATAGCAGTTCTGTAACTTGGGCATTCCATTCCACCAGGACAACACCTTAAAATGTACACTTACACCCCTGGCTTTCCCTTCGAAGAGAAAGATGAAGATTGATACAGTGAAGCTGTGGTTGATGTGGAACTTTATCCTATGTGCTTTTTGTTAGCCATGCGCATCCTCTGGGAAAGCATTCTAAGGTAAAGCGGTATAATATTCTTCTCTTGGGCCATTCTGGGAATTGTTAGCTGGTAAATTGGTGCTATTTGCCTTTTCTTCATTGTCCATAAATTAAGTACCTGTTTTCCTGTTATTTATGCCTAGTGTTAGAACATGTTTAATTCGGTTAAAATACATGGCTTGCCCAACAAGATTTAAAGCTGAATATCAATCATCAATTTACTTAGTAACTATTCTTTAGTCACAGCGACACCCAACAAAGTTCTTGGAAACCCTTCACCCCTAAAATGTACACCTGGTTCCCTGAATGCCTCAATTCCTCATTTGCCAACTATAGAACACAATGTTATCAAGGAGAATACAGTTTCCAGGCATTTGAAATAATCTAAATCATTAAGAAATCTTATGTAACCTTTGTTATAGCTAAGAAAACAACTGCCTGCTTATAACGTCCACACAGGAGATAACTTGTGGTAGTGGAACACAACTCTAAAACAGTACCCCAAATTGCAGGGCTTGGACTTGCCTCAGCCACTAAACTTATTTATCCCCTGGGCAAGTTAGATAAACTCTCTGGTGCCTGTTTCCTCATCTGTAAAATCAAGGGGGTGAGTTAGTTTCCTTGGGCTTTTTTAGCTATTACACTCCATGGATACATGGATTTTTGTTGTCACTTTCAGTTCAATTTAATTTTCATCAAGAATCCATCTCTTCACCTTTGGAACTTGGTTTCATTTTGTATGTCTTGAATGTATGTTTATACTTCACGGTCTCAATATTCCCCAGCCTTTATTCCAGTTTTTTACTGTGAGTCAGGAAAGGGTCTATTTTTACCAATTTCCCAAAAGAATTGAAAGAGAGTCTCATCTTTGGCTCATTACCTCTGAGAGCCTGTTCGCTGATGCCTGCTATTTTCTACTCTGTGCCTTGCTCCTGCCTGCGATTGTCACCAAGGTCAGCACAGGTGCATCACCTCTGTCAGATGGTGGAATCAAAATACATTTTCTCATGTTGAAAACTGACTTGGATTTGCATCCCTAGGGCTTGAGGTTATTCAACACTGACTCTATAAGGAAATGCCACGCTTAACAGCCACAGAACACACACCCAGGGCTTAGCGGTCGCGCTTTCATCTCTGCCTATTTCTAATTAAAATTCTTAGTAAAAGGAAATTATGGCTACCTTGGGACACAGGATTTCATAGAACTTGTGCTTGTATCAGAAAAAGCCAAGCAGGGGCTCATGCTCTCAAATACCCGTGTTCTTCTATTTCTATGAAGTTGCAGGACTGGTATCCTATTTGGAAGCTCAACTAGACAGCAAAATAAACATAACAAGGAAAGAGAAGCAGATGACTCTAGGAATGGGTCTGGGGTTCCTTTAATATTCACAATAGGCTGTGCATCCTATTTCACAGATGTGAGATTGTAGCTCCATAATTAAGTTTGATAACTCTCACTTCATGCCTACATACGGGCCCTGCCAGAGGCACTCAGCTGAGACCTTGGCAATCACGGCCACACCCAGCCTCTTTGTCCCATCTCCAATCTCCCCTGTTGTGAATCCCAACTAATTTCTGGCTTTTGACTTCTAGATTTGAATTGCAGACTATTATATAGTATACATGGCCTTGATTTTACTTTTCTCAGAAGATGTTGCTTTGTGCTTGTGGATAAAATCAGGAGAAAGCCTTCAGTATTCCCAACTGTCTCAGTAATGAACAGACATTATACTTTGTAATTTGAAGTTTTCAAATTGATTTTCTAGGTAGAAATGTAAATCATGAGATTCTCTTTCAAGTAAAATTTTTGCTTCCCTTTTCAGTGAAAAGGAAAAAAATATATTTAAGCTATCTGTGTGACAAGGATCAAGCCAAATATATGGTAAATATTGTTTCTTTGATCTTCACAAAAATTATGAACCTACTTCACAGGTGATGAAATGATGTTGGAAGATTATACACTTTAGGTTACTTGGCCAATAAAGGAGTATAACTGTATTTCAAATTCTTACGTGGCTTAAAACCTGGGCTTTTGCATCCAGCCCGGTTATGATGAGTCTAACTTTCTCAGCTAATACTGGTTAGCCAGTTAGGCTTTTCTTTGATGATATCAGTAGCCACCTGCCCCTGCTACTTATTCTTTAGGCCAGTCTGTGATTACTGACAATTCTATGGACTCTTTCCACTTCTCCCTGATATCAACATACCCAGGGTTCTGCACTAGAGTCTGCCTGTGTCTTTTGGGCCAGAATACTAGGCTTTTCCTAAAAACTTGGAATCATTTTGCATTATTGGTACTTTGTGCTAAATCAGAGAACTGCTAAGTCAAGTCTTCTCACCAAGCCATGATCATGACCTAACTTTCTTTGACCAGGTCATTATAGAATCAGGGACCTGGGCAGCTGAAAGGTGGGACAACTTACACACTGGCTATACACCTTTATTTTGTTTTTATTTTTTGTATCTTTTTAAACTTTTAAAGTTTTTATCCCTACTTATTTTAAGTATGTCAACTTCCAGAGTTTTTTTTTTTAGTCATTGCCTTTGGAAAGCAAAGAAATTTTGCAGATTCTGATACAGCTGAATATCATCAACCAGAAATATCATTTGGGGAAGAGAATTTATACATTTCACTCCTTTTTTTTATCTGTGTTGAACTGCAAAGGGTGGAAAATTGAATCGTATGCTCCTATCCGGTCAACAAATGTGCTCATGCTAGCAATGCTTTATGATGGCTTTTCAGAGCTATAGCAAGTCCAATCCATGATTAAATACAAGTTTTAACCTTCTTGCTTCACACAGAAAATGAGATTTGTGCTGTGGACTTTTTCTAAAATGTTGAACACAGCAGAAACTCTCATCTTGCCATCCAGTTATCCTGTCTACTATTTCTATTAGCATCCATTAGCATAATATTGAAAAATGGAAACCACCATATATTTTTTTTCCATAACTGAGCAGTGAGAGAGATGGAATATCCTGCACTCTTTTCAACTGCTTATTACTTTAGGATAGGGGTAGTATGGCACATTAAATGATTACAAAGAGATTTTTCTTGAGTTCACTGTCTTTCTATATTCCACATTTCTAACCATGCATATTATATGAGGAGCAAAGCATTCTGAAATGTTTATTATCATTATGTGTAAACTCATATATCACTGAAAAGTGTGTACATGACATCTAATAAGTATGTTGCCCCTTTTGAAAGTATGTTACTTAATAGGTCTTATTTAACATTCTACATAGACATATTTCCTTGCCACAATTCACACTACATAGAGATTAATGCCTTAATCCAGCCTTAAACAAAATTCCTTTATGGTGTTAAGACATCCTGGTATGAGAACAGGCATTTTAGAATAGTCATGTTTAAATAGTTAATGTTAAGCTATAACATATCCTGGCTCTGAGGCTAAAAACAGTGGCTCTTTGATCATAAAAACCTTCCTAAAAAATATCATGCTTGCATTAGCCTTAAATATTCAGATATCCCAAATGGATGTATTCAGGAATTCACATAGGGAATTTTCTTTCAGGGTTACAATACTGTATACTTACTGAGTCCCTGTGGATTGTGAGAGTGTGGTAGAGTCCAAACTGTGTTGTTGTCAATGTATATTTTTGCCCAACAATGTATATTCAAATTGTGTAAAAGTCAGAGTGTGTGCGCACTGATTGTAATGGTGAAGATATGAGTTAATTTATGTGAAATGACCCAATGAATGTGCTCATTCCTCTTCAAAAGAAAAATGAAACGAAGAAAACTACTGGCCAGGCATTTAGCATAAACCCGGCTGCCCACCTGTGATCACTGCCTCCTTACTCACTTGCTGCGATCATGAATGTATTAGCCTTGCAGGGCTCTTGAGATTTAACTTGCAGTGGAGTAGACCTGTCTGAGTCTGAAAAGAAGGTAAGCCACAGCTTTAACAGCATTGCTCTGAGTCAATTTTTTAATATATGGATGTGTATTAGGACAGAGAGAGATGCTGAGAAGCCTCTTTGCCCCAGAAAGCATATATATGAGTTTCTGTGAAACAGTTCTGGTAATCCAGCTGACAGTTTTCTCCTAGAACAGGCCTCTCCAAACACAGATGAATGGAATGGTCTAGTGCTAAAGGCTGGACAGGCCTAGGACAAGACATTCTAGTACCCCACCTAAGACAGCCTGGGATTTTCCAAGGATAGTGTCAAGTTTGGAACTGAGGAACAAAGACAACATATAGAAATCTGGGAGAACTGGTATCTCACCTTTTTCTTCCCTCAACTATCATCCATTTTCTCCACAGTAGTCATCTGATCTGTTTGGGAATCATAGAATGTGAACAAAAGCAACACTGTTTTGAGTAGCACCTAATCCAGAGAAAAGGGAGGCCTGTTTAAATAAACAGTGTCTGGAACATTCATTTCACCAAGATCAATATTTTCTGCATGGCCTTGGGTGAACACTGACAAGTTCTTGTTCTCCGACTTCCATTTAACTAGCTTCCTGTGGTTAATGGAGTCTTTCTGAACAGAATTGACTGTTTTTCTGCTTTCCTATTCCCAGTCTTTTTCAGGCCCAGCATCATCTTTTAAGACACCAAATAACAGTCTTTGAAGTTTAGTCACTCATGACTAAAATACTGTAGTCTTAACAAAAGCTATACATGAGAATAACATGAAACATTTCTATGTGTCTTAGGTTGAGCTCTATCTGAAGCAAATCCCAAGTGAAAGATTCAGGGGTTACTGGCATAGATTAAGGAGGTGCTTCCAGAAAGAACTAGGAATGGAAAATGGAGGGCTAGAATAGGAAAGGAAAAATCCAAAGGTGTGATAACAGGTCAAGTCCAAGATGCAATGTGATTCCCCGTGGAACTTTAAAAAATAAATTACACCTGACTTCAACTCACTTTAAGGCAAAGGAGAGGGGTTTCTGTGTTCCCCACCCAGGTTTGTGTGGGATACCCTAAGGAGAGGGAGATAGGAAAACTCTCAGTTACTTCTGGATCTTCCTTTGATTATGGAGGTTCTGGTGCCCAAGAGCCAGGCCCAGAAGTTCCAGGTGCAAGCTGTTAACAACAGAGTCCACAGAAGCTGAGAGAGGGGCTCAAAGAGGTGAGTCAATAGATCTGACTGGTACACCAGCAAAGTTCCACTATGGAGTGTACTTAATTTTCAGAAAATTAAATGATTTCCAGATGACTGTTAGGGGGTATATTGTACTACACTCTTTTGTGTAGTTACCAGGTTATCACCCAAGATTTTCAAGAGGAGAACTTTAGTCTTAAAGTTGGGTAACCCATTTCCCTGGGTCGCACAGCTTAGGAGGGACCCATCATGTTGGACAGAATTAAGAACCTAGAACCTTCCTCCAGGGCTCGTGCTACTCTACATACATGATGTTTAACATCCACTGGGCAGCTGTGTAGTTGCCACAGATATAGAAACCTGATGGCAGTGATGTCCATATGGTATGAATAAGAGTTAATCATGCCCTGATTTTCTGATTAACTCCTACTGTTCCACGTCAGTGGGAAACCAACAGCCTGAAATGGAAGTGAATGTCAAAGGAGAGTAGTTGAAGCAGTTGATTCTGAGAATTGTTGATTATAAATGCATATTGATTTTCTTTCCTTTCTTTTTAAACATCAGAAGTTTTAACATTCGGATCAGACTATGCATTATTAGGCACTGTCTTTTTCAAATCAGAATATTGATTAATCATACCCTTTAAACTATTTTTACCAGTGAAAATAAGCACTTTAATTATATTAAATACTGAATAGATAGAGCTTTGTGTAGAGAAGTCATCTGTGGAACAGCAGTTAAGATATGAGCTGCACTAAAGTGAGTACCATTTCTATTCAAGTAAATGGTGGGTTTAGAACCTTTATAGAAGCTAGATTGAAATCTCATAAATTTAAGCACCTCAACGTGGATAGCCAAAACTGTCACTTGCATTACTTGAACCAGACAAATATTTCAATTTGGTGTTTAGGCTCAAGTCTGTCTACAAATGCTTCAAGTTGTCCTATGCCAGATGCATGCTTCATGGGGTCATCACAGTCTAGAGAAGGAAGGACCCTTAGGCCTACCCAGTTCAGCTGATCTCATAATCCATGTTGACAAACTAAGATTCAGAAATGGGAAATAACGTTCCCACAGGTACTTAACAAATGTGACAGCATCAGAAGTTCTTGAAAAGCATAAATTTCCCAAGACTTACTCCTACTATGTAATGGTAGGCTTGACCATTTTTCAACCGGATTCCTAAAACATGAATTTCAGGGTCATTCCTTCCAATCCACTCTCCATATTGTACCAAGCACTAATGCTAGGTTTAAATACTTCAATGGCTTTACCTGTAACTCTTTACCTCTCTTGTTTCCCCTTTTAACACTCTCTCTCCATCTGTCCGCTCCAAATATACCAATGTATGCATAAATATGAAATTTGTAATGTTCTTTCTTGCCTCATGTCTTTGTATGGGTTATTTTCTTTCACAAACACTCTCTACCCCATCTCTGGTTTCACCCAGCTAAGATAAATGCAGAGACAATATAAGTTCCTATGGCCAGAATTTTCACCTAACCCTGGTCGGCTTGCTCACTACACACGCGTAGCCAACGCCTTGTTATTAAGTCTCTATAAAGAGCTCCGCCTAGTGTTCTGGGTTGCACAGCTGCAGGTGAGCAGAGACGGGTGGTGGCAGCGCTGACAGACACAGAGACAGCTGCAGGGCAGAGAGGCCCAGAGGCAGAGATGGGCTTGCTGCACGCAGACTTGCTCTGAGAGGATGGGACTCTAGTGCTTGACCTGCCACTGTGGGAATAAAGTTGGATATAAACCCTTTCACCCCAAGAATGTACCATTGTCATTTTTCCATTTCACCGAATCAAGAGTGAATTTGCCCAGACCTGAAACCCTTTGGCAAGACAATAAGTCAAATAGGCACATAGATGTTTTGTTTTGTTTTTTTGTCTTTTGGGATCTCACAACCCCTGCGTTTATTTCTACCACAGTACGTATCACTAACTATTGCAATGTTCTGTGGACATCTCTGTCTCCCTCTGTAGGGTGTGTACTTTTCTAGAGCAGAACTCTGGTCTGATTCATCACTAGAATATAGTACCTGGCATACATGAAACATTCAGTATTGAATGTTTCCCTATTGCTGAAAACATGGAAATGATAATATACACATTGTTGATATACCATTGCTCTCTGGAGGTCCAAAAGAGTCATCTATTTAAGATGTAGAGGTTGTGGATAATACAATAAATTAATAACCCTCTTTCTTTTCTAATTACTTAATAACTCCTTGTCATTTGGAGTCCAGCAATGGAAGATTTAAATTCAGAATCTCGCTGTGCTACAGATAAATACAAATAACCCACCGGTAGGCTGACAGATACTTAAAGGCAGGAAAGTGCTATTATATATCTTTGTCTCCTGCATTGTTCAGGATGCTTTTGTTTGTAAGCAACAACTGGTCAACTTACAAAGGACAAGTTCTTGGATCACCTGATAGAGAAGCCTAGAGTTGGTACAAAGAAAGTAATTGCTGCACTAAGCACCTCAAAAAGTGTCTTTGGCTTTTGATCTCCCCCCAACTCTGATGCTCTTGGTTCACCTTATTACTTAGATAAGATCCCTCCACATAAAGTAGAAGATATCTCTCAGCAAGCCTTTATTCACCTGTTCCTCATTTAGGAACTCCAATGGAAAATTTTAATTTTCCTGTTATCTGTGGCTTGGTCTTCACAGGGAAAATCCAACTGGAATGACTTGGACTATGTTAACTTCAGAGACCATCCCAGAGGCCTGTGCCTTGTTATAGAAGAGATAGAAACAAGACCCTCCAAGACCACATGGCTGAGATGTGGATGGTTTCACTTTAGGAAGGGATAAAGGATGGTGTTTTACCAGGTATCTCTTACAACTGATTAAGATGTGTGTTGAAAGAATATGAAAGAAGAGGAAATAAGGCCAACATTATTAATCTGTTATTGATTGAATATTTATGACTTTGTCTTCAGTTTGTGCAGGCCCAGTGTTGTGCAATGAGATTAGAATGGTCCTTTTTTCAAAGGGACTATCAATGGAGATAAAGAATCTAAAGGAAAAACATGTACTTGTTCCAATAAAAAATCCCCAAGCTCACAAATTCTTAGGTGAGTGCACCCCACCAACATACGTATGCATTCACAAACACAGAGTGAAATTCTGCACACATCCATAGTATTATCATAATGTCAGAGAACAAATGCTCTATCAAGAGTGATACTCTATAATTTAATAAACATACACCACCTTGATCAATTTTCAAGATGCCTATCTTGTCTTATTATCATCGTTCTATTTAGCACATACTAACATCATAGTATTTTAAGACTGTGATATCAATGAAAGCTACCCAAACAGATATATTCAATGATTTCATACTGAGGTATGTGATATGTTTAATATATCAGATGGTGGGATCTTTGTTTGGAAGCAGACATAGTAGAGGATATATAATCCATTATTAAAATGGAACCTAGTGTCAGCTCCACCTCTTACTATTTATGTGACCCTGAAAAGACATTTTACTCCTTACTGGTACAGTTCTCCATTGGCAAAATGAGGATAATAATAATTACCTAACACAGTTGCTATCAGCAAGGAATAGTACCCATAAAAGGGTGATAGAACTATTACACTGTGTGTGTACAGATTAGTAATGTTTTAATGAATCTCAAGATGCTGGGTAAAACTTTTAATTCATCTTTCTTACCTGTTGTTCATGTCTTAAGTAGCTTGAAGATCCTAGTGGAGGTTTGCAATGCTCTTTATCACATTTCTCTTTCTGGAAATGAGTAAAATGGATTGAGAGAGAGAGACAGAATGGAAATTATGCAAAGGGGTAATTCTCATGCATCTGGGATACAGGAGGTTACAATTATTATTCCATATTAAGAGTATGATTTCCACTGAAAGCCCTTGGGTATGTGATAAAGTGCTAATCATACTCACAGATTAACCTAACCATAGGATACCTGTGCTGCAAAGGCGATGGGAAGTATTTAGTGAAGGATGGGGAAAATGCACAACACATCTCTTGCTGTTCCCTTTTCTTGTTCTCACTGAAGACATAACTAATCCATCTGTAACATACTCTCCTTCATAGCTCGTTTCTACTTCTCCATCCAGTGCTTCAGACAGTATGACTCCTTTTTTAAAAAGTGAAACAAATAATACCAATCTACTACAACAACCTGATGCAACCTACACATGATATGGGTGAAATTTCCAGTACATGTAGAACCAGTTGCCGAGGGGCAAACAGCAAACTACCACAATAGCAGAAGCAGAGGCAGAGTTAAAATAGAGGCTTCCTGATTATGACTTACGAGGAAAAGGATTTAAAACAAGGTCACAAAACCAGATCAAGTGTTAGGAACAAAAGTACACATGGTGACCTTCAGATATTAGTTCCTTTGGGCATCAGAAAAATCCCAGGCAGCTATTACATCAGCGTATCATGGATAGCAATGTCTGTGCTAGTTACAGGGATAAGAACTATACAAAAGGCAATATATATATTGTAAGCAAAGCCTTTGGAAAGAAAAATACTCAGCTACAACTTGACTTAGAGGAAAGTAGAATCTTTATTTATTATTTAAGCATTAACAAGGGAGTTTCTCTCAGCTGAGGGGTTTTCTGGTAAACTGGAGACGTAATTTAACTATGACATGGATTTTCTAAGAAAAAAGTGGAATTAATAATAGGTCCAACTAAAGATTGTACAATAATGGTGTTTAAAAAATTACAAATTTTACAAGTTACTAAGTCTTGGGGGTGGCACATGAGTGGCCCATGGTCACATAACAGGCAGAGAAGCCAAAGACGCAGCGTTGGTCTGTGTGATTCCGTTGCCTGCACCCGCCCCAACGAGAGGGAAACACTGAATCTTCATCTTTTTCTTTTCTTTTCTTTTTATTTTATTTACACATGAAATAAGTATAAGGAAACACAGTACCTTATAGTGTGTTCAATTATAGTACATTTTACCTACCATTTTATATAAACTCATGACAGCACTTACCTATTTAGATTTAAAAAACACCAAAAGGAGATAATATATATAGGCACACACCTCTTAGTCATTTAAGACCACTTAAGAGATTATTGGTTGAATTTATTTTTAAACAATTTTTAATTTTTGGTGTGTGAAATGTGAACATCTAAATTAATGCAATATTGTAAAAATCCTCATTCTATACTAGATATTAAATAATTTATTTTATACATTGTCACATATAGCTAGCATTTATTATATAAAAATTGATACAGGTTGTTTTAATTTATAGAGTGGCTCCTCACCACATTCATAGAACTGTTTTGAGTTTGCAGATGAGGCAATGTAAAGTTTGTGGGTATGGATGTCATATAGCTCCTGCCACCTAGCACATGTGAGAAATTCTCTTCTGCAAATTGAAGTGTCTTGCCAATGGGTTTCAGCCCCGGGCAAGTTTACTATGGATTCAGTGAGACCAAGGAATGACAATGGAACGTTCTTGGGGTGAAAGGGTTTATTACCCAACTTGTTCTCCCGGCAATAGGTCGAACACTAGAATTACGTATGCATCCAACAGTCTGCAGGTCTGTAATCCTCCTTCATCTTTGCCTCTGTCCAGAGCACTGGGCAGAGCTGTGACTCAGTCAATAATAGCTTATTGCCTGTGGGTGTGGAAGCAGTAGCCTAGCAGCAAGCCAGTTACATCACCAAGTAGTTTAGGTTTAGGTGATGCACTTGGCCATAGAAACCCCAACTTTCCCCACATGAAGCAATGATGCCTGCATTAAAGAAGAGTTACATATAGATAAGATGAGATAAAAGGTATATAATCACCTGGTTCATAATGTACATAAGCTATCTTTGTTTATGACCAGGATTCTGAAGATAGAGGGGAGAACAGAAATCCGCAAAAATTGAGAAATGTTTCAGCAGGAAAGAAAGGACATGGGCTTTGCAGTGAGACAGAATGTGTGTTGGATATATACAATGGACATTACATTTCTAGTTAGTGAATATGGATTCAACAAAGAAGGCAGGCATAGTTATAAAGGCACTGTCCAATGTCCACCACATATGAGGTAGCAAATGATCACTGTCAGACCCTATGTTTTCTTGCCACCAATCTCCTGTCCAGCCATGCCTCCCAGACCTACTGACCTCAACTATAAATTTACTTGCAACTCAACTTTATTCAAATTCTTTGAATGGGTTTTGTTCCCTTCATCACTGGGCCTTAGCATAGGCAGCATCCTTTGTCTAAGATGCATTCCACAGCTCTACCCAACCATCACGAAACCAATGTTTACATATCATCTCACCAGAAAAAGCACTTCCTCCAAAGTTTCATGGGCACCTCTAATGAGGTCAAATAATCCATTGCATACTCCTATAGCATCATTTGTTTTCTTTAAGCATTTATCAAAATTATAAATCTATAGTTACTAAGATGAAAATATATTAAAGTCCCCCACTAGTCTTTAAGCTCCATGAAGATCAAGTCTTCAAATAGATGTGCTCACTTCTGTATCGCCAAGCAATTGTGAAAGTGTCTAGTACATAATATGCACTCCCTAAATACTTACTGAAAAAAAAGGAAGGAAATATTCAGATTTGCACCCAATCTTCCTAAGTAGGCTATCTCCTGCATTTGATGAGAAACAGTTTGTTAAGGATATGTGTTCTTTTACAGCTCTGCAAAAGGAACAGGCTTCTTTCTCCTCTTTACCTGCCTCACAGTACAAAGAAAGTCCTTTTTTGGGTAGTCAGAGGAAGTCAGGCATAGATACTACTTGCACATGAAACTAATGTTTTGTTTAATTAGCTGATGGACTAGCCAAAGATATTTGTGAATGTAGATATTGTTCTGATATCTGACTTTCAATATTTATGGAAAGTTCATACTCATTCACTAGGAAGCTATCCCAAGTCAGTCTCATTACTGCAGAGATGGTTGTGCAGTAGGGAAATAAACAGAATTGAGGCATGCATACCAGCCTGCACCTAAGGTTCTGGATAAATACATACAGGATCTAGAAACTAAATCTTGTAGTGTCAAGAAACTACATTATAAAAAAAAAGCTATCTGAAAGATATAATCTTAATAATAAACTCCCTCTCTCTTTCTCACTCTCTCTTTGGATGGACGATTGAAGGGAGGGGGAGGGCAGATTGTCAAATCCAAAGGGCAAAGAGTACAATTCTACAGTTCAAATAATCACTCCAACTCCCTTTAGTCTCTTAACAATATCTACTTAAATCTGCCTTAGAGCTGAAGTTGACAAGTCATAGTGCTCTTTGAAATAAAAAGCTTCTAGATAGTTAAAAGTACTCAATACACAATTTTTACCTGCAGTATGCACTATCTAATACTTCTCTCTAAATATTGCTAAATTATTTGCTAAATTGGAAGGCACCAGTTAGGTTTTATCATCCCTCCCTAAACCACCAGTTAGAGAGTTGTACTTTGAAAATATTTAACTCCTGTCAGTTTCTATCAACTGATCAGCTGTAAGCAGTTTCTTAGATTAAATAAGATCGTATGCAATTTGTGGCTTCAGATTTTCATTTGGCTTTTCCAGGCATTATTTAAAGTGCATTTCTGTGTATATATGTTAATTTGTTAGACAACACAGGCAGAAGTGATTTACGCTGAATTTTAAAAATTAACTGAGAAGGTGGTTCAATGTTGTATCTTCTAAAATAAAACATAAACATTTTAATAATATCTCCAAATATTGTTAATGACAAATGGAATTCAGTCTGACCTACCTGTGCTGCTAAAAATATGTTGTGCTTGCCGGTGCCTCAGTGATAATAGATTTTCCTAGCCCCAGAAAGCACATTCATTTATAATAATGGGAATGCTTTTTTGTCACCAGTTTTCACCTAGTACAGTGATACTTAAAAGATGCTTCTTTCTATTCTTAAAGACAAATTTAAATTTCAGTACTTCTTAAGGATCCCACCCATTCAGTTGGCTTAGATGCCATGTTTCCCTTCTCTGAATTCCCAGTGGGGTTTTCCCTCTTTTACATATGGTAGTTTTTACCTTTAAAGACAGTTATTTGGAAGCCACAGGGCATAAATCTGCAAAGAAGTAAAAAGCTAACCTTTTCAAAGAATATTGCTTCTCTCTCACTTACCAACTTTACATTTCCCTGTATGGCCCCGGAAGATGACTGGTTAGCCAGAGACAGGTAAGATTCCTCAAGGGAGGAACAACCTAAGACAGGCACAGTTGCAGGGGGGCCATCAGGAGAGAAATTGGAGACAACAGAGGTGAGGCTTAGAACCTCACCCCCACCCCCTGTTTTGAGAGCAATCTTCTGCATCTGTGGATGTTTTGTTGCCCTTGTCTAGCTTGGATTAATACTTAGTCTATAGGCACAGACCTGATCATCTACATTTGCCCTCTTATAGCACTAAATTATGTTTTCTACCTTTATCTTGCATCTGCCTACCACTTTAGCATTTTATTTAAAAAAATAATAATAACTAAGGGAGAAATGTGGGATTCACATATGAATCATGTATAAAAATCAAATGAATAATCATATCTGACTTGATTGTTTATAGTTCATGATGCGTGATCAAAACCGAAAGTTTCTGTGATGACTGCCCTTGTACTGTTCACCATGTAAGAACTTATTCACTATGTAAGAACTTGTTCACCATGTAAGAACTTGTTCGTTATGCTTCAGAAGATTGGAGACTGTTGAGATATAGGCTTGGGATTGATTAATGACTGTGCATTGAGTCCCCTATACAGAATTTTATTGTTGTTAACAACCATTTGATCAATAAATATGAGACATGCCCTCTCAAAAAAAAAATAATAAAAAATAAATAAAGACAGTTATTTGGTTGGCTATCTTCTCCCTCTTTATCATAACATAAAAGAGTTGAGAATTGCATGTCTCTACAGTGCTGAACATCAATTAAATAGCATGGCTAAACAGAAAGGTAATTTGAACCTCCTCTCACTTCTCTCCCAATGTCATGTAGATATAAGATAATGTACACAATTTCTGTTTAGGTGTGCCAGTTCTCAGGAACAGGACCAAATGCAGTCAGTGTTTGGACCACACTAACTCTGAGGAGTTAACCTCAATTTGGGATACCATGGATCCTGCTGTTCCACAAAAGGTAATTCCTATCATAATAAATTAGGATTTACCATGGATTTAGCAAGTTTTCCCAAGGATTATCCATCTCCTAAAAGAGTGACAAAAGGAGTATTTTTCAAGACAAAATAGATCCTAAAATTAATACTATAAATTTAAAACAAAAGTCTTAGAAAGCCATGTATAAAAGTTCTAGTTCATCCTTTAAAACAATGCAACCTCCAGCAGACTACAAATGTGATAAAACAGAAGCATATTAATGGCAGAGCAATGTTTTTATAATATGTTGTTAAGTTAAATTGCATATTACAAACAGAATTGTCACAGTGGTCTTGTTAGAGAAAAACAAAAAACTATGAGTATATAGGATGATAACATCTGTTAGTATACAATAGTCAAGGGCTCACTATTGACATGCCTGCTATGGATATTTACTATCTAGAGAAAGTTATTTACTAACTAGATATTGCTAACTAGAGAAATTTACTTCATCTCTTTCTGCTTTGTTTGTATTATTTTTGAGGTAAAAATACTAAAAATAGCTAGCTCAGAAGATGGAATGTGATAATGCATGTGAAGTGTTTTGAACAGAAACTTAGAAGAGCATTCAGTAAATATTAGGTATTTTATATTTTGTAGATAGAAACTAAAAGCATAATTTAAGACTAAAAGCATATTTTAATAACCAGGGCTGTCAATGGTTATATTTAGGTGGTCACTTTGAGTATTTTGTTTTATTTTTCCTTTTGGGTTTTCTAATGCTCTCAGATAAATAGGCATTACTTTTCCAACCATAACAAGGCCCTTAAAAAATTGCCCCTTTAAATTTCTCTAATTTCATCTCCTCTGAGGACCTTCATTGATTTTTATCAGGACATGTGGATACATGGAAAATATATGTCACTCACAGTAACATAATACAATGAAGTCTGATATAAAACTCAAGCTTATGTGATATTAAGGTGGCCTGCCAGCAAGTGCTAGTCTAGTTTTAGAATGGACCACGAATATCCAGTTTGTAGATATTATCTAATGGATATCAGATGCTACACTGATGTGAGCAAAGTGAATGTTCCTTAAAGAATCCTGCCAGGAGCTGGCAGACAGTATCTCTATTGAATAATCCTAGTTTACTAAAAGGAAACATCTTGACACACTTAACTTTTCCAGAGGCAATGGATATGTTTTGTCCTCTAACATCAATAGCATCCTGCACTATACATTTACCAAGCAGATATTCAATAAATATTTGTTGAATGAATACACAACAAACATTGGGAGAAAATTATACAAATGTGTATTACTTTGAAGATTTAAAGAGGCATAAAATCAGTCACATTGAGTGTTAGGCTTCTATTTTTAAAGCAATTCTTCTAACATGTGTGGATCTTTTATCCAGTCAGCTGTCCATTTCCCATATGGCCAAGTGCATGGAATGAGAAGAATTATGGCCAAAGTTAAATGAGCAGTTCTTCAGTACGACAGCCCAGTGAATATGATGCATCAGCAAAGGCTGGTGGGGGGAATTCAGTGATCTTGGCCTTCCCATCACTAAGCCAGCCTAACAAGGCTTTTCCTGCAGGAAATAACTTACAAATATGAAATTCCCTTTCTGTGTGCCTAGGGCTCTATAATGTACACATATTAATCTGAATGTATTGATTGATCTCTTTAAAATTTATATTGAGTACTTAGAGACCTAGGTTCCTATGTGGTTAATTTTATGTGTCAACTTGACAGGCCCATGGGGTGATCAGATATTTAGTTAAACATTATTTCTGGGTATGTCTGTGAGGGTATTTCTTAAAGAGATCACCATTTGAATGGGATTACTGTGTAAAGCAGATTGTACTTCCCAGTGTGGTTGAGTTGCATGCAATCAATCCACTGAAGGCCTAACTAGCATCTGTCTGCCTGACTCTCTGAGCTGGGGCATCAGTCTTCCCCAGCCTTTGGACTCAGACTCAGATGGGAACTTACACCATTGACTCTACTGGTTTTTTAAGTCTTTGGACTCAGAATGGAATTATATCACTGACTCCGTGTCCAGCTTGCCAACTGCTGATCTTGTACTCCTCAGTCTCTATAAGCATGTGAGCCAATGCCTTATAGCAAATTTCCTGGCATTTGCAAATACTTTACAAAATAGATCACATAATGCTAAGTATTATGGACTAAACCCAAACAACTCTTTTATACATATATGGACTGCAGTTGGCTTATGAAAACAATGTAAAGAACACATAAATAATGAAATACATTAAAATTTCTATGATAACTGAATTGAATAATGAATTCCAGAGCCTAAAGTTCATTGCATGCTTTGTAAAAGAATTTTAAAGTTATCTTTCTCTGTTCAGAGGGATAGAATATCTGGATTTTTAGAGGTTTTTTTTTTCTATTATTTTAGGTTGTTTCCTCCATGGAATCCCAAGGTAAACATTCTGGGTCCAGGTGCTCAGAAAGTGGTGCCCTGGACTGTTTCTCATTTATACAGTACCACTCTAGCCCTTTGCAAAAAATCAAGCACATAGATGTATTAAGGAAATATTTGTAGAAGAAATAAACAAAGTAACTCCCTCTCTGTTATTAGACAAATTTTGTTGAGACTGAGTGCTTGCTTAATAACTTGTGTAACATAATTTTACTTTCAAGGGAGTTGAAATAATATTCTGCATTATATTGTATTTCTGGTTTGGCTAACATCCTGCATGCATATTCTAGCCCAATTACACCATTCTAGTCATAGAGTTCTTTTTTGGGGGGGAGTTAAGTTGTCTGCTATCTATTTTTTTCTTTCTAAATAATAATAACAATATAAACAGTAAGAGTAAGTAATTAGCAAATTGCTTCTGAGACTTAACTAGTAATTATGCTTTCAGTGTTCACTTATTTCAGATGTCTTGATCCATTTAGGTGCTAGGAATCAGGTAGTGATTTGCCCAAAAAAAAGCAATTCCCTATTTTTATCACTTACAAAGGGAGTTACAGCTACAAGAACTCACAGTATGCCAGATAGTGTCTTAGAAACATTTTAATATGAAGCATAATAGTTATTTCCAAGACTGTCCAATTCCTTTTTGTATATGTGTACAATATCTGAAATTCTCACTCCCAAATCACTTTAATTCTTACTCTTTTTATGAGTAAACAGAAAAATCATAGTGGTTACTACAGTGCTAGGATCATATGGTTGGGAGTTTCTAAGATCAGTTTGGAGCATATATAATTTTGTCATCAAAACCCAATTTCATTACATCATATAACTTCTTGTTTTGGAACTTGCCCAGCTTGGAAGCTTTAATGTCTTCAACAGGATAAAGTCTTTGCTTGAATTACTGGCAATTTTCTCATTGGCAAACTCTCTAAGATGATGACTTATTTGCATAACTTTGATGTTGAATTTTCTTTCATATCTTTTTATTTTGTTTTCTAAGCAATTAATAGACTAATTTGCTATAAGAATTAAAAACACAGGAATATTAGGTAATGCTGTGTGTTCCTGCCAGAGTTTCAAAGTGATTTCATCTCTACATGGTGTTCAGGTCCATCTACTTAAATCTTTGTGTCAACAGAATTAGAATATGCCTCAAAGATTATGCCCTCACATCTTTCTTCTGGAAAAAAAGAAAAAAAAATAGCCTTTAGCTTTGTGATTTCAAAGCAATATGCCTAATCATCCTGACCGCAATTTATCTTACATCAACTGCTCAGGCTATATGAAAGGATATTAGATAATTCCCAAAAATGTACTTTGCAGTTACTTAAGAAATACTACTTTGCCCTTTTTCCTCCTTTGTAGGAAAGTTAGTTAACTGTTATTGATAGGCTTGTATGTTTCACTTTGGGGGGATGTTATCATTATTTATGTTTCCAAATGGCACTGGTTATTTGCTAAGCATATTCCTTTATGTTTGGAAGTAATCCTTGATGAAATGTGTCATAGCCTCCATTTTACAGAAGAGAGATTGTCACACACTTGGAAAGTCACAGAGCTCAGGTTCAAAAGCACATTTGTGTGGCTCCAAAGCATTTGCTTATCATATAATATTCCTCTCTATGGAAAGCACAGCTGCATTTTTTGAAAGACTAGACCATGATTAGCGTGTTTTTTGTTTAACAAATCTTCCAGAACTATTTAAACTGTAAAAAGTTTTTTTTCAACAAATTCCACTCAAAGGGTCATATATTTTGCCAGTGAAGCAGCCAGTATCCATGCACTGCTCAGCCTTCTTTCTTACACATTCAGAACCAGTTGGTTCTCTTACTGATACCAGCTCTTGCTTCTTTTAATATATTAAAGAGTGACTGCCTCTAAACTACTCATCTTAATCAATTTCAGTGAAAGATATTTTTACTTTGAAAACTCCAGATATACTTAAAAAGGAGAAGTTACTCTAATTATAAAAGATTATTTAACATATACCAGAGCCTCTACATATATTAATTCATTTAATGCTAAAATTTTAATTGGTCCTTCAATAAACATTTATTGAGTACTTTTGATATTCCCATCACTCTCTATAATGGTTGGGATACAATTACTAGCAAATACAGACCTCACTTTTGCCCTTATGTCCCTAATAGGCTAACAATGATAAATATACTAATTAAATAATTATCTATAAGTATAAATCCAACTAGAAAAGTGTTGTGGTGATGTACATGTTGGTGTGAGTACCCTTTAAAAGAGGATTTGCCCAAATCATGGAGATGAGGGGAGTTTTGCCTGAAAATATAGTGATAAAGCTGGAATCTTAAAAATTAGCAAAATTAATTCATTAAAGAAGGTAGGAAAAAAGGAAAAACTTCCAGAAAGTGGGAAAAGAATTGGAAAAGAGGCTATGTTTAGAGGTAACATGCTGAGTTAAAGGACAGGGAAGGAAATGAGGGAACAGCATAGGTTGGTATGACAAATACAACATGAAGATCTCAGATCAGAAAAGGCTTGTTTGTGGAAATACCATTTAAATTGAAAAATGACACTTAATGATACCTTTTTCCTATTTTACTTTTTAAAAAGTAATTAGAATAAAACTGAAGGATAATTTCAACTTACACTGTGTAAGCAAACTGTACAATGAAAAAAGTCACAGGAATAATGTAATAAAAATACGAGTGTTCATAAACTCCTTAATGACACCGCCTTCTAACTAAAAGCTCTGGGCTTTATATGATGTTTGCTACTTTTAGACACTTTCAACCAGCAAAGGGAGAGACTTAGAAAAAGAAAGAAAAATTCTTAGCACTAAGTCTCCTTCTGTATAACCTATTGAGACTGTTGGACTTTTTGCTCATGAGAAATGCACACCTTCTAATGGCAGATGATCAGAGAAAAAGGCTCCTGTTCACCAAATGCATGTCATATAAGAACTGTAATTAATTTCATCAGTACAGTAGAGGATAAAGGGAAAATTAAGCAGGAAGAAGAAAACATGCTTCATATGGTGAATCTTTCTCCATGTCTTTTTCCTATCCATGAAGCGCTGTTCATATGGCAAGTTCTGATATTTTATGTTGTGATATTTACACTTAATTAGCTGAATCAAAAAGATGAAGTGATACAACTGGCATTAAACTTTTAAAACTCCAGTTTGATGGGATTGAGGATGTTTAAAAACTTCCCTCTCAAGTACTCTCTGTAGTTCAAGTTTGGGTTGCTGGCAAGAATTTACCATCTGTTGATATGAGAGAAAAAAGTATGGGTGTGTAGTTGGAGATGTGACTGATCAGCTGGCATATGAAGAATGGCGACCTTATTCTCTGGAACCCGACTTGAAGTTGAAACAAGAGACACTATTAAGACCCGAGTTCTACTTTCTTTGTTTATACATAAATGCTTTCCCTTGTAAAGGTAATAACTACAGGATTGCCTTCACTTAATTATAGATAAATTCACTTAAGTACAGCCAAGAGAAATAATGTTAATAATAACAATAACAACAAGAACTGAAAAGCATTTAGTACTACTATGGGTCTAGTATTTCAAGTAAATTATTTCTAGTCATTGTACTAACCTTGCAAAGTAAGTATAACAAGTATCTTCCTTTCACAGTTGAGAAAAACTGCTTAGAGGGATGAAATTATTTGCCAGATATGTCATAGAACCATTAAGGACAGAACCAGGATTTAAAACAAGACCTTTCTTACTTATGCTTTTACTGTAGCATGTGGCTTTTTAGTCATTTTCTGCAAGTAAATGTGTATTTTTTATTTGCATGTCTGTTTTGTTCAGTTTAATTTTGTTTGTCATTACATTACATATTAACTTTTTCCCATAATTTCTTAAATTATATGCTATATAATCAACTGTTATTACATGATGTCTGTCATCATCAATATATATATATATATATAAACTCCACAAATGTATATACCTTATTTTACCTACCACTACTTTTTATTTTGACTATTTCTTGTTTTTCTTTGTTTCTATACCATGGATAGTGATGTAACAATAATATTTTTATAGAAATCTCTTTCTGCATTTTGGATTATTTATTTTGGATGGTCTTGTAGTTTAGAAATGACTTGGTCAAAGGTATTTTAGATTTTAAAAGTCTAGAAAAAAAAATAAGGCTAAGTTCCAAGTCATAAGACATGTGAATATGACAAAATTCATAATCAGTCATACTGATTAAATTATATGATCCTGGGTTTCCCCATTTCCATCCATCAATCAGACTATAGAAATATATTTGATCAAAATGGTTTCTCATTAAAAAAATATCTGTTTTGAATATCTGTATTGGGACTAGAAGGCATCATCTTTAAATTTAAAGGTGCGCATTCCTATGTGAATAAAAGAGATTGCCTATGTATACAGTCTGCAAGAAAAAGTACTCAATTTGCATTTCTACTTGCCTATTTCTTTCTCATTAATAATATTTTAAACTGCTTTAATTAATAGGGGAGAACAAAAATGAACTGCTTAGCTGAAGTCATTTAAATACATCAAATAAATCTATTTCTATTACATCATGCAAATAAATGCTTTGGCCTATAATGTTTACATAAACTAATGTTAACAGAGACCAAGTAGACAAATATTAAGTATGTCAAACTACAGGCATCGTTTAGTTTTAGGTGTTTTTCAAGAACATATGGTTAGACTGTATATGCATAGCTGTGTGCATCTGTATGTGTATGAAATTTCCCTTTAGATCAGATTGTCTTCCTAAGAAAAATCTGAATCAGAATTAACATATCAACTAGTATCTCCTATTCATTCATTCAGTAAACCAGCTATTCTGTACTACATACCCTATCATTTTCTGGGAACTATGAAGATAAAAAACTATTCTATGCAATAACAAGTAAAATATTTTTATCAAATTTGTTCTTTGTGTGAGGAATATAAATGCATTATTCAAATTCTCATGTCATTGCCACAGTGCAGCAATCCACCTTTATCACAGGTGAAAAAAACTGCATAGTCAACCTGCCCAAGATAATATAGCTAGTAAGTGAGTCAATAAAAAATAATCAAGTCAGAACCATATCTTTGCAAGAGGCAGAAATATAAACTAAACCATGGTGGAAGTTCAGAATATTTGAATGAGAGAAAGTACCAATAATCTATTGCAGAACAAAAAACCACTCCAAAATCTAGTGACTTAAAACAGCAACCATTTATTACTGCTCAAAAGACTTCAGTGGCAATGGCCAGAAAGACCCTGAGGCAAGAAGATGCTGTTGCTAGTAGCCAAAAGTCAGGCTTGATGCAGAAGATCAGAAAATGCTGAAGGGCTAGGAGAAAGTACAGGAGCATCTGTAACTCACAGGCTTGATTACTCTCCTATGACTTTAATTCATACAACAAAACTGGATTGAGTATCTTTAAGATGACTACTAGAAAGAATATCAAAAGATGGCAAAAATAGAAATAAAGGATCAACAGAAAAACAAATGAGTGGGATATAAGACAGAAATTTACTATTAGAGATTCAGAGAAACACCAGCACATGTCTTTGTGATTAGACACTGGACAGTTCTGAGGGCATAGAAGCCGTGGGTGCTCCGGCTCATTCTTACACAGATAGGAAGTGGGCAGCCACATTCTCTCACATTCTAATACAAAGTTCAGTTCCAAGAGGCTGCTTAAGATGTTCACAGTTAACCAGTGAACAAAGTTGGATGTCACTCTACTTTGGGAATAATTACTAAGTATTTATTTTTCGCTAGGCTACTCTGTCACTTCAAGGGTTAACTTCCCCTAAGTTAATGTCAGTGTATCTCTCATTCAATATTATTTTCTCTCCTCTTAAAAATAATTACATTGTGAAACTACTCAAAAGCTGTTAAAACAACTAGTAAAACATTTCAAACTAAAGGCATGCAACCATTTTATTTTCCAGGCACTGTATAACAGTAAAACAGATACTAATGATTGTTGGTTCATGGTATATTAAGTGGTTCTCAAATAGTTATCAAGGAAAAAATATAGAGGAGATATCTTTTGAAGGGTATTAAGCCTGAAGTCCAATTTGCTAAATCTTCCTTTCAGAGGGGAAATAAGAAGCAATTGCAATGGACGCAGCAGAATACAAAGTTTTACAGAACGGTTCTCACTATTAAAAAAACGATCCAACTTAAATGGTTCTATTAAAGGAAGAGGCCAGGCAGGTTGCATTCAATTTAGGACCCGGATTCTTAAGCATCTGGACCTGTAAAGAAAGGAGCTTAAATTCATCTTCCTTGCCTTGTTTTTTCAAGGCCACATTTGAAATCAGAGGTGAAACTGGAAGTTTCATTTTGCTTCATCAGAGATTCCCTTTTAGACATTTTTTAGGGTCTCAGATTTTATTAAGAAATTGTGATAGTGACATTAGCTACTTGGTATTTAATATGTAGTTCACATATTAACTCCTCAGGAAAGACGTTGCATATTTAAAAGTCAAGAAGACTATAGGCATTATATTGTAGAGCAGGTTTCTAGAACTGATTCAACCAGTATAACTGAAATTCATTAAACAACTCTCCATTTCCCTCACAGAAAACAAAGGGAAACAAGGAAACCTTGGGAGATTTGGGGTATGCCTATTTCTAACAATATTTTGACAATATTTCTATTCCTTGACTGTGGTGATGGTAAAACAAGTGATTGCATATGCCCCAATCCATCAAAATGTATATATTAAATATGTGTAGTTCTTTGTATACCGATTATACTTCAATAAAGCTGTTTGAAAGGTAAAGAAGAAGGCAAATACACTATTGCAGAAACAAATCAGTCTTTATTGAGTAGATCATTCAAACAAACAAACAAAAAACTGAGCACCTATTAAATGTCTCTCATTGTTCTTGATAAATTATATCAAGACAGGTATTATCCCTGCCATTATGATTCAAAATACGTTCTCTGTAGTCAGAAAACTAAAGGTAGGTAAATTTGACCTCCTAGCATTATTTTATTATGATATTTTGTTCACCTTTTCTAAGAAATTAAAACTGAAATTATTTTTCCTTGATTTCCCACTAGACTCCTCCTTCTTAAATTATTTTCACCTTGAGAAGCAATCTCTGACTTCCTTAAACTTGACATCGCCTTTACATTGTTCTTATATCATTAGTCTTTCTTGAGTCTGTGTTGCTTCTCTAGATACACCTTCTCCTAAATGGCAGAGATAACCATGCTTGACTTATGAATGGGATCTTTGCAATATAGGATAGCTTTATTTTGCTTCATTTTTGTTTTGTTGTGGTTTTACAATCATCGTATTGTTGAAAAGAAAGGCACATGCTTAACGTGGTATCACTTCTGCTAGGCCAAGTCACCAGACTAGGGCTTAATACCTCACCTAATTGTAGTTTCAACCTCTCCAAGAAGTGTAGTCAGTCGGAAATGTTCTGGTCAGAAATGATAAAATAATGTCACACATGCTTTCTCCATCACCAAAGGGAGTTACAGTAATCCACCTAATGAGACCCTTAGCCGTGCCTCCTCTCACACACATAGATGGCAACAGAATGTAAATAGCATGATCCTTTAGGACACTAACAACTTGTATCCATGCCACGCTACTTGATGTGCTGATAAATGTAACTTCTTTCCCCCACATATCCCCTGCTAGTTAAGATGTCTCCATATGAAAGGGCTATAGAGAAGTTTATATCAGAGCACAGTATTGGGCTGTTCTTGGGCCATGGTCCTCAGTAAGGCTCTCCCTTAAATGTGAGTCATGTTGATTTCAATTGATTTCAATTGAGTTAGAATTTAGACCATTTGTGTGAATCTTGGGCCATTATTTTTTATAAGCCTCAGTTTTTCAATCTTTAAAATGGACATTATAGTTTGACATAAGTCATGGTATTTTCTTTTTAATATAAGATGAAATTATATCTACACAGTGCCTTAAAAAGTATTTGGTACATGCTAGCATTCAAATATTAGACATTTATATTAACTTGATAACAGTAATTATTGCAAAGCTGCTTTAAAAATGGGATGATCATAAACACCATCATGGAGTATTTGGGGGTATATCTTGGAATATATTTTGGAATAATCATAATGTTATTAGTGGCATTTTTGGTGCTTAGACTTAAGTCTGCCTGACATGCACGAATGTTTAATGTTTCACGACT
This sequence comes from Manis javanica, assembly GCF_040802235.1. Taxonomy (NCBI): domain Eukaryota; kingdom Metazoa; phylum Chordata; class Mammalia; order Pholidota; family Manidae; genus Manis; species Manis javanica. The sequence continues at coordinate 44,449,709 of NC_133172.1, forward strand.
GAAGTAGCATTTTTTTCTTATATCTCCTATCCACTGTATCATTAAAATTCCAACAATACCATGATGTGTCAGCCCTGAAGCACTGTATCTTGATGCCCCCCAAAATCTGCATTCATATTGTTCTCACTCTGTTCTGCTTTTCTCTCCCATTCACTTATTAAAGCTCTTTTAATCCTATCTTTCCTTTGTTCTCTCTCATTTTGAAGAAGGAAATCCTTCCAGGGAGCATTCTTAAATTATTGCTTCTTATCAATATAGAAGAACCTCATATTTGCCTTATTAGCATATTATTTACATAACAGTGTTCCCCTGTTAATCTTGAACTCATACAGAAGTAAAGGAGGGACAGCGTCTTATTGGCACCGTTTCCCATGTTAAACCACCCAGTGTATAAATAAGGTAGCGCACAATACTTAATAAATGGAATGGATACCCCATTCATAAAGGTGTCAGAATGTGGCAGAGAATGTGGCCACCATGACATTCACCAGCTGGCATTTATTAGCTTTTAAGCACCAGAAGAAAAGGCTATAACTCTGTTAGTATTATTGCTACGTGGAATCTCTCAAGAATTGCTTGCCTGCTTACTGGCAGCACTGTACCGCCTCCCCTACATGTTGCTGTTATACAGGCACATATTAATTTTTGTCTGGTGCTTTTGAGCTCCATTAGATTGTTTTTGATGACTAAACATAGCTTGGAAGACCTTTTTATTGAATTTACAGACAGTTAGAAGACTTGCCAAGGGGAACTTTTGTATGAGAGCCAAGCCTTTTTATTATAGTGGTGATTTCTCACATAGTCTAGAGAGAGAAGACCTTTAATTTTTGCTTTGCACAAACAACTGCACAAACCATGAAGATGAGAGTTTGAAGAATTTCTGTTGATATTTATTTTACATTAATTGTTGGGATGTTTCAATGGTGTTTATCAAATACCTACCATGAGTTAGGTACTAGATTATTGCTACCCATTTGTAATTTCATTTTATCATTGTACCAAACATAAAACATAGATAATGTTTTTACAGTTTTACAGAAGAGGAATGTAATGCAAGTAAGTGGTTTGGGTATCACATGTTAGGTTCCAAAGTTCATGTTTTTGAGTTAAGAGATTTTCTAAGGAAAGCTCCTTGAATATTACAGATGGTAAGACTTAGTCAAGGTTATTAGACAAAAATAGTGTGGATAGGTTGTCTATTTAAGAATTTTATTTGATAGTGTACATATTTCTTAAATAAACAGTGCCCAATTTGGGACATAAATAGAATACACTGATACATAAAGATGAAAATGTTAATTAGCCAAATGATCATACCTACTAAGTTCTCAGAATCACTACTCATAATTAACTAGAGACAATTCTTGCTTTGCATGGTTTAAATGGGCACACATTTCAGTAATAACGCCTTATTAACTAGCACACTAGTAAACTATACAGTTCAAATGAATGTCAGTTACCATGGTATTTACTGTGAGGAAGTGCAAAATGTACAAACTCTCCTGTTAGTCCTTGAGTGTTCAAATCAGCACATAAATAGATGTGAACCATGTTCGGTAATCAATGCATTACTTTTTCTCAAAGTTTGACAGTGATTGGATACCACACATCTATTTTTCCCTTTATGCATAGAAGCAAAACATTGTGTTGTCTCTGTCTGTCAATGATGAATGCATGTGACATTTTACAAAATTGGATAGTTAAAGAGAGAATTAGCCAACAAAGCTGAAAGTGCAGAAAAAAACCCCAGAAAGTGTTAAGAGTGGAAGTGAAACTGGAATTGCATGTGAAAAGGATGAGAAAGAAGTTAAACCTGTTAGGGGAGGAAGTGAAAAGTAATATATACACCTTGTGACAGAAACCTTTACCACACTGCACAAAGAACTTGCAGGATTCAAATGGAACATAAATGGAGTTACAGAGTAAGTAGCTGCCTTGCCACTGTTAAGACACTCTGGATATGCAGTCAGAGGAATTCACTGAAGGTAAAGATATTGACATAATGAAGAAAGCTGTTGTGAAGAAAAAGACTAACATGACCCAAAGGAAAGACACTGGGAAAACCTTCACATTAAAGGAAATTTTAGAACTATTTCATGACATTGAAAGTGCAAAAGATAAAGTGTTGGAAGATGCTCCAAAATAAGGTTTATGGTACACACTCTATGGTAACTTATGCAACAACAAGAAGGCAAGCACTATGCAAACTACTCCTGCTAAGTTTTGCACCAAAAAATGAAAAATTTCAATGAATAAATTTCTAGTGTTTTAATTACAGTATAACAAATAAACCTCTTTTACTATTTCATTTTTATTTTTCCATACATCTGTAGCTTACAGTAAGAGAGCTTTTAAGTATTTTACAACTTTCATTAAAGATCACAGAAGAGTCAGAATTTCTCCAATTTATTTTTTTTATGAAGGCATCATTGATATATAATCTTATGCTCAGGTTTCACGTGAACATTATGGTTAAGACATTGCCCCATGTTATCAAGTCCCCACCACATACCCCATTACAGTCACTGTCCATCAGCGTAGTAAGATCCTATAGAGTCACTACTTCTCTTCTCTATGCTATACACCCATCCCCATGCCCCACCTATATTATGTGTGCTAATTGTAATGCCCCTTAATCCTCTTATCCCTCCCTTCCAACCCACCCTCCCCAACCACAATCCCTTTGATAACAGCTAGTCCATTCTTGGGTTCTGTGAATCTGCTGCTATTTTTGATCCTTCAGTTTTTGCTTTGTTGTTATACTCCACAAATGAGTGCAATCATTTGGTACTTGTCTTTCTCCACCTGGCTTATTTCACTGAGCATAATACTCTCTAGCTCCATCCATATTGTTGCAAATGGTAGGCTTAGTTTTCTTCTGATGGCTGAATAATATTCCATTGTGTATACGTACCACATCTTCTTTACCCATTCATCCAATGATGGACACTTAGGTTGCTTCCACTTCTTGGCTATTGTAAATAGTGCTGCAGTAAACACAGGGGTGCATATGTCTTTTTGGATCTGAGATCCTGTTTTCTTAGGGTAAATTCCTAGCAATGGAATTTCTGGGTCAAATAGTATTTCTAATTTTAGTTTTTGGAGGAACCTCCATACTGCTTTCCACAATGGTTAAGCTAATTTACACTACCACCACTTTCACTTCCTTGGTTTGGTTTATTCCTATGGATTTTATTCTTTTTGATGCAATTGTGAATGGAATTGTTTTCCTGATTTCTCTTTCTGCTAGTTCATTGTTAGTATATAGAAGGAAGGCAACAGATTTCTTTGTATTAACTTTGTATACTGGAACTTTGCTGAATTCAGATATTAGTTCTAGTAGTTTTAGAGTGAATTCTTTAGGGTTTGTTTTTTGTATAATATCATGTCATATGCAAAAAAGGACTGCTTAACATCTTCTTTACCAATCTGGATGCCTTTCATTTCTTTGTGTTTGATTTCCATGGCTAGGACCTCTAGTACTATATTGAATAAAAGTGGGGAGAGTGAGTATCCTTGTCTGGTTTCCGATCTTAGAGGAAAAGCTTTCAGATTTTCACTGTTAAGTATGATGTTATCTGTGGGTTTGTCATATATGGCTTTTATTATGTTGAGGCACTTGCCTCTATCCCCATTTGTTGAGAGTTTTTATCATGAATGGGTGTTGAATTCTGTAAAATGCTTTGTCAGTATCTATGGGAATAATCATGTGATTTTTGTTCTTTTTATTGATGTAGTGGATGATGTTGATGGATTTTCTAATGTTGTACCATCTTTGCATCCCTGGAATAAATCCCACTTGATCATGATGTACAATCCTCTTGATGTATTTTTTAATTTGGTTAGCTAAAATTTTGAGTATTTTTGCAAGTTCGTTTATGAGGCATATTGGTCTGTAGTTTTCTTCTTCTGTGGTGTCTTTGCCTGGTTTTGGTATTAGAGTGATGCTGGCTTCAAAGAATGAGTTTGGGAGTATTCCCTCCTCTTCTACTTTTTGAAAAACTTTAAGAAGGATGAGTATTAGGTCTTCTCTAAATTTCTGATAAAATTTATCAGTGAAGACATCTGGTCCAGGGATTTTTGCTCTTAGGTTGTTTTTTGATTTCCAATTCCATTTCATTGCTGGTAATTGGTTTGTTCAGATTTTCTACTTCTTCCTAGGTCAGTCTTGGATGGTTGTATTTTTCTAGAGAGTTGTCCATTTCTCCTACATTATCCCATTTGTTAGCATATAATACTTCATAGTATTATCTAATAATTCTTTGTATTTCTGTGGTGTCCATAGTGATTTTTCCTTTCTCATTTCTGATTCTGCTTATGTGTGTAGACTCTCTTTTCTTTCTTGATAACTCTGGCTAGGGGTTATCTATTTTGTTCATTTTCTCAAAGAACACACTCTTGGTTTCACTAATTCTGTCTATTGTTTTGTTCTTCTCAATTTTATATATTTATTCTCTGATCTTTATTATGTTCCTCCTTCTAATGACTTTGAGCCTCATTTGTTCTTTTTCTAGTTTCAGTAATTGTGGATGTAGATTGTTCATTCTGGATTGTTCTTCCTTCTTTAAATAGGCCTGAATTGCTCTATACTTTCCTCTTATAACTGCCTTTGCTGTGTCCCACAGAAGTTGGGGCATTGTACTGTTGTTTTCACTTATCTCCATCTATTGCTTGATCTCTGTTTTAATTTGGTCATTGATTTATTGATTATTTCAGAGCATGTTGTTAAGACTTCAGGTGTTTGTGAGCCTTTCTGTTTTCTTTGCACAATTTATTTCTTGTTTCATACATTTGTGATCTGAGAAGTTGATTGGTACAATTTCAATCTTTTTGAATTTGGTGATGCTATTTTGGGGCCTAATATGTGATCTATTCCAGAAAATGTTCCATAATGTGCACTTGAGAAGAATGTGTATCCTGCTGCTTTTGGGTATAGTGTTCTGTAGATGTCTGTTAGGTCCACCAGTTCTAATGTGTTGTTCATTGTCTCTGTCTCCTTACTTATTTTCTGTTTGGTCGATCTGTCCTTTGGAGTGAGTGGTGTGTTGAAGTCTCCTAAAATGAATGCACTGCATTCTATTTCCCCCTTGAATTCTGTTAGTATTTGTTGCATATATTAGGTGCACCTATGTTGGGTCTACAGATATCTATAATGGTTATATCTTCTTGTTTGACTGATCCCTTTATCACTATATAATGTCCTTCTTTGTCTCTTGTGACTTTCTTTGTTTTGAAGTCTATTTTATCTGATACAAGTATTGCAATTCCTGTTTTTTACTCCCTATTGTTTCCATGAAGTTTCTTTTTCCATCCCTTCCCTTTTAGTCAGTGTATGTCTTTGGGTTTGAAATGAGTCTCTTATAGGCAGCATATAGATGGTTCTTATTTTTTAATCCATTCAGTGACTCTGTGTCTTTTGATTGGTGCATTCAGTCCATTTATATTTAGAGTGATTATCAATAGATATGTACTTATGCCACTGCAGGCTTTGGATTCATTGTTACCAACAGTTCAAGGGCAGTTTTTTAGTATTTAACAGTGTAATTTAACTTGCTTATTGTGCTATTATAAACACAGTATGAAGATTATATTTTTTCTTTCTTCTTTTCCTTCCTCTTCCCCCCTTATATGTTAAGTGTCATATTCTGTACTTTTTGGGTATCCCTTGACTAGATTTCTGGGTAGTTGATTTAATTTTGCATTTGTTTAGTAATTAATTGGTCTACTTCCTTTACTGTGGATTTATTTTCTCTGGTAAAAGCTACTTAGCCTTAGGAGCACTTCCACATAGAGCATTTCCTTTAAAATAGACTGTAGAGATGGTTTGTGGGAGGCAAATTCCCTCAACTTTTGCTTATCTGGGAAATGTTTAATTCCTCTTTCAAATTTAGATGATAATTTTTCTGGGTAGAGTATTCTTGGTTTGAGATACTTCTGTTTCATTGCATTAAATACATCATGCCACTCCCTTCTTGCCTGTAAGTTTTCTGCTGAGAAGTCTGATGATAGCCTGATGGGTTTTCCTTTGTAGGTAATCTTTTTTATGTCTCTGGCTGCTTTTAATACTCTGTCCTTGTCCTTGATCTTTGAGATTTTAATTATTATATGTCTTGGTGTTGTCATATTTGGGTTCCTTGTGTTGGGAGATCTGTGCATTTCCATGGCCTCAGGAACAATTTCCTTCCCCAGATTAAGGAAGTTTTCAGCAATTATTTCTTCACAGATACTTTGTATCACTTTTTCTCTCTCTTCTTCTTCTGTTACCCCTATAATGGGAATATTGTTCCATTTTGATTGGTCACACAGTTCTCTTAATATTCCTTCATTCCTAGAGATCCTTTTTTCTCTCTCTTCCTTAGTTTCTTTGTATTCCTGTTCTCTAATCTCTATTCCATTTACCATGTCCTCTACCTTATCTAATCTGCTTTTAAATCCCTCCAATGTATGTTTCATTTCAGCTACTGTATTTTTTAAGGTGTCTATCTCCCTCCTGAATTTGTCCTTTGGGTCTTGAATATTTTTCTGTAGCTCCATTAGCATGCTTATGAGTTTTATTTTGAATTATTTTTCAGAGAGATTGGTGATTTCCACCTCACTGAGACCTCTTTCTGGCATTTGAGGGATTTTGGAATGAACAAGGTTCTTCTGCCTTTTCATATTTCTATTAGATAGTGCAAATATTAGGTTTGTGTCAGTGAATCCCTCTAGTGCCCAGAAGATCTGCTCTTCTGGCACTGACCACAGGTCATTGTGATGGCAGTGACCACAGGTGAGTAGTACTCATGCCTACCTTCAAGAGCAAACCCTTTCCTGCTCCCCAGCTGCAGTGCCTGCCTCTGCTGTCAAGGCCAATGATCCATTGTAGGGAGCAGCCTCTCCATTAAAGCCCTAAGCTATTATGAGCAAGGTAGCCCTCTGGCTGGCCTGGTGGGGGTCACAGGCAAGTGGTGTAAGTGCCCACAAGGAGGATAGTGCCCTTTCCTGCTTCCCAGCCACAGTGCCTGCCTTCACTGTCAGTACCAGTGGCCGCACACAGGGAGCAGCCTCTGCATTAAGCTGTTTAGTTGCTGTAGACGGGGCTTCCCTCCAGCTGGTCTGGAGAGATGGTGGGGGCACTGGGTTTGCACGCAGGTGCCAGCAGGAAGGAAGAAGCTGCAGGCTGCTTAACATGTTGGGGGCCAGCCAGGGGTATAGAGTGCCTGAAGCTCCCGAAAGTTCCCAACCTGCTGGGCTGAGTGTGCTGGGACGATTTTATCCACCTGTTCCTTCTCCTAAACCATTGCCCCTTTAGCGGCCCTCTCAATGTTGGGAAGTTTTTCAAAGTGCCTGCCTTTCTTTTGTCCCAGGGTAGTCCGTTTTGGGGACCTGTTCACTGTCTCAGTCTCTGACTTTGGTTTTCACCCCCTCTAATCTCCACAGCACCACACAATGTGGGTTTGTGCTCCCAGAGTTGAATTCTAGAGCTGGGTATTTAGCAGTCCTGGGCTTCTACCCCTTCCTCACTCTACTTCTCTTCCTTCCACCCGTGAGCTGAGGTGGGGGGAGTGCTTGGGTCCCGTCGAGTCACAGCTTTATTACTTTACCCTTTTGCATGAGATGTTTTCTTCTCCCAGATGCAGATTGGCTGGTGCAATCTATTTCTGGTCACTCCTTTAGGCATAGTTGTATTTGCTGTATTTTCATATGTGTTTTTGGGAGATTTCTGCCTTACTTCTCACGCCACCATGCTTTTTCCTCCCTCTCCCTCCAATTGATTTTTAATATCACTTTATAGTTTCTGCTTACATGGACATTCTAGTAGATTTTTAAAGTTCTGTACTACTTTGCATAGTGAGGGCTGCCTGTTTTTTTTTCTTCATATATATTTTTTTGTTCATACTTTCTTCTTTCTTTCCAATGAAACATTTTTTAATCATTGCTGCTAAGAAATCTAACTGAAGTCAAAATTTGCAAGGAGGCTGTTCAACTGGAATAATCTACTTTCATCAAAAGACCTTATCTCATATAGTTATGAAGCACCTACCTAATTCAACAACCTGAATACAGCAACTCTTTATGACATGGAAAGTAACTTACTCATTATGAATAATTGAACCTACAATGTATGAATCAATGAACAAATGTATCCTATATATCTTGAATTAGCAGATGCTTCACTTGACTCCATATTAATACATTTCCATCCTACATTAAATGCAACCAGAAGATGTGTTTCAGTTGATTGATTGATATAAAGTTATGTATTTAGATACCTGATAACATATTTTTAATTTAAGACATCTTTATCTTTTCAAATTTTGTGCCGTAAATTTTCTTTGGTCCTTGAGTGGTTTGCAAGTTTGTTTTTAAATATGTTTAATGGATAAAAATGACTCAAGAGTAACTTAAAACAATGTGGTTATCATAACCAATGGCCAATTAATTTTATCTAAGAAGATCTACTCAGTGTCACATCACTGTTTTAATCTATGTCTGTAGAGCCCTGGCCTTGGTTTAAGTGGTCTAGATCCTTATGCTTTGATTCCAATCCAAAGCTATGTTGATTACAATACCATACAATTACAACAGTTATATTGTTCTCCACTGTGATAGTGAGGGTCATTTTAAATTTTTCTCTTGATAAAATAACTGCATCCTTCATTATTCCAAATGACAAGCAGTGTTCTCTGTGATATGACATTACATGGATCAACTGTAATTTGTTTCTTTTTAGAGATTTTGGTTGGTATGGACTTTAGCAACTTTAAATACAGAAGCAGGAGACATTTATCTTCATATCTGTGTTCATATTTCAGATTATTTCTTAAATGTGATGTTGCTAAGGAAAAAAATAACCAAAGCATTCTTAGTGATTTTGATATATATAATACAAATTTTTTTTCTGGCAGGATTTCATTTACTTTGATTTTGAAAAATTTTAGGTGAATTTATACAAATAGGATGTGAATTCTCATGTCATAATGGCCTAAGACTTAACAAAAATGAGATGGCAGGATTTGGTTTGTCTTAACCAACCATAGAATGGCAATCATAGGCAGTGAAAGCAAGTTCAATTTCATATTTCTGTTTGACAAGTGATTTTAAAGTTAATACTGTTGTATTTATATCATTATTTCAATCAGATTTCCAAGCAATGTGATAAGAATAGTGTTATGGCATTTTTGGTTTCAAATTCAAGAGAAAGAGTATAATATTTCCTAATTCATTTTTATTATTGAGAAAATAAACTAGAACTATTTGTAGATTAAATCTACCTGCACAGATCCCTCCATCCACTGCTGGAACTAGTTTATCTGCTTTTCATTAATGTTTAATTTATGTATCTGCCAAGTCCAAAGAATCCCTATATATATCACTAATATATCATTGCTCATCTGATTTGAGGCTCAGGATCAATATAAGAAAGACAGAGAAAACAAATCAAAACATTCTACAACAGCAACTGAAGTTTGATATAACTTTCATAAACATTTTGAAGACCTCTTGTCTTGAAGCAAAAGTACTTTTTCCAATGATTTAATAAATATGTGCTATTTACTAAATGTATCAAGCACAATTCTTAAAAATAGTTTTACAAAAGAGGGAAACTGCATGAATTTAAGCAAACATGATCTAAGGCCTTCTGCTCACAAGTACATACTGACTCATCAAATGATTCCCATGGCATCTGGATCACCTGTTGATCTGTTTATTTTTTTCTATTTTAATCTTTATCCAGATTTTTACAAAGTGATTACTAAATATTGCAATGGAAAATTGGAGAGGCTCTATAACATGTGTCTTATTGCACAGAAGATATGTTTATATACTTAGAGTTGAGTATCCAGCAAATTGAAAGCTGACTGTCAGAATTTTAAAGACCTGATCTAGTTCATGCTTATCCTTATTTGCATTTAAACCATTTGGTGTCACATCTGAGTATCTGGGGCATTTAACAGGGCCCCTTACCCTTAGTGGACTTTGAATTCAATTTATATTTCTCCTCGAACCCTCCCGTGTCACTGTTGAAAATGCTGCTTAGTGTTCCAACTTCCATGTAGCTACTCTCTTTTCATCTCTTAAAATTCTTGCTCTGTGTAAAATAAATATAAATTCGCAAAGTCTTCATGGAAAAGGCAAGAAGTGGATCTCAATGACCTTAGTAATATCACTCTAACATAAAAATAGGTAAATAAAAGAAACAGATGAAATAATGGAGAATTTAACCAGAAAAATTGTAATTAAAAAAATAAAAGGTTATTTAAAGTTTTAAAAGATAACTGTTGAAAAGAAGATTTCAAATGGTAGATTTCCCAACAAAGGGGACACAACAAATTTTTTTTTAAATAGTGAACTTAAAGATCTGGTGAAATAATATATTCAGGTTGAATCACAAAAGCAAAAAAGACAGAAAACATAGAAAAGAATATGAGAGATAAAATAGAGATGGTTACAGATACTAAGTGTAATTAAAGTCAAAAAAAGGGAAAGAAGAGAGGTCAGTGATGAAGCAGCATTTGAGGAGATAATACAAAGTTGGTGGACAACTCAAAATTCTCATTTTTAATATACTCAGGGAAATCCAACAGGGGAAAAAAACAAAACAGAACAGAAGTTTAAGGACATAACTCTACTGAACACTGGAAGCAAAAATAGGAACAAAAAACAAGGGCAGCAAAGATAACAAATATGAATAATATTAATCCAACTATATCAATAATCACTGTGAATGTGAATAAAATAAATGCACCAGTTGAAGGACAGAGTGTCACAGTGAATCAAAAAAACAAGACCCAACTATACTTTGTCTACAAGAAACCCACATTAAATATAATGACTAATACAGATTAAAAGACAAAGCATGGGGAAAATATACCATGCTAACAGTAACTGAAGACACCAGGAGTAGTTATAATAATATTAGACAGAGCAGAATTCAATGTAAGGAAAGTTATCAGGGGCAAAAGGTGCTACATAATAATAAATGGGTCAACTCTCCAAGAAAACATAGCAATGTTTAGTAAGTATGCCCCTAATTACAGTGTCAGACTACATTAGGCAAAAGCTTAATAGAATTACAAGGAGAAATAGATGAAGCTGCTATTATCATTGTTGACTTTAATACCCTTCTTTCAGAAATGGACAGATTTAGCTGTCAGAAAATCAATAAGGATATACTCAAACTCAACAAATCATCAATTTACTGGATATAATTGATATCTATAGACTACTTCATCCAAAAGCCACAGAATACATATTTTTCTTGAGCTAACATGGAACATACAACAAGATAGACCACATTCTAGGTCATGAAACACACCTTAACAAATTGAAAAGAATAGGAAGCATATAATGTCTCATTTCAGAACACAATGGAAATGCAAACTAAAATAATAATAAAACACTCCTACACACCTATTACTAAGGCCAGAATCTGAAACACTGATAATACCAGATGCTAGTGAAATGTGGAGCAACAGGAACTCTCATACATTGCTGGCAGGAATGCAAAATGGTATAGCATCTTTGGAAGACAGAAGACAGCTTGGAAGACCCTTAAAAAACTAAACATATTCTTATCACCACATGATCAAGCAAGCATACTCATTGATATATCACTACAGGAGTCGATAGCTATGTCCACACCAAAACCTTCACATAGATATTTATAGGAGCCTTATTCATAATTGCCAAAACTTCTAAACTAACAAGATGCCCTGCAGTAGACAAGCAGATAAACTGTGGTAGGCTCAGACAATGAAATATTATTCAGTACTAAAAAGAAATTAACTATCAAGCTGTGAAAAGAGATGAAGGAACTGTAAATACACATTACTAAGTGAAAGAAGCCAATCTGAAAAGGCTCCATTTGTGTTTCCAACTATATGACATTCTAGAAAAGGCCAAATTATGGAGATAGAAAAAAGATGTTTGCCAGGGGTTGGGGGATGAGGTGAAGAATACATGGAACATAGAGGATTTTTAGGGCAATGAAAATACTCTGTGAATTATAATGATGGATGTATGTCATTACACATTTGTCTAAACTAATAGAATGCACAAAACCAAGACTGAATCCTGTTGTAAACTATGGACTTTGAGTGATAACAAATACACCATTTGATACTGAAATGGAAGAAGCTATGCATGAGGGGGCAGGGGATAGAGGAGAAACCTCTGTACCTTCTTCTCCCTTTACAGAAAATTATCATTATGTCCTGTGAAATTTAAATCATGGTAGAAATAAAATAAGTGAAATAATCAACTAAAAAAAATGGAGTTTAATGGTTCGAAATCCTTGTTTTCTGGTTAATGGTAAAAAATAATAATGAATATTAGACCCTAATGCATCAAGAATAAACAGTGTAGTTACTAGAAAATATAACAGAAACTACAGTAAAAGTATGCAAATTTAAGAAGCTAATAGGAATACTGAATAGTGAAAATTATGGATTTAACTACCAAAATTATGGAAGAAAGAAAAGAAGAGTAAAAATGGGACTAAGAGAAAATGAAAATTTAGATCATACAGTTAAGTCAATACCTTTACATAAATGTTAAATGTAAATTAACAAATGCTTCAATAAAAAATAAACATTATCAGGCAGGAAAATACATTTGAAAAAAATAACTATGTTCCTCTCAAAAATCACAATCTAAGTATAGTGATAAAGAAAGATTAAAAGTAAAATGATGGAATTCTGGTTTCTGATACTAGAGCTTATAAGTGATCACTTCTATTGTTACAATGGAAACACTGAAAATCAACAATTCTTAGATTCATGAGAAAATTAAGGTCACATTAATCTAGATAAGTCCTTCAACATATTTAGGTCATTATTTTTCTTCTGTAAAATGAGAGTTTAGGACTAAATTTATAATGGGCAAATTGACCACTTAAATACTGCACATGTATGTGTATATATATATATATGTATATACATACACACACACATATATACATATACACACATGCATTTTTATACAACTATGTAACCCATAGTTATGACACATAGTAATTTTTGGAAGACAAATAATCCATTAAAATCTAAGACATGGAAATAGGGATATCAGTTACTTCAAGTTCTATCAACATGAGGAAAACAAGAACAATTTTAAATAGCATCTACATTAAAGCTTTATTTTCCATCACCAACATGAAAGAAAAAAGGGATATATATATGCATGGACATAAGTTAAAAGAAAAAAAAACAAGGATATCCCTCTGGGAGAATATTTACAGTAGCTGCTTTCGGATGCAGGAGTGGTGAAGCTATTTTTTCCCCTTTTACTTTTGTTCTTGTTAAAAAATCTTTCTTAAGAAGCAATGATATTATATACTATGCACACTTCAATACATGTGCACACATAATACTCTAAACAGAGGAAAAAATATATTCAGAATGCCACAATGCTGTTGGCTATTAAAAGTAATTCATTTTTTCCCCAAATGTGCTTGATTTAAATAATTATTTATTATTGAAAAGCTGTTTGGTGTAGTTATCAGTTGTAGATGATCATTTCAAAGAGCCAATTTTATTCTTTAATAAAAAACTACCTCTGTGGCCCACTGAAGATCTGCATCTTTTCTTGAGGATGATTTTGTTCTGAATCCTTCGTGGTAAATAGAAGGGCACATTCTGACTTTTTTTTCCTGCCACCATCTGGCCTTGGTGTAGGAAATCAATTCCACAGTGGCCATCGGACTCTGGTGCACTGTAAGCCATGTCCGAACCATGCTTCTCTAAATACTTTAGCACAACTGACCTTTTGTTCTTGCAGAAACAGGCTCAACTGGAACAAGAAGGAACCTGTCATGCCATTTCCCTGCTACAATATTCATTAGTTGGGGGCCATGATCTTCTGTGTCTCTACAGAAGATTCTTGTTAACAAGCCTCAAGTCAGCAATCTGTTCTTTCCCCGTGTGCCTTGGTAACGTTTTTCACGATAACTAATTCTTAAATGAGCCTTTTCTCATGACATAATCTCTTAACGCTTTTGGACACTGTTCCTTCAATAGTTACTCTCTGATGACAGAAGAGACTATACTCCATGGCATGGCATTTAACACCCCCAGAGCCCAGCCCTATCTCTCCTTCACTGCTGAGTCTGCCTTCTGAGCCCAGAAATTAGCACAAAGTAGATGCTTAGTCACCAGGAACCTCTGCAGCTCTGAGTTTGATGTATTTATCCAGGAAGGGTAGATCAAGATCCTTTAGGTTCAAATCTTCTAGGAGGAAGATTTTTTTTAACATTCACCAAATACTTTTAAAAACAGTTTCAGGCTCTTCATGAATATGTAAAAGAGAATATTAAAAAATACATTTCAGGTCAAAATACAATCTTGTGAAAATAATCTTTATATTTGAAAATTATTACATATTTATGGATTGCACTTTATATTTTACATTTACAGATTTATTCATATTATGTTCAAATAGGCAACAGTGAGGGAAGGGGGTAGGGCCCCATACAGCCTGAAGGAAGATAATTGATCAACAATCAGTTATGAGATTTTACAAAGTGATTCAGTTGACTGAGGAAATACTGATCAAGGTTTCAGATATGTAAGCATGATACTCTTTTTCTGGAATTTATTTGATGAAGAAATATTATAAAGTGATGTACTTCCTCCAGCTCGGGAGACTTAGAAATTAGAGTGTCCTCATGTGGCTTTTTTGGTAGTACAGTCTGTGTAATCTGAGGTCAGATCAGTTGCAGGAACATTGCAGGACTAGATTTTCTCTAGCTCGGACATCTTTCCCTTTCCCCAGATCTGTATATTTTGTGGCCAGGTGACTGAGCGACAACATGGGAAGGCTGATGCCTTTGAAAGAAGATTTGTATAACTTATATTTTCCAGGTGAAGGGGGCATTCATGCCATGCATCCCAGGACCACAGGGGAAACACCATGATCTGGTCAGGAGGCAGAAGTAAGAGAGAGGGGGAAGCCAAGGCTAAACTTTTATCGGTGTTTTGGCAGGAAAGGCAAGGCAGGGCAGAGTAAAGAGCTTGTGATTTGACAGTTTGAATAATGTAGGTGGGCTCCGAGCTACATGGGAGGTCTCTGATTGTGTAGTACTTGGCCCTGGGTTGATTTGGGCAGGGGAAATAATGGTTTGGTGTGTGGTTTAGAAAAAGGGGTTCTTAGAGGGTATAGACTCTGGGTTGATTTATATATGGAAAGCATGCTTTCCTGGGCCCTTTGCTTTCTCTAAGATTGGCTAGTTTTGACAGGGACAGTCTCTTCCCAGCCAGAGAGGCCTCAAATGCCAGACCATCAGTAACAGAGAAAATAAGACAATGGAGTCAATATAATTGACCCATGAAGAATGCATGCCAAATAGACAAATACAGACTATAAGAAAACACAGAACACCAAAAGTCTGGGACTGGGCACACAGAACAGGATTTAGAAACATTGTTGACAATTAATCTACTATAATCTGGAGCAGAATTTACCAATATCAGAAGGAGAAACATTTATTGTTTATGGAGAACCAGTTGCAGTGAAGCAGAAAAACTGACCATGTTGGCCAATCATTCATGACGAAGCCACAAACTTCGAGAAATCTCTCCAGAAAGGGGGAGAACTGAATACTGAAGAAACAGCAGAAAAGGAGGGTATCAAAGAGAGAGGAAAAGAGATAAAAGGCAAGGGATCAGAGAAAAATGGGACCCTTAGACATCCATCGTGAGTGGAGTGAACGCACTCAACAGCGACTCACGCTTTGCGCCATTTCAGACCATGAGTGCTCATGATCAGCTGCAAGCAGAAGTTTCCTTCTTGGAGAGGCCCATCGATGCCTTTCCATATGTTTGGTATTCCTGGGGAGCTAAGGAAACACTGGTATCCTTTAAAAACTATGAGACTGTTACATGTGGCCATATGGAACTCATGGGAAAGACTCACGGGAAGGTTCATGGGCAAGACAGAAAGTGTTGTATTTATTCATCTGGTACTTTTAAAAAGGCGTAGTGCTTAGGGGAAGGAGAGGCTCTAAAACCATCCTCTGTAGGTGTTCTGGGGCAATTCAATCTTTAACTGAGACATTGAATAGAGTGGCCTCTAAATTTTCACTTCTTTCTCATAGTTTTGACCTTACTTCAACATTTTTATGTAACAGTACATGAATAGTTTTACTTATTAGGGGGAAAATTTTAAGAAGTTAAAATTCTGTGGACTTCTAGGTCAACAGAGTAATAATTACTACTGAAAAGTACCTTACAACAAAGGAAAACTGTGAATATGTTGTCCTTGAGGTTAAAAAAAAAAATCCATGATCGTTCTCTTAAGAAAATGTCTTTAATTTCAGCCAGCTCTGTTAATTTCCAAAGACAGTTAAATTCCATCAGAATCAGTAGTGCCAAGCAGCTGGTTAAGGGCAAAGGGTCTCACTAACTATAAAAGGTCTTCTTTCATTATGTCTCAGGAAAGCATTATGGTATTTCTA